>NC_090925.1:828192927-828510050 GCF_040938575.1 Ambystoma mexicanum | reverse complement strand
ACGGGGCGGCAGCGTTTTTTCCCGGGGTCATCTCAGATCGTGCACTTGTGAGTCACCCGGACTCGAAGATAAGTATCCTGATAAGTGTTCGTTTATATTGGCAAGAATTTTGTTTACTTGATACGTTAAAAGACTCAATTAAGTTTGACAAGTCCAAAGGTTGTTTGGAACATTCTCAGTCCTTGGGGCCATGTGTATGTTGACTTCATGTAAGGGAGTTTCCCTTGTATGTGCCATGCAGTTCGTATCGCTCTTGTCCACTATGTGTTAGCTACATGTTATAATTACACGGTCATAAGTATGGTCATGGTATAGGGTAACTAAGAACCCTACGCGTTTAGGAGGTTAGTAAGACAGGTAGTATCAAGTAGGAAGTACTAGACTAGATTTTGTGGTTCAGGATTAAGTATTGTATTGCAAATGCATGTTGTCTGTGCCCTACCTTTCCTTTGTCATTCCACCCCCTTTCCCTAACTCTGTCTTCCCCCCATTGGCTGCCAGGTGGTTATCTGTGTATTTACATTCAGAGGCCCGTGCCAACCATGGCGGAAGGGTCGATCTATTCGGCTTCTGTGGTTCGGGAGAGGGGGTTGAAACCCTATCTCCTTAGTAAACTTGACAGTGATAAAGATTCCAGGGGGTTGGTAAATTCAGAAGGGCAAGATGTATAGGGGTGTGGAACAAACGGGAATGAACAGGATTATTGTTGGAAAATAAACAGGAGGGATTGTGGGAACGGTAGTGTTTGGTCCACATAGACTGGGAGTGTGACAAACCATAATCAGGTGGACGTGGAGAAGAATGACTGGGAGTGTTCGGATAGGAAACAGAAAAGCATGGATTCTGTGAGTTGTGGTTTTTAAGTGTAACAGGGTTTGTGCTCCTAGGGGATTTGCCAGATTTGGAGGGGTCGTTGGATTTGGGTAAGGGAAATTCTGTGGGTGGAAGAGAGGTAGACGTGGAACAACCCATAAAGGTCTCAGGGACTTTGTCCTCCTCACCTTTGTCCCTCGTGTAATACCGCGTCTCACCTTGACTATTCCCCCAAACATAACCCCGGGCTCCCCTACCAAGGTGATCCTCCCCTGCTCATCCACCCCCAGTTCTCTAGGCATTTTTTAGTAGAGCGTGCTCATCGCGCTCTTGCTCCAGTACTTAGGCCGGAGGCTCCCACACGTACCATCATTGCAAAATTGCTTAATTACAGATACAGAGACCTCATCCTAAAATTATCCAGAGAGCAGAGTACACTCAGTTATTAAGCTAACACTGTTCATATCGATCCAGATTCTGCTGCCGGGGGCCAGGTCCTGCGGAGATCGTATGATCCGGTGAAAAGACTGTGCTGAGCAGGACATGTCCCATATGCCCTTATGTTCCCAGCCAAGCTACGGATACAACACGGAGGTCGCGCACAATTCTTTGACAATCTGTCTGACCCCATGGCCTATGTGGAGGCATCAATACCACTACCACCATGAGAGCATAGGAACAATCGAAGCCCTGGTCCAGGAGAGGGGGGTGCACAGGATGATGTTGGAGATTGAACAGGAAATCTTTACCATTGAGTTTCTGTATATAATGTATATAATGTATCAGTGTAATGGCACACAGAACTGTTGTTTAAGTGAAGCTGGGTGCATGGCCACATGGCTATTAGATGAATGTTATTGCTGTTCACAACGCACCCCAGGAGATGGGGCTACATCATCAGGTTGGGGGAGATGATGAGGGAGGGAAGAGCTGGTACGAGGACAGGATTATTACCATTTGATTTACAGGGGGAGGATCGTGGTGGGGACAGAGGGGGCGTGTTATGTTTACAAAGTTGGCAGGCGTATTGCTAGACGAGCCCAAAAGTGGATTGGCCCACAAGAATTGGAGGAAATGGCATGAGTATTTTATAAGTCCAATGGGAACCTACGGGTGAGAAGGAGACACTGCTGACCTGGAAAGTCTGCAGCATTAATAACCCTGTTAAGGCAAGGAAGGTCCTTGCATATTTAGATCGCCATTGACCCAAACTAGTGATGCTACAAGAAACGCATGTACAGCGTCCATTAAACAGGGGGTTTGCACCCAGGTGGGAAAATCAACAATATTATACGGAATATTCATCACAAGCTAGGGGAGTGCTTACTTCAATACACCACTTGCTGTGCTTCCAAGAAGAAAAAAGATGCATTGATCCTCAGGGGCGATACGTGATAGTCTGAGGGAAGCTCTCCGTTACAAGGGTAGTATTGGTTAATATATATGACCCAAATATTGATGACCATGGATTCTTTGGGGATTTGTCAGAGACACTCATGAGGGAAATCGCCACCCTGATAATATGGGGAGGGGACTTTAATACTGTTCTGGACTGCGTGCAGGACTGGTCGAAAAACTACCCAGTGGAGTATGTCCGGAGCAGCGAGCATGGTCGCACAGCTAATGTTCCAGATGGAACTAGTAGACGCCTGGAGGGACCTCAATCTGGGCATGGCCGAGTATACTTACTACTCGGCGGTTCACAATGGGCAGTCCAGGATTGGTTACTCGTTGCTGTCAGTTGAATGAGTGTCATGGGTGCGAGATTGTATAATCCATCACTTTCTGACCATTGACCAGTGGGGATATCGGTGTCGTGGGAGGGTCCCACTACGCTTCAACCATTATGGAGGATGTCTCCCTCAATGATGTTGGATGCTGGTCTACTGCTATCATTACAGGATAAAATAGAGTGTTTTTATGGACGGAATGAGGGATCTGTGCTCCAATATGCTTTGGTATGGGAAGCATTTATGGTACGGCTGCAGGGGTAAATGATGTATAAACCACAGGGTGTTGAGGGAGGTTCGGTGAGAATTGCAGGAGGTTGAAATATGTTTGAGACAGCTTGACAATAATCATGGTACAACCAATGACAGGGCACTGTTGGGGCTGATCAAGAGGAACTGTCCCATGTCCCATGTATAGCTAGACCCGCACAAGTGCACCGATATGGGGAAGCGGATAGGCCAGGACGTTTCTTGGCTGGAGTGATTTGTGGCGAGAAGGGGGCACAGCATATTACTGGAATCAGGGGGCGAGCAGGGAACATGCTAACCACAAATGACGGAATTAATGAGCAATTCCAACATTATGAGTCCTTGTATGCTAATGCAGATACGAGTTTGGTTGACGAATTGGCTCAGTATGTTGGGGATATTGCTCTCCCAGGTTTTTCTGAGGAGGCGTGTGCTGCCCTTGATCAGCCTGGCACGGTGGAGGAAGTAACTCACACGATTGCGTCCTTGGCATCTGGGAAAGCCCCTTGATCGGATGGACTTGTTATCGAATGTATGAAAACCTTAGGTCGATCTTGGCACTGAGACTACTGAGGCTGTGGGAGGAATCATTGGAATTTGGCAGGCTTCCACCAACGCTCCCTGAGGCTATCATTTCGTTGTTGTTGAAGCCGAATAGGCCATTGCATGAAATTGCCTCTTATATACCGCTGTGCCCTCGGCTGTTGCCATATGTGTCGCTGCTGCTGCATCCAAATCAGTTGGTATTCATTCCGGACTGGTCCACTTCACTTAACCTGCAACTGCTTTTTGTGTCATATCACAGATCTACCCGGGGGCCAGGGCAGTCATAGTTTCTTTGGGCGCAGAGAAGGCCTTCAACTCTGTGTCATGGAAATTCTTGTTTAGGATTTGCAGTATTTTCGGTTGGGTGATTACTTTATAGGTTGTGTGCAGCTTTTGTATGCTAACTCGGTTGCCAGCGTTCGTACCAATGGCATACTGTCACCGGCCTTTCGGCTAGGGCATGCCCTCTGTCCCCATTACTGTTTGCTCTAACGATAGAGCCCCTCATGCGGCTGATGCGAGATAGGTATGAACACATAGGGGTCCGGATAGCCTTTCATATCACTGTATGCTGACAACACTTTATTTTATATCCGAGACCCGGAGCAGAATATGGGGCCGATGAACACAATACTCTGGTTATAAAATAAATGAAGCAAAGTCACAATTGTTTCCGTTGACGGACAACGCGCTGGAGCCCGTTGATTTGTTGGGGTTCCAGTGGGTCCCAAATAGAGGTAAATACTTGGGTGTAGTGGTGTCTCGCTCACATCGCTCCCTACATGTTTAATAATTATAAGGCTTACCTTGACAACCTTGCTGTTAAGCTGCAATTGTTGGCCATATCGCCTATGTCACTGTATGGGAGGTTGTCTTTACTTAAGATGGTGGTGGTCCCTAAACTATTATATTATGTTAGCACTATTCCAATATGGCCCGGACGATCATTCTTCAATGAACTTTGATCCTTGGCTATTGATTACGTTTATGGAGCGCGGGTGGCCTGGATGAGCTAGGAAGGGCTAGTGGAACCCTATGGCCATGGGGGCCTGGCGGTGCCCGATTTCAAGTTGCATTATATTGTTGGGCAGGCACAATATGCCGGGCACTGGTCTTCTTCGGCCCTGGGCCTGATACACCGAGCTCTGGAATCTTACAGCGCAGCGCCGACGGATCTAAGGTCGGTCATTTTAAGTGACAAGGCTGTTTAAGTGGCTGGGCATAAATGCCTCGTATTGTCGAGCAGTTCCCATGTGGAACTGCCGGAGACTTCCCGCAACATATGACTTGGATGTTCAGAGGTCGTGGGATGCTGAAGAGCATATGGTCGCGCGTGATTTGTTCCCAGAAGAGAGTTTTGTGATATTAGAGGAGTTTGCAGAAAAGTTGGGAGACAGCCTCATTAAGACATTGCAGTATTACAGGATGAGGGTGGAGGTTTGCCATCGATGGCCGTCGTTCCCGCGGGAGCCAGACACACGACTGCATAGAGACAGTGGCATCTAGCAGAGATGCCAGGAAGCTGGTATCTAGGTTGTATAGACTGTGACAAGCAGGCCAGATTTCTGTTAATAAGGCAGAGCAGAAGTGGGAAAGGGCTTTGAATATTGAAATACGGAATGACCAATGGCTGAGATGGTGTCAATTGACGAGGGAAGTCTCGCTCAATGTGAGGTTTTGTCTGATACAATTTAAGGTGCCGAATAAGATACATTACACACAAGTGCACATTTCCAAGTTTGCACCAAATGTTAGTGATGGATGTGTGAAGTGCTGAAGGGCAGGGGCGGACTCTTGTCACATGTTGCGCGCTGATCGCAAAGTTCTGGCAGGAAGTGGCAGATGTTTTGTATGACATGGTACGGATAACTCCTGTGCTCCCTCCCTGTAAGTACCACCTGGGTGACATTGGAATGGTTTCTGTGCTGGTGCGTAGATTCTTTAATCTGAGTAGTAGAATTGCAAAAAAATGTATATTGAAATATTGGAAAACTAAAGTAGCGCATGTGGGGGAAGAGTGTCTTAACAAACTAACGTATGCCAATGAAAGGGAGGAGGGATATGCTGCAATGGTTGTACCAAAGTGCAGGCCAAAAGGCATTTGGGAACCTTTCCGGGACTACGTTTCACAGACAGCAGTAGGGTGAGAGGCAATGATGAGGCGGATCTCTGATGGACTACAGTATTTATGTTTTAAGTTCATTATGAACAGAGCTATACTGTTGTGTATGAACAATTGATGCCAAGCTCATGTGTGTAATCAGGACTATATTAAGACCTGTCTGCTATGCAATGTAACATGTCTGCCTACCTCTTAAATAAAGTTTTAAAAAAAGAAAAATATTGCTTAAGTGAGCCAACTTTCCATGCTTCATTCTGACATTAAGCATTTATGATTCATAATGGAGTCTCTCTAATTTTAACTGGCGTGTGCACTGTTCACTAGAAGACCTAGTTCTCTCAAATCAATGTTTATCACATCTTTTGTTAAAATTCACTTGCATATACATTTTATTCTATGTTCTTTTGAAGTATCCTTACATAGCTGCTGCATTTTCCTTCACACAATGGAGGAGGAACATTATCACATATAATCTGGTAATTGTCACTAATTGCTAATACAAACCCTTAAATTTCCTCTTCACAGTCAGCATGGGAGGCCACTAGGGGGCGCAGGCAAGATGGCTGCCTGAGAGCCGAGCTCCGTCCCCTGCCTTGGAAGAAAAGAGGAGATATGGTGACCTGCAGCGGCTGACGTCCGCCAGACACGACTTCCCAGACGTCAGAAGCTGCAGTGACCCCGTGGAGCTGAGAAAGTTGAAGGGTACCCACCCTGGTGTCGGTAATCCAAGGGTGATTGTTATGGTGCTGGGCCCTGCTGCCGCGGACCGGAGGATGTGAAACCGAAAAAGGAGGCACACACGTAGAAGAAAGACGGATGCCCGGACCCCATTCTATCTGAGAGCTGCCACTCTGCACCCAACCTGCATCAACAGATGCACAGAGGGCACGTTCCCTACCCACATGGTGCCCTCGATGGACCATTCATGTGCGGACCACAGTGCACTGCCCCCCAGTGTACTGCAGAAACACGCAACTGAGGGACGGCGGCACCCACGTTGTCAAGGAGTTCCCCCCTTCTCACCTGGGTCCGATGTTTGCCGGTGACTTCGATCGCTGCCTTCTTGAAACGCTCCTGGTCTTGAACAGCGCTGCTCGAGATTCGTCTGGTTCCAGGTTGCGTTTAGTTCCGGGATCACAGAGTCCAGGAATCAGGGAGACTGGAAAAGGCTAGAAAGGCTCGGAACCAGGAAAGGGGAAAGGAAAAGGAATGGGTAATAGCACTGGGACAAGGGAAACAATACCGCGAGCTACGAACACACGTCTGGGCTACTCTGCAATAGCATTGAGATGCGTGGAGCCGCGGAGGGCGTGGTCTATAAATAGACCACGCCGCGTTCAGCGCATGGAGCGAGCAAGGGCTTCAGCTCTGGACGGCCATGTTGGAAGTAGTACGGAATGCAAGCCCCGTTGAGACAAGGACCAGGAGGTCCAAAAGGGGCGTGATCTGAAGTTTGTGACACACGTTGCCAGATGGGATCCGGGCTGCACACAGCAGACCCGGGAAATAATACTCGCCCATACTGGTGGAACGGTGCGACCAGCACGGCGCAGATCCCTTGGATGCGAGAAGGGGGGAAGAGGCAGAGACCTCTCTCAGTGGCGCATCGAGACTACGGGCCGCAGCGGAGGCCTGCAGATACTGCCAAAACTTGCTGATGCCTTGGGGAGACGGTTGTTGAGCTTCCCAAGCACGGACGTGGCAAGGAGGAGGTGGAAACAGCAATACAGAGGAGAAAGTAAGTGGACTGATTCCTCGCTGCACCTCTTCCCCTCCGCGGTGACTCACTGGGCAAAGAAGAATCAGGCTGCATGGAAGTCCCCCGGTATAGAAGGAGGAGCAAGCCTGGACTCTAAGGGCATATATTGAAATAAGGCACGTCTAGATCGGATAGTGTCAAGCTGGGATGTACGTGAAGACTGCGTACCTGTTTTCTTTGATGTGGATCTTGTTGGGGCCGCCAGGCTGTAGCCAGCTGAATGACGAGTGTGTGACTCGGGGAACCCGCCTCTCCACCACCCAAATGGTACAGGGTGGAGGATGGACAGACTCCCAGCGTCACGGAAGGCACTCTCCTGATTAACGTGACGGTGGGACTGTGCAAGCACAGACAGGAGAGGCAACAGTCAGGTTGAAGATTCGGAACAAGGTGAAGTCCAAGGTGAACGCGGGATCACACCAAACAAAGACTAAGTCGGGGCACCAATCTGCAGGAAGACACTTTCAGGCGAACTTCAGGTAGCTGGTTTGGAGATAGCTGACTAGCCCGATGGTCTGTAGATCCAAAAAGGACGAGGCACCAGGCAGGACCAGACAGGAAAAGGGGAACCAGATAGGGAAGGGAAACCAACAAGGGAGAGCCCAAGGAATAGGGAAAAAGACAAAGGCCCAATTGGTCCCAGGAGAGTCAGAGGGGAAACTGGAGCCAAGGGAACCCAGGGTGAGAACAAGGAACCCAGGCGACTGGAGGTCAAGTAGGGCAAGTGGAACCAAAGAGACCCTTGGGCAAAACTGGGCACCCAGGCAGGCAGAAGGCAAGCAGGACAAAAAGGACCCAGGGTTGAGCAGGGCACCCAGGCAGGCTGGAGGCAAGGCAAGGCAAAAGGGCCCAAGAGGACCCAGGGTTGAGCAGGGCACCCAGGCAGGCTGGAGGCAAGACAAGGCAAAAGGGCCCAAGAGGACCCAGGGTTGAGCAGGGCACCCAGGCAGGCTGGGGGCAAGGCAAGGTGGGAGCAGGAACCACAGGAAACCAGGAGCGAGCAACACGAACGAAGCTTCCGTGTTGAGACGCGGTTAGCTTTTGCTTGCGGTTCCCTTTTATGGGCCGCCGGCACCCGCGAGGCCTGAAACGCAAGCTGTTTCGTCTCCGGGTGCCGGCAGACCCGAAACGAGGCTTGGAAGGCAAGCCCTTCCCAAAGCGCAGGCCCAATCTACGGCGCATGCGCGGAACCGAGACAGCGGTTTCCCGCGCATGCGCCGCAACCCTCCAGCAGCGGTTCCAGAAGCTCTCCTCATGGCGGCTCCCCAGGCGCGAAAGCGCGGGTAGATCCGCCAGGAGGGAGAAGGGAGAGTGATAGCAACAAAAGTGGCGTGACACTATGCCTCCTCCCAGGAAGACCCGGGGCCCCGGGTTTCCAAGGAAACCGATCATAGAACTCTCGCACCAGGCGGGGAGCGTGCACATGCTGATGAGGTTCCCAAGTACGATCACAAGCTGGGTACCCTTTCCAATCCACCAAGAAATGAAGCACCCCCCCTGCGATAGCGGGCATCGCAAATCTCCTGAACCTCGAATTCTGGGACCCCTTGGACGAGGACAGAGGCAGGGCAAGGGCAGGACCGACCATAGGGATCGGCCACATAGGGCTTCAAAAGGGAGACATGGAAAACAGGGTGTACATGCCAAGAGGGAGGCAACTGGAGACGGAGGGCTACGGAGGATAACCGTTCGGTTATCGTGAACGGACCAAAATACCGGGGAGCTAGTTTAACCGGTAAATTGCGAAGTGGCAGGTTTTTGGAGGACAGCCACACCTTATTCCCCACTTGAAAATCTGGTTCCAAACTCCTTTTCCTGTCAGCCTGGGCCTTCATCCGTTCCTTGGCTCTCTTCAGGATCTCACGTGCCAATTCTTGTTGTCGTTGAATGGTTGAGACCAGGACATCAGCAGACGGAACAGTACTGGTGGGCACAGGATGAAACGGCACCAATTTGGGATGTTGACCAGTAGAGCAGAAGAATGGGCTGATTCCAATGGAAGCATGAACAGTGTTGTTGTAGGATACTTCTGTGAGATCTAAGCATGCCTTCCAGTTGGACTGAGTGGCGTTGGCAAAACAACAGAGGTACTCCTCCAGGGTCTGATTAGTCCTTTCAGTAAGCCCGTTGGTCTGCGGGTGATAACCAGAACTCAATGCTCTACGTATACCCAGATGACTACACACCTTGTTCCAAAAAGCTGAAAGATATTGAGAACCACGATCCGAGATTATCTTTTCTGGGAGACCATGTAATCGATAGATTTCGTGGAGAAAGACTGAAGCCATCTGAGCAGCCGTAGGGATCTTGTGGAATGGGATGAAATGAGCATATTTGGTGAAGCTGTCGACCACAACCATGATGCAAGTATACCCGTCAGAGGGAGGTAGATCAACCACAAAATCAGTGGCGATAGTATGCCATGGGTATGGTGCTAATTCAGTTGGTACCAGCAATCCCAGAGGCCGTCTCCTTGGGACCTTACATTGGGCACAGACGGGACAACTCTCGATGTATCTCTGAACGTCGGTAGCCCACCTAGGCCACCAAAATTGTCGGGATATCAGTTCACGTGTAGCTCTCATCCCTCGATGCCCTCCAATGGGTGAATCATGAAACCCATGCAATATGCCCTCTCGAATCGTACCCTCGGGAATGTAAAGCCTCTTCAGGAAAAACAGGAGTCCATCATGTTCCGATACGGACTCAGGCCGAAGAAGGGCCGATCTTTCAGGATCCGTCCAGGTGGCGTCAGCGATAGACTGTAGATGAGATGACAAAGTCAATAAGAAATGTTGAGGGGAAATCAGTGGCTGATCCAAGCTGGGCGTTTCTTCCTCTTTTTCCAGGGATCGAGAGAGAGCGTCCGCTTTCAAGTTAGCAGTTCCTGGAATGTATGTAACGTGAAACACAAATGGGGAGAAAAAGAAGGCCCACCTAGCCTGTCGGGGCGTTCAGCATTGCAAGGAGCGTAGATACTGCAGGTTGCGATGATCAGTACGAACCTCCACCGAAAAACGGGCTCCAAGTAGATGATGCCTCCATTCCTCGAACGCGGTTTTTATAGCCAACAGTTCCCGCTCGATTACCGCATAATTTCTTTCACTGGGACTCAGCTTGCGTGAGAAGTAGGCCACCGGATGTTCAACGGAAGTTTCTGGATCTTTCTGCAGAAGAACTGCACCAACAGCAAAGTTCGATGCGTCTGCTTCTACGATATAAGGTAGATCATCCTGAGGGTGGCGCAGAATCGGGGCGGCCATGAAGGCCGACTTCAAGGTGTCAAACGCCTGAGAAGCGAGAGAATCCCACCTGAAAGTGATCTTACTGCTGGTCAGCCTGGTAAGGGGCGCTGAGATTTGAGAGAACAGTGGGATAAAGCGCCTGTAAAAGTTTGCGAATCCCAAAAAGCGTTGTAGAGATTTTACATCATGGGGTTGTTTCCACTCCTGAATGGCTTGTACCTTCTTGGGGTCCATCTCTATCCCATCCTGATTGATCACAAATCCCAAGAATTCAATACTGGATAGGTGAAAACTGCATTTCTTAGCCTTTGCGAATAGGTGGTTGAAAGACAAAAGTCGAAGGACCTCACGTACATGTCTCACATGTTCTTCGATTCGATGGATCTGGAAAAAACCAAAATATCGTCAAAATATATCCAGACTGACAAACCAATGAGATCACTAAAGATGTTGTCCATAAACCGTTGAAAGATGGCTGGGGCGTTGCACAGACCGAATGGCATGACTCTATACTCAAAATGCCCAAATGATGTCTTGAAAGCCGTTTTCCATTCATCCCCGTTCTTGATGCGTACCAGGTGATACGCTCCACGTAAATCCACTTTGGTGAAGATCCGGGCAGTATGTAGGGTTTCCAGGATATTGCGAATCAATGGAAGTGGATATCGGTCTTTAGCTGTTATGTCATTTAGTTCTCGATAGTCAACACAAGGTCTCAAGGTGCCCTCCTTTTTCTTCACAAAGAACAAGGGAAACCCTGCGGGAGACTTAGACGGAACTATGTATCCTTTCTGTAAACAATCCGACAAGTAATCCTGAAGCACTTGTTTCTCATCCCGTGTTAAAGCGTATAGTTTCCCATGGGGAATCACGCAGTCTGCTAACAACTCGATCAAACGAGCGATGTGGTGGTAGAGGTATATCGCCCGGTTCAGAAAACACGTGCTCAAAATCGGCGTACTCCAGAGGAACATGAGAGATGGAACACACACGGACACCACTACCATTAGAGTTCAAGGGGTTCGAAGGAGCCCGGGTCGGAGCGGACAAACAGCACTTCTGAGCACAAACTGCAGAGGAAAAAGTCAGGGTGTGCGTTCTCCAATCAATTACCGGATTATGGTGTTGCAGCCATGGTAAGCCCAGAACCACCTTGTAGGTGGGGGACTTAATGACGTCCAAAGCGAGATCTTCAAGATGGTCGGCAATCTGAAGAGGTAGACCCACTGTGAATTGTCGGACAGGCCCAGAGGACAAAGGAGTTCCGTCGATGACTTCCACGGGCAGAGCAGTGGATCTGGACAAGAGTGGAATCCGATTCACAGAGGCAAATGTTTCATCAATATAATTGCCGGAAGCCCCGCTATCCAACAGAGCAAACACCTCCAAACTTCTGCCAGGCAACTTGATTCGGATCTTCAGAGTCTGTAGCACCGTGGGTTGCATGGGATGTAGAACTGAACAGAACGTGGCAAGGTCTGAAGAAAGAGGGGGACCTGTCGCTGCCTTCCCAATACACGACAGGTCCTCTAGTTTTCCGCCTTCTTCTTCTGGGATCGTAAAGGGCACGTACCCAGAAAATGCCCAGCAGCTCCACAATAGAGACATAGACGTAACGTTCTTCTTCGTCTTCTCTCTTCCTCTGATAAAGGACCCCTCATAGCTCCTAGTTGCATAGGCTCTGGTCCGGATTCAGTAGGCCCAAATGATCCGGCAGGTAAACTGGTCGTTCTGGAACTGCCCCTCTCAAACCGACGTCTCTCTGCCTTCCGTTCTGCCAGTCTCTGATCAATTCAGAGCACCTGCTCGATTAGGTGTTGAAGAGTCTCTGGTTCGGGTATATGGAGTAACTCATCCTTGAACTCCTCTCTTAGCCCACGACGAAACAGAGTTTTTTGTGTGATTTCTGGCCATTGGGAATCGGTTGCCAGTAGACGGAAGCGACTAATGTATGTTATTATGTCGGCGTTCCCCTGTTTCAAATCCATCAACTGGTTCTGCGCAGCGGAGGCCAGGTTGGGCGTCTGGAAAACCTCAAGGAATGCTTTTTCAAAAGCTGCAAAGTCATTCAAAATTGGGCTATTGGTAACCACAAACGGAGTTGCCCAGGCCAGAGCATTGCCAGTCAAATTCCCCAAGATATAACCAATCTTGGTCTTATCATTGTTGAAATGAGTCGACCTGAAAAGAAAATGGATTCGACAATGATTACAGAATTCCGCTACTCGTCGCGGATCTCCATCAAACTTGATGGGCGTTGTGTGTGCCAAGGATCCTTCCGCCTGTGAGGTACTCGGAACCCCTTGGGTTATCATTTGGCGTAGAGTTTGATTTTCCTGGCGTAAGGCGATCATCTCCGCCCTGAGTGCTTGTAACTCATTCCGCACTTCTTGCGAATCCTCCATCTCAAGGTCTGAAGGCAGGCGTCTCAATCTGTCAAGCTGGGATGTACGTGAAGACTGCGTACCTGTTTTCTTTGATGTGGATCTTGTTGGGGCCGCCAGGCTGTAGCCAGATGAATGACGAGTGTGTGACTCGGGGAACCCGCCTCTCCACCACCCAAATGGTACAGGGTGGAGGATGGACAGACTCCCAGCATCACGGAAGGCACTCTCCTGATTAACGTGACGGTGGGACTGTGCAAGCACAGACAGGAGAGGCAGCAGTCAGGTTGAAGATTCCGAACAAGGTGAAGTCCAAGGTGAACGTGGGATCACACCAAACAAAGACTAAGTCAGGGCACCAAACCGCAGGAAGACACTTTCAGGCGAACTTCAGGTAGCTGGTTTGGAGATGGCTGACTAGCCCGATGGTCTGTAGATCCAAAAAGGACGAGGCACCAGGCAGGACCAGACAGGAAAAGGGGAACCAGATAGGGAAGGGAAACCAACAAGGGAGAGCCCAAGGAATAGGGAAAAAGACAAAGGCCCAATTGGTCCCAGGAGAGTCAGAGGGGAAACTGGAGCCAAGGGAACCCAGGGCGAGAACAAGGAATCCAGGCGACTGGAGGTCAAGTAGGGCAAGTGGAACCAAAGAGACCCTTGGGCAAAACTGGGCACCCAGGCAGGCAGAAGGCAAGCAGGACAAAAAGGACCCAGGGTTGAGCAGGGCACCCAGGCAGGCTGGAGGTAAGGCAAGGCAAAAGGGCCCAAGAGGACCCAGGGTTGAGCAGGGCACCCAGGCAGGCTGGAGGCAAGGCAAGGCAAAAGGGCCCAAGAGGACCCAGGGTTGCGCAGGCAGGCTGGGGGCAAGGCAAGGTGGAAGCAGGAACCACAGGAAACCAGGAGCGAGCAACACGAACGAAGCTTCCGCGTTGAGACGCGGTTAGCTTCTGCTTGCGGTTCCCTTTTATGGGCCGCCGGCACCCGCGAGGCCTGAAACGCAAGCCGTTTCGTCTCCGGGTGCCGGCGGACCCGAAACGAGGCTTGGAAGGCAAGCCCTTCCGAAAGCGCAGGCCCAATCTACGGCGCATGCGCGGAACCGAGACAGCGGTTTCCTGCGCATGCGCCGCAACCCTCCAGCAGCGGTTCCAGAAGCTCTCCTCCTGGCGGCTCCCCAGGCGCGAAAGCGCGGGTAGATCCGCCAGGAGGGAGAAGGCAGAGCGATCGCAACGGACCTCGGTCTCCCCAAAAGTGGCGTGACAGATAGTCATCTTTCTGGGCGAGCACTAAGGCCCATCACTGACGTGTACATAGGATACAATACAGAGAGGTATCTCTTGAGGGACATTGGCCTGGGACAGTGGGGGCTGGGCCCACACACGTGGTGGAGGCCAATCAGGGCCCCAGGGCGCTACAGTAAATGCACTTGGGAAACCATTTATCTCGCTCAAATCAGACCACCACTGAAGAACCTGAAGCGCAGCCCTAAGGCGCAGGAAGGAGCAGCAGAGGCCGAACCATATCAGATAGCTTGGCAGCAGAAGGACAGTCAAGGAATGCTGCAACCAGAGTCTGACCCAGATCTGTAGACCCCGGATCACTTCCCCGGGACACCAGAAGAGAAGACCTGGAGCGCTTATGAGCTGCAAAGGGGCTTTAATGTGCTTCCAATATCAGGGTCAGGAGGTGATGGCGGAGCCTAAAGGAGAAGGGGGACCCACCTCAACCCCGGCAGAATTTGGATCCATCAAAAGCGATATACAGACTATCTTTGAAGAGATCAGAGGAATGAGGACAGTTATGGGGGTGAAACTGGCAGCCCTCTCGGCCAAGGTGGTCACCATCGAGGGCAAAATGGATGAAGTGGAGGCTAACCAAACCTCAACCGGACTTCTGGAGACGCAAACGGAGGCACGCTTTATGGAAATGGAGAGGCATGAGGAGGAATTGCCCCTCAAGGTGGATGACATTGAAAACCGGGAGAGACAGAACAATCTCTGGTGTTCTGTGCTGCAGGAGGTTGTGAGTGAAACACCAGTGTACTTGGAACATAAAATACAGGAAATAATAGGGATGGTCCTGGGTTCGAGGGAAGGAGAAACAGTCACCATTACAGGGTGCACAGCGCTGGAGGTGGTGCTTGCGGCCCCCGCTCTGTCCTGGCGCGCATACATTACTATGGGGGCAAGATGAAGATCCTCGAAAAAGTGAAGTGCATGAAGGAGTTGGACTATGGCAACTCGCAGGTGGCTATTTTTGCAAGACTTCTCGGCCTACACTTTGTTGAGGCGAAAGAAGTGCAGGGACCTCACTAGATGGCTTCAGGAGAAGGTGCTGAAGTACCGCTGTGGCTTCCTCTTCGCACTGGTGTTCGAATGGGATGGGGAGCGATACCATCTTGTGGTGGAGGAAGAGATACAGCGTTTCAGAGAGGATTTGGTGGATCATCGCCAGGGCCCTACCTTAGACTGCAGTGGCCAGGGGCTGGACCCTAACCGGGGCCCAGAGTCGGCACCAGGAAAGCGCAGGGCAAGAGGAGTCCAGAAATTCCAGAAGCTTAACAGCCCCCACCCACCACAGAGTGATGATACTTGAGAAAGGGGGAATATACTTTTTGTCCTTGTTTTTGGGGGTGTGTACCCCGGTCCCCCTACGGGGGGCAAAACTGGAGCTGAGAGCGTCTGATGAGAGGTCACTCATGGCTATTGGTTGGTCGGTTTTGAAAACGTAAACTGAGTTAAGGAACTGGAGGATAGAAACATACGCAGGAGGCACACAGTTACTGGAGGGGGGAATCCAGGCATTGGGAGAGTTGGTTAATTGGTCAAACTGGAATCAGGGGTGGCACCCCCTTGGGTTGTTAAGGGACAGAAGGGATGGAAAATCTGCTAGACATGATGCCCAAGGCAGGGGTTACATCCCTGATGGTTCGATGGACGTGCCCAACACAGCGCAGGCACGTGGTCGAACGCCTCACACTGGGATAGGGAACGGTGGTAAGGGAGGGGGAGGACAAGGATGGGGAGGGTGAAGAAAAAGGAATGGAACTACATACAACAAAGATCACACGCAACAGGGGATATGTACCCTATAGGACTCATGAGGGGCATCCAACGAAGGGTGAAGAAGGGGTATGGTTGAGGTGACAGTAGGCACGCTGAAAGCAGAAACTGGCGATCCTCTTTCTGCAGCTGACCCACTATAGGCAGGTGTTGGAATTAGCAGTGAAGGGCAGGGAGATTGATAGGAACTTTTGGGCCTCTAACAGGAACTCCAAGAAGGAAGGGGTGGGGATCTTACTTGGTAAATTATTTCGACTGATGGGGATTCAGGTAAAGAGGGGCTGCAGGGGTGATTCTTGGGTATGAAAAGAACCCATGAGCGGATGCAGAGCATGCTTGCCATCTTGTATGCGCCCAACGTGGGGCAGTTGGGGTTCCTCCGTCAGGTATTCAAGTTGACGGATGGCTGGGCGGAGGGTGCGATGTTCCTGGGTGGGGACTTCAACCTGGTGCTGGATCCCCCTTTGGACTGGAGATCAGCAAAGGGGGTGGCTATCAAAGTCGAGACTAAGGACAACCTTGCTTTCTGGGACTTCTTGCAAGATCACTATTGGGTGGACGAATGGCGGAGCTATTCGCCGGGTCCAGGGGGCCATACCTTCTTCTCTACCCCACATCAGACATACACAAGGATAGATCTCCTCTTGATCCTGAGAGAACGCGAAGTTGAGGTGGGGGCCCCTAGGGTGGAAGCAATCACGTGGTCAGACCATGAGCTGGTGGTGGTGAACTGGCAGCTCCCTGAGCCTCGCCAAAGTTTTGGATGGTGCAACAACACCCTGCTGAGGGATCAGTGTTTAGGGACTTCTTGAGGCAGGAGATACCGGCGTACTTCGAAACCAACGATAATGGGGAAACTGGGTTGGTGACGGTATGGGAAGGCAGCCAAGGCCACTTTCAGGGGGCTGCTTATCGCCAAAGCAACGCGCAAAAAGAGGGAAAGGGGTCTCATCGAAAATAGGCTACGTGAAGAATTGAGAACACTGCGGTCGAAGTGGACCCAACGTGACGCAGACAAGGTTGGGCTCTTCGGGGAGATGAGGGACAAGAGGCAGGAACTCCATACGGTCTTGATA
Source organism: Ambystoma mexicanum (assembly GCF_040938575.1). Lineage (NCBI taxonomy): Eukaryota > Metazoa > Chordata > Amphibia > Caudata > Ambystomatidae > Ambystoma > Ambystoma mexicanum. Next base: position 828,493,067 of record NC_090925.1, on the reverse strand, counting down.
GGGAAGGTGGAAAAAAAGATGAGGTATACTTGGCAGAGGTATTATGAAAAGGGTGACACAGTGGGGACTCTCCTAGCAAATAGGGTTAGGAGTTGTAGGGTGGAAAGGAGAATAGCCGATACATAACGCTGGAGGATGTGGGGTCAAGGAAGGAATGGACATTTTGACATGCTTCGCTAATTACTTTAGGGACTTATACACCAAACCGGTGGAGCTGGAAGTGGGGGCAGCCCGGCAATACCTGGCCGAGGGTTGTCTCCCCAAGCTTACAAGGGCAGAAAGTGAGGCCCTGGAGGGAGAGATAACCTGGGAGGAGGTTTTGGCCATCCAGAGACTGAGGCCATCCAGAGACTGAAAACAGGGAAAGCCCCCGGGGATGACGGCTTCACAATAGATTTTTATCAACAATACCAAGCCCCACTGGCGGTATCCCTGGCCAAGCTGTTCAACTCTATAGTGGGGGATGACACAATACTGCTGACGTTTCTTCAGGCCCTCATAGCAGTTATCCCAAAACTGGGGAAGGACCAAGCCAATTGTGCCTCGTAAAGACCTATTTCCCTCCTCAACGTTGACGCCAACATCTTTGCTAGAATCCTTGCATCGCGTTTGGAGTCCTGCCTACCGTGATTGTTTCACCCTGACCAGGCAGGCTTCGTACTACACAGGCAGGGAGCGGATAATATGTGAAAGATGCTCCACGTCCTTAGCACGATGGCGGCGAAAGAAGAAGGGGTACTCTTGTTGGCCCTCGACACCGAGAAGGCATCCGATCGGGTGAGCTGGTCCTTTATGGGGGAGGTCTTTGCATCCTTAGAGAGATGCGCCCAAAGTGGACTGGCTGGATGGCAGACTTATACTCAACAGGGGTGTCCACTTTCCCGGTTGATTTATGCATTGGTTATGGAACCATGGGCGGCAGCGATCAGGGACAATTAGGGGATCAGCGGTGTAGTGGTCAGGGGGGTTCAATGTAAGATTAGTCTCTTTGCTGACGATGCCCTTCTCTACATTACCAGACCGTCCCACTCGGTTCCCCTCGTGCTGGACTGTTTGGAGAAATACAGGAAGTTATTGGGGTTCAAAGTTAACCTGGAAAAGTCTGTGGCATTCACGATGGGGAGGCTGTTGGATAGGGAGAGGGAGTACATTGGGGGTTACCATTTAAGGTAAGGGAGGATACCTTTTGTTACCTGGGGCGTCCAAGTTACACAGCGCTTCGAGGATCTCTTCACTAGAAATGTCCTCCCTCTGTGGTCAACCATAAAACGAGACATGGTGAGATGGTCGAGCTCATGCTGTCATGGATGGCATGTTTAAATTGTATAAAGATGGTGGTGCTCCCTAAATTCCTGTTCCTCTTTCAGATGTTACCTGTAGTGATCCTTGCATTGTTTTCTGCCAAGGTGAAGGTGGCTATGCTGAGATTTCTTTGGGCAGGGTGCCGACACAGGATAGCCTATCAGACACTGATTCTGCCAAAAGAGGAGGGGGAAGTAGGTTTTCCTGTCCTGGTGACATATCATAGGGCAACCCAGCTCTGGGTCCTGGTGGATCACTTAGATCCACTCTCAGGCAAGAAATGGGTGGTGATGGACAATGCGGTTTGGGCCCCGGTCACACTAGATGAATGGCTATGGGTTCCTAGAGCTCGTATTTCAAAGAGAGTGCTGTGTCACCCCGTTATGGAGGTCTTGTGGTTCATATGGAGGGAGGTTGGGGACAACAGATGGCTCACAACGTGGCCGTCGCCCCTGAGCTGTATTTGGGCCCCCACTGAGGGATGGGATTGAAGAGCCACTGGTGTTCCAATCCTGGTATGAGGCCAGACTGAGTAGGATGGGACAATTGTGGAAGGGGGACACCTTCATCTCCCTGGGTAGTGTGGAGGAGGCCCTGGGACTTCACAAAGTGTCCCCTTTTCATTTCCTGCAACTGAAAGGGGTTCTGATGGAGGACCGACGGGGTGAAAACCTAAGGAGGGAACTGACAAATTTTGAAAGTTACCTGATTACACACAGGGAATCCAGGGGGCTCATAGCTGGATTGTACAGGAGGATCCTTTTGGCAAATCCTAGGGATCCTCTCCCCTCTAGAATCAAATAGGGACAAGATCTAGGTAGGGTCATTGAGGATACCTTATGGGCAGGGATGTGCAGGCGGCTAACCGCTCCACGACATCACTCCAGTATTTATTTATTTGTATTTTTAAAGCACTCACACAGCCCGCAGGCATCGAGGCGCTGTTACAGGAATTGTTTGTTTTATTTGCGTAGTTGTTTGTCTTAGTTACGCATTTATAACATGCTTAAATACCCAGAGGTTTCTAAGAGCGGACCCGGGGATCGAACCTGTGTTGCTTTGTGTCGTCTTGCTTCCAAGGCGAGCATGTTGCCGCTGAGCTATCCTCCCGGGACAAAGATGTATAGACATCAGTCCTTGAAGCTATTGCATAGATGGCACTATTCCCCTAGTGAGGATTGCCCGAATGAACAAGGGGTATGACCCACACTGCCGGAAATACCACTGGGAAAGAGGGGATTATATTCATATGTGGTGGGGTTGCACAAGGGTCCGGACTTATTGGAGGAAGGTACTGTCATAGATTAAAGGGGTGGATGGGATTCAGAGGGAGTTCTCGCCATGGCTTCTCCTTTTCAGGGTAGGAATAGAAGAGGAACCGGTACCAGATCAGGGGCACATGTTTCAGATCATGATGGTCTCTGCAAGATGCTGTCTGGCCCCACTATGGAAAAGCCCAACAATACTGGTGGAAAAGGAGTGGGTTCTAAAGACATATCTGTTCTGGAGAGTCATTTGTCGAATCGCCCTTAACTCTTCCTTGATTGCATTGAATCCTTTTATGGCTGTGTTGATGGTCTGCAGTAACTCCCATCTGGTTATCTGCAACCATTTAGTATTTGCTCCAACCTGAACTCTTGGCATCAGAATTGTTGTGAACACTGATGAGGTTGGGCTGAACAACCTGTGTTCATACGGGATTGCATTAAAAGGCTTCTTCTGATTTAGCAGAAAAGTAATTCTCTCTCTTCATTCGGCTCATCAGTTCCACAGATCTCTTCTTTCTCAGGTGAGCATCTGCTTTCGGAAAACTGTCAATATTCAAATCACTTTTTGGAATCACCAACGCTGGAACATGGACATTCACCAGTGTGCATATACCTCCCCAATTCTTCGGCAATCTGATATATGCTTTGGATCTTCATGCCCAATAATGATCCATGATCACTGCAATACCATGTACCATTCCTGGAGCGTCAAAGACTCGGCCACAATTCTGATTCTCTCCAATTTTCCTTGTACCATTATTTCTGAAGCAGAATTTCAGGCTTTCCAATGGTACTATCTGCAAGGGTCCTCCTTTGTCTTCGACGCATGTCAATAGTTTAGCAAGCTTTGGTCATAATGGCTTGCATCCGTTCTGTACTATGTCAATAGTAGCCTCGTAACGCCCAATCACTAACCATGCTCTTCAGATCACTACTCCTTTCTCCCATCCGTCTGGCGAGAGTACGGTTCCACAAATTTGCATTTGGCCTCTGTTCTTCCAACTCCGAGCTTCTTCTGGAGTTTTCCCTTGAACGTTCAGTCTTTGGTTTGCCTCTCTTCTGATCTCTTCTCCTTTAACTCCAAGCTTCTCATATCTGAGCACAATGTTCTTTGTTTTTCCATTGTTTCTTGTCTTTATATCCCGGACATAATCATCTTCATTTGGATCTGTTGCTTCAGTTGCCCATTTCAATGAAGCATCACTTCCCATGAACTGGCCTCTGGTCTTGCACATTGCTACGTGTGATAGTGCACTGTCTGCACATCTATTTCAACAGCTACAAAGATCTTTGATTTCCCCATGCTGTAAGGTAGCAATGCACAAACAAAGAATTCCCCCTCGGAATTTTGTCTTCCAACTTCTTTCATATGTTGGTACCAGATGTTATTTCCTAAGTGTGCTGTGCTGTCCAGGTAGTCATTTAGTTTGGTATTGTCTTCTTATGTGCTTCTCTTGATCCTCAAGGTTTTTATGTAGTTTGCTACCATCACATCTTTAATAGCATCCATTTAGCTTCTTCTTGCTGGAAGATTCTCAGGCACCTCCATCCATGGTTCAGGCATCTTCATCTGTGCCATTTGAGTAGAAGAAAGTCTGGCAATTCTTTCCTTGTCCGCTTGTCTTTTCCTGGTTCTGGTTATGAACAGCCACATGGGTTCTGCTATCATCTCTGCATGTGAGAGTTTTGCTGGCCTTTCACTTGCCCCTTTCAGTGCTGAATCAGGGGTGCTTATCAATGCTGTCTCTGTTGGTTTATTCTCCAACTCCTTTTGTCTCTTTAAAAATTCAGCCTTTTCCATCTGTCCTTTGACTTCACTTATAGTAGAACTTCTCATCATTGGTTGTCCAACCTTCTCCCATTCTTTGGATTGTGGTTCTGCAGTTATTGACACTAGACCTGGAGTGTGTTGCCTCATCGTTTGCGTGTGTGTGTCTTTCATTAACCTTTTCTCATTCTTACTATGCTGGCCCTGTCTGCGGCTTTTCAATTTACATGTTACCAAATGTGTGTGTGTGTCATTGCTAATCACATCCATTTCAAGTTCACTCACTCCTTTGTCAGATCTTCTAGGGACTGGAATGACTATAAAAGGTCTGGGTGACTTCGCGGGTGTCATGCGTACATCATTATGTGGGTGCACTGGAATCGGAATACTTTGCTGTCCCTGCTCGTTGGTTGCAGGTACTGGAATGATTGTCCCTTTGTGCCTGAATAATAGATTATCTCTTGTCTCTGGACACATTTCTCTTTTTTGTATATGAAAATGTCAAAATCAGGTAATAATTTCAGCAAGTCTCTTGGTTCGCTTGTTCAAAATAAACAAGCTCCCAGTCAATGCCTCCTATCTGTTTCACCCCAGAAGACATGTGGTGTCTTTGTCAGCATAAACAAGAGTGAAGCTTTCTGGCAACACTTTCTTGATCTGTCCCTCGGCAGAAAGTCTTACAATCTCCTCCGGAAATTCTGATGATGATTAGAAAGTTCAACCTGTATTACAATACCTTGCAGGAGCATGCTCATTTGTGTAGATTTCGCTGGGTCTCTGATGAAAGTGAGGACGTCAACACCGGCAGGCCTCCCCACAAGCTCTGGAAAGTCCTCAATCAGGCGAAAGAAGACTTTGCTTGCTAGTCTGCCATCTTCTGGTGACAGAAACATTTGTCTTGTCCTTGCTGTAACAGGAACTGCTCGGCAATTACGATGAGCAGCCTCTGTGATTTATTTCGATGAGCGTGAAGAGTAACCTGAATTATGATTCCATTTAGGATTACACTCAAACGTTCTGTGTTTGCTGGATCTCGAAGAAATGTCAAGACATCAGTGTGTCTTCCAACAAGATCTGGATAGTCTTCAATTAAGCGAAAGAGTAGCACGCTGACAAGCTTATTCGCTGCTTCTTCTTCTGCTTGGGACATTTGTCTTGTCCCTGCTGTAGTCCGGAAGCAAAGGAAACTGCTCGGTAATCACAATGAGCAGCCTCCTTATTGTCTTTTCGTTTTCCGGGTCTTGAAGAAATTCAGTGATGTTAGTGAGCCTTCCCACTAACGACGGGTACGATCTCAATACTAGCTCAAAGTATATTAAAACGGCCTTAGTGATGTCACTGCTGTGGGACACCATAAGTGAGTCCAAATAATGCTCCTGTTAGAAACAAGTCTGGATCCTGTATTTTCTTCCAATTTGTGTGTCCTCGATCAGAATTTAGCATATTCTTTTCTCATCAAGGCTTCAGTGTGCCTCAGTCCAAAGTTCAAAGTCAATAACCTATGTTGTGGCTTCTCCGTGCAATTTTTCTTCTTCACCCTGCAACTAGGATGCACAGAGTGTCCGTTTTTATGTTCTTATCCCCTTTTTTGTTCAGAGGAAATGTCCAAATGAAGCCACAACTTTGCACGAAAGTTCTTTGTCTTTGCTTTGCTGGCTATGCATCCTTCTTCCTCGTCATGGATCTCGTCTACACGTGCTGTGGTTCTTCCCCATCGTCTGCAATCTCTACGTGTTGCGGTGCGGGCAGGGGATCTTCTCTGTTGTATGGCTTGATATCACCCAGGAATAACCAAGCTCTTCTTCATTGTAGCTTGACTGTAGAAGGAGTGACGTCTTCCACTCTAAATGGTCTATCTCGGGATGTCAATGTAGTGTGCTTCCTTCTGCCTGTCGCTATCTCATGCGGCGTAAGATGTTGGTCAGAACCAGGCTGGTTTCTGAGCGCATACAGTGCCAGTGGAAGGCAGTGCAGCCATCCCTTCTTTAGAGTAAGCTTCAACTTGGCTATCCTTTCCTTTAACAAGCTGTTGAGCTTCTCACATATCCCATTACTTTGAGGATGATGCGCCAAAGAGAACTTGTCCTTTATACCAAGCAGCAAGCTAATCTGTTCGAATACTGCATTAACAAATTGAGGACCATTATCTGACCTCATGACCTCACATACTCCCCATAAAGGAAATACCTCCCTCACCAGAAATTTGGCCGCGCAGGTAGAGTCTGGGTGTGTACATGGACCTGCTTCTATCCATCTAGAGAATGGACACACCACAACAATTAGATACTTGGCCTGTACCCATTACATACTTGAATCATATCGACATAATCAACATGGAAGTGCTGAAAAGGTCCATTGGGCCTTGGGATGACTTCTCTAATTACTCTTAGTGTATGCCCAGCCGTGAACTGTTGGCAGATTATACAGTTCACCATAAAAAATGCATCGTGCTCTGCTAAGTTCGGTATAAACCAGTCTTCAGCAATTGTTGCTGCTAGATTCTCTTTTGTCATGTGCGCTGGATAATGCAACTGTTCCAATGCTATTTTCAATAGGGCTATAGGCATCACCAGTTTACCAGTGCTGTCTTGTCGCCACAGGCTCTCGGAAGGGTTTAAAGAACACCCTTGCCGCTTCCACAGATTTTTCTCCTCCTGTGGTGCCTCGCCTTGGAGTTCCATTAACTGAGTTTGCCCCATGTTATTATAACCCTCAGGTTCACTTCGTGCAACAATCATTCTCTCATGCACATCAGTTATGTCCACATTCATTATTATTTCGTCCTTGGTCGCCACACGCTTGGCTTTCGTGTCTGCTGCTTGATTTCCACGTGAGATAAAATCTGTCCCTTTCGTGTGGGTGGCACATTTCACAACTGCTATGCCCACTGGGAGTTGTAGTGCCTTAATGAGCATATCCAATAAGGCTGCGTGCTGCACTGGTGTGCTGTCCGCACGGAGGTAGCCCCTCCTTTTGCAGCGAGCTAGGCCTGCGTGCACTGTCGACATCACATAGGCGGAGTCACTGTACACCGTCACTTCCTGGTCTGCGTAATTCTCAATAGTGAGGATCAACGACAATAATTCTGCAGCTTGCGCTAAATAATGTGATGGTAATCGTGCACTAATGAGTACTTGAAATTCTCCATTTGCTGTGTGCTTCATCGCAGCGGTGCCTGTATATCTTTGCCCGTCATTTTGATCGATTCTTGAAGAACCGTCAACAAAGACAATTTCTTCTTCTGCTAAGGCGTTTTCTTTCACTCTGGGAATCTCATCATAAATTTCTTCATAGTTCGCGCAGTCGTGGATTGGCTCTCCGCCAGTGACTGGCTCTGCTATCACCTTTGCCATGTCGTCATAAAAATATTCAGGACAGTTTTGTGCCAGCATCATTCTCTGGGGCACCTCTCTTTTGATCATTCTCACCCAATAAATGAGATTAACCTCAACTGTTGTTTCATCTATACCTGTTTTTTCTTCAAACAGATCGTCATCAGTGACGTCAGTCAATCTGTATCCTTCCTCAATGGCGATCACTGCACACCATGGTCTGCCTTCGTCATCACAACCATCGATCAAAGCCACCTTTCCTCGTACTATAGCTGTGTGTATTGCTAAGGCAAACACTTGTCCCTTTTCCCCATGCATAGGTATCCCTGGCCTGAATAGAAACTCATCGGGGTTCTTCATGGTTTTGTTTGCAAGGGCTGGTAGCCCTGCTATTAGTATACACACTCCATATGCAAATATTTCTTGTTCCAATGGAACAGCTCTCATAGCCGTTTGTCCTGCGTATGCTCTAATGATTTCGCATACATTCAAATAATGCATTCCTGGAGTTGAACATACTATGCCCTTCTCTGTGAACGAGATTGTCATGTTTAACTTCGTCATTAGGTCTCAATCCAATATATTTACTAGGGTCTGCCGTGAATACATTAGTGGCACATTCATGTCACATTCTCCTATAGAAACTGGAAGTTTGTTTGTAAAAGGAACACGACTTGTTGCTCCTTTGAAGCTCTGAGTATTTATAGTATCGCCGGACAAGGAAAACTTGCCTTCACGTATACACGGGCGTGTTGCACCTGTGTCAACTAAGAAGGAATATTCTTTATCCCCTATAACGACATCCAACCTTGGTTCCTCGTGAGGGTTTGGTGTCACTGATAGGATAGAACACATCAGGTTTCCCAGTGAGCTGTCCTAATCCATATACAACTTTGTCCCATGCTGAGTGAATGTATTTCCTCCATCACCAGCATTATGTCTCATTCTAGAATTCAGTACCCGTCCTGTACTTGTTATCTGTGACAGTTGGATAAACGACTGTTGGGAATGTCCTTGTGGAAAATGTGTCAAATTCTGAGGTTGCAAGCTGTGCTGTGCTCCCAGCGCTTACTGCTGCACCGAGTGATTTTGTGAAACTCCATTTCCACCCTGCTTCAAAAATACAGGTGGATTCACCATCCCTACTCTTGTTCCTTGGTTGTTTTGCACCATGCCTTGACTTCTGCATGTGCGTGCTAGATGCCCTGTCATCCCACACGTCCAACATATTGTTTGTTTGTTTAGTATTTATTATGCGCACCGGACCCTGGAGTATAAGGGCGCAAAAGGTAAGAAGATGTACAGCTTAGAGCATGGTTACAGGTTACAAAGGTCATTGATTACAGGCGTGTAATACATGTGACAGGTAACAGGCAGGTGCATTCATTTAACATTTGTTGTCATCAACCAGTTGATCACATTTTGCCTGAATTTGATAAACGATTGTTCTAGCCTCACAGTGATGGGTAGTTCATTCCACAATTGAGCAGCTTTGACTGGGAAGCTAGCTCTGCTTATGGTGGCAAGTTTAAATCGGGGTACTTGGAGGCGATTGGTGTTGGCTAGTCTTGTTTGTCTTGTGTAGTGTGTTCTGGTGAATCTGTCCTTTAAGTATTGTGGGGCTTTATTATAAAGTGATTTGTATGTGAGGGATGCGGTTTTGAGTCTGATTTTCTCGTGGGTGGAGAGCCATTTATGTTTCCTTCTTGTTTCTGAGATGTGTTCTCTCTTGGGAATGTTCAATGCAGCTCGGAGGGCATTGTTTTGCTGTATCTGACTTTTGTTAATGGTGGATTTAGTGGCTCCTATGTACAATGCGTTACAGTAGTCTAGTTTGGAGATGATTAGGGCTCTGGCTAATGTTAGACAACTGTGCTGAGATAAGAATTGTTTTCCTGCTCTGATTAGTTTACATGTGTAAGCTGTTGATGAGGCTAGGGAATTTACATGTTTGGAGAATGATAAGGTGGAGTCAAGGTAAATACCTAACGTTTTTACTTCTTTGGCTACTTGTATGCAGTTCTCATCAATGATGAAGGAGGAGTAGTTTGTACTTAGTTTATTAATGAGGGAAGCGGTACCTAGGATAAGAAGCTCAGTTTTATCATCGTTCAGGCATAAGCCATGGGTTGCCATCCATGCCTGAACAATGCTGTATATTTTGTTCACTAGTGCTAAATCCTTTTCGTAATCCCCTGTGAGTGGGAGGAGGATCTGGGTATCGTCAGCGTAATTAGTATATGTGATACCCAGATGGTCCAGGTCATCAAACAGGGGCTTAGTGAAAATGTTATATAGCGTTGGTGAAACGCAAGATCCCTCTGGCACGCTGCAGGTGATGGGGATGGGGTCTGCAGCTGCTGCAGGTGAGAAGACCCTCATGGTGCAGTCACTTCGGAGTGATTGGATCCACACTATAGCCTCAGTGGAGAAGTGTGCTGCTGTATCTAAGTGGTTACACAAGACTTTATGATCCACTAAGTCAAATGCGGCAGATAAGTCTAATAGCAGGATAAGTGCTGGTTTTCCAGAATCTCGTACTTTATCTATTTGGGCTTTTAGGTCAGTCGATGCAGTTTCTGTGCCATGCAGTGGACGGAAGCCGGATTGACGGGAGCCTAGTAGTTGGTTTTGTTCCAGGAAGTTCTGGATTTGGATATATGCCACCTTATTCAGAATCTTCAAGAGGAATGGTACAGTAGTAATCGGTCTATAATTAGTGGGTATAGCCGGGTCTACAGTTGCCTTTTTAAGGAGTGGGAGCACCCAGAACTCTTTTAGGTTACTTGGGATGGTGCCCGTGCTAAAGGAGGCATTAATCATCTTTATGATAAACGGTGCTAGGTCTCGTGCAGCATCTTTGATGAGTTGTGCTGGGCAAGGTCTCCTTTGCAATTGGACGGTTTTAGACCAAGTATTACTTTCTCCACCTCTAACATAGAGACTTTGGAGAAGTGGAATTGGGTGGTTGGTTTAGGGTTGGAGAGCGTCTTAGTAGAGGGTAATGTGGCAGAGGCCAAGGTCTCTCGTTTTAGTTCTATTTTCTTTTCGAGGTTTAGGACTTTGTTAGATAATGTATGCTGGATTTCAGAGCAACATTTTTTATCTTTAAGGCAGTTATCTTAAGGCGTTATGGGATTTTCCAGTTCTCTGAGTATGGAGAACAAATTCTGTTGTGCTTGAATTGGCTTGTGTAATTCTGTTGTTGTAGGTCTCTTGTTTAGCTGAGATGATTTCTTTTTTATATTGAGATGAAATGTTAATTAATTTCAGTTTATTTGGGTAGTATAGTGGGGTGAGCTTTCCACGTATTTTCCCATTTCCTTTTTTCTAATCTAAGATTTTTTAGGAGAGGGGTGAACCAATTATTCAGGTGGCTCTGTGGTTTACTGTTTCTAAGCTTAAGCGGAGCGATATCATCAAGGGTTTTGTTCATAATATTATTAAATTCTTCCACTAAGTCGTTAGGGTTTAGGTTGTTAGGTAGAGCGTTCAAAGTGGGCATGATACCGGGGAGTGTTTGTCTAGTGTCATATTTTTTTTTGTTTCTGGTAAGTGCAGGGGGTGCACAAGGTTGTTGCAGTTTAGGGGTTGTAGTGTCCAAGGAGAATGAAATTAGATGGTGATCTGTCCATATTTGAGGTGAGATAGTAGGGGTGGAGATTTTGCAGTTATGGTCAGCAATCCAATCTAGGGTTCTCCCTTTGATATGCATAGGCTCAAACACTCTTTGGGTGTAGCCCAGTTCAGTCAGAATGTTGGATGCTGCTATGGCTTGTGGGTCATTGATATCATTGAAGCCAATATTAAGGTCACCAAGTAATATTGATTGGGTGGTGTCTTTGAGGTTTTCTGAAAGGATGGTAGATACGTCTTCTATGAAGGTCTTGATGGGACCAGGAGGTCTATATATCAAATGGAGGTTAAGAGTTTGAGAATTAGCTGTGGGAGTCTTAGTAGACATTATCTCACAAGATTCAATGGTTGGTGAAGGAGTAAGTCTCATACCAAGCTTAGTTTTGGCGATGATGGCTAGTCCGCCACCTCAAGCTCCACATCTATCCGTTCTGAGGATAGTGTAGTTGTCAGGAACAGCTAGGGATAGTGTTGGGCCTGATGCCTCATGCAGCCATGTTTCTGTTATGGCTAGGAAGTCGTAGTCTTCAGTAGAGATGACTTCAGATATTTCTATGGCATGGGCGACTAGAGATCTAGCGTTTATTAAGGCTCCTTTAAGTTTGGGTATGGAGTTTGTTGGTGGGAGTGAGATAAGGTTTATTGACGCTGTGGGGGTGCGGCTTTTTTCTCTATTTATTTGAAGGTTGTTATGCCTTTTGTAGTTATGAGAGCTAAGTTTGGGAATGGGTTCAGTGGCGATTCTGGTTCGATTGTTGTTAGTTTCATATTTGATAAGAGGATCAAAGATTCTAGGTAGTTGTGCTCGTAATCTTACATTTCTCTCGGCTATATTACATTGTGTCATAGGTTGTTGTATTGTTGTTCCTGTAAAGGGCGACATAATGTGTAGTCCCAGTAGTATGAGTAAGGTGCCCAAGTGTACTAGGTTGGACAATATAAGGTGCATTATATAATGTGTAGGGTACCCTGTATCTAAGTGAAGGGCTAATAAGTCTAATTTTCTAGGTGGGCAGGCGAAGTAGCAGGTCATAGAAACTAAGTCTGTCGGCACATCTAGATTTGAGAATCAAAATACTGCCAAAATTGCAGTGAGAATGATCTAGGCCGGTACAGTTATCTAATGCTAATAATCTAATGCACAGTTATCTAATGCAGGTGAGGCACAAATGGGCTAAAAGCAATAGTCAAAAGTAGGGCACACGTGTGCTGAATGCGATAGTCAGATAGTCTAGATGCAGCTATCACAAGGCAGGGCACATAGGCTAATGCTGCTATCAAAGGCACGGCTCACAATATCAGGTTGAAGGGTACACATGGTCTAGGTGCAGCTATTACAAGGCAGGGCACACGTAGGCTAATGCTACTAGTAAAGGCAGGGCACATAGGCTAATGCTACTATCAAACTATTGAAGGCAGGGCACACAATGACAAGTTGCAGGACACACATAGTCTAGATGCCGCTATTACAAGCTATTTCAATACTGCTATCAAAGGCAGGACACACAATGACAAGTTGCAGGACACACATAGTCTAGATGCAGTTATTACAAGGCAGGGCGCACATAGACTAATGCCGCTAGCAGAGGCAGGGCAGGCTAATACTGCTATCAAAGGCAGGGTACGTAAGAACAATCAAACAATAAAGAGGCACTAGCCAAACTTATTAGAAGCAACGCAGGCAATCAAACAATGAGCAGTCAGCACATGTTAAATGGAACATTTAGCCAAGCTTATTCAAGCTTATTGGCGGTGGTCTGATTATTTGCCCATTTGACATGTCCTGTTTGCTGTTTTGCATGTTTTGAAAACCTCCCTGATTACTCTGGAAACCTCCCTGATTACTCTGCCATCCTTTTCCTCGAAAGCCTTTCCCCCTTGGGTGAAACCCGTTATTGCCTTGATCATCCTGCCCTTGATTATTGGCCTGCTGCATGTTTGATCTGTCTGTGCTAGTTATCATTGCTCCTTCAAGGGCATATTTTGACAATTTTTTTCTGCACTAATTTTGCCTCTTCCGCTTTTCGTGCAGCCTCTTTTTTTCAATTTTTCTCTTGCAGCAGCCTGCAATAGTGTGCTATGGTAAACTGTATTTCAGTCCATGGTTTGGCCTCAATTCCTACCAATTTCTTGAGCTGCTTCTGTACCTGATCTGGTAGCCCTTGGCATAATATGTGGTAAAACAGGGGTATGGATTTCCCCCAAGATTCCGTGTTTCCAGCACCCATGCGTCTTGGAAATTCTGAATGTAAAGCAATGACTCCTCTGACTCCTTCATTTTACGTGTCATTATGTCTCCCATTTCAGAAGTATCCGGGTATAGCAATCGTAATGCTTTCCATACCGCGGCTCTGCAATTGTTAAATGGCGCTCCATCATGCGGAATATTAACTGTAGTCACGCCCGGGTAAGCTGCATGTGTCCACACATCGTCAGCTCTATCACCAAGTATGGCGATTAAAAGACCCTTAATATCAGCGATAGCTAACGTGTTTCCTTCTGTCATTTTTTCTAGCTCATGTATCCATTTTCCGGCTCCCGATGTTAACATTGGAAGCTTATTTTTCAGATTTTCACGATCCATGTGTGGCCATGGTATATACTGTGGCCTCGTTCCTCCTTTTTTGAGCAACGGGAATTGTAACACATGGCACTCCTTATCCTCTCTCATCATTTTCCTATCTACTGCAGGAGTAATATTCCTGCATCGCCGTCTACCTGGCAATGTCCTTAGTCTGCTCACATAGGGTGGTGGAGACACCCCCCTCTGACCGTAAGATACTCCTTCGTATCGATCTGATTGTGTGGCTGACTCTGATGCCTTTGGTGCAGATTCACTAGAATCTGACATCTTATTCCTCTTCCTCCAGAGAAGCGTTTTTCGCATCTTCTCTCATCTTCTTTTTCCTCATAATCCTCTCTTTCTGCGTCTGATATTGTCTGTGCCCAACTCGTGCAACTCCTCTCATCTTCCTCATTTCTATTTAGCGTCAAACTATCTAGGGACAACTCTCTATTTCTGCTACTTCTGGAGGTGTCCTCAGTATCGTACAACTGAGTGCTCTCCAGAAGCTCCTCCTCTCTTTTCCCTTGGGGTACCTGTTCTAGCCCCATTTCATCATATATTCTATCGATCGTCTCTCCGATGCTTCTGGTGTCGAAGTCATCTTCCAAATGTGTCCTAGACGTGCTTGGTACTGAATCGTACTCAGGAAAGAATTCTTCTATGACTTCCCAGTCTACTACTGGAGCAGGTTTTTTAACCTCTCTCTCCAGATATTCAAGATCCCGTGTTCTATGTCTTTGCTTACGTTCTATCAAACTCTCTGCGCTTCCTCGCTTCTTCTCTGACCCTTTCTTCTTCCTGTTTCTTCGCATCCCTATGTTCATTTGCCCTTCGTATTTCCTCATCCCTTCATCTCTTTATTCTCTTTTCCCGTATCTTTTGTTCTTCTTCTTCTATTATCCGCTGTTCTTGCCTGTCCTGATCATTAGCTATTCGCTGCTTATTATCACATTTACTTTCTTGCTCTTTGTGCTACAACTGCTCTCATCTCCATCTTTTTTCCTGATTCTTTCATCTCTCAATCCTTTTTCCTTTTCCTTCTCTTTCCTTTTTGAATCGTCTGGCTCTCCCTTTTGTCTCATGTCCTCAATGCCTTTACCATAGAGTTTCAATAGAATCTGACCTCCCATCCATTTGTTCTGTGAAAATGCCATCTCATCAGTTCTGTCCTCATCTCCTTTCCATCTTTTGCCCTCTCTATCTGTATCTAGAGATGTACTTGCTTGTGCCTGGTCTCCTTTTTCTTTCTCGCGTCTCTCCTTGTCCCTCAGGACTTTGGAGGTGATATCTCTGTCCCTATCCTTCTCTGGGTTTTCGTCACTACTTTGCGTAGGTAACTCATATGTTGAGTTGCTATATACCTTGGCTGCTTTAAGTTCCCTCAGCGGGTATATTCCTTTGCCTTTACTGGCCTCCCTTTTCATTTCAGATGGGGCGGGTGGCACAGAAGGCGTTTCACCCCCCTCTGTGCATATATTAAGTATCCAACCTAACGGCGGCTCCTCCTCCTTCTCTTCTTGGTACATCTTCCAAAGTTCTAAACTAGCTAGGCGTTTGTCTAACTTTTTGTCAGTGTACGTGGTGTGCAAATATGTTGTCATGTGTTGCAGGATCGTTTTAGATAGCGATCCTCCCTGGGGCCATGGCATAAACATTTTGTGGGCGGTTCCTTTAACCCATTCTGCACTGTGCATTTTCAGCTTAGGTGCATGTAGTGGCAACTGTTTGCACAAGTGTACTAACGGTGCAACATCTTCCATGCTTAAATCTGTTTACCTTCTCCTCATATAACACTTTGTTATGCTTTTACGTTTCTTTAAACAAAACCAACAATATGAGCGAGCACCAATCGTCGCAAGCTCCAATCCCGTTTTTTCACAAAAAGTTATTTTTTCTTTTTCAAACAACAACCATCAATTCATATCATACAACATCCTGGCTATACAATCGTGCAATTTTCATGCTAATTGCCCCAAAAATGTTCTTTCCTCATGACGTCAGAAAAAGGAAAAACATAAGACAGATGTAACAGACGTAACAGATTCCGGTCGGTTACATTAATCTCCTGCCCCTATCACTATTCGGACATGGAATTTAAGCCCATCCCTTTCAAAACGTCTTTTTAATCCTTTTGGTCTCCTATAGCGCCCTATCTTTTCAGCACTTTGAATGCAGGCTTCCTCTAGCGCTATATTAAAGCGTAGGTATCTGGGCGTATCCTCTAGCTCGGGTATCCTTCCCGTTATCCTCTCTCTAGCTCGGGTATCCTTCCCGGTATCCTCTCTTTAGCTCAGGTATCCTTCCCGGTATCCTCTCTTTAGCTGCGTCCCCCTCGAGTCAATATTTCTTTCCCCTTATATATATGTATTATACTCTTACTCTGACATTATTTTTTGTCCCACCTCCCTCCGTTACCTTTCCTTAATTGTTCTAAGGCATGCAACTTTTTTCCAAAGTATTTAGTCTTTTTCACTCACCGTTCACATTTTTTTTCTCTCTGGATGCTCGGGATCACCGCCTTCATTACCGCCTCTCCTTGC
The DNA here is from genome assembly GCF_040938575.1 of Ambystoma mexicanum. Classification (NCBI taxonomy): domain Eukaryota; kingdom Metazoa; phylum Chordata; class Amphibia; order Caudata; family Ambystomatidae; genus Ambystoma; species Ambystoma mexicanum. Next base: position 828,476,655 of record NC_090925.1, on the reverse strand, counting down.
TGTTCGCTCGATTAGCTGCTTGTAGAAGTGAGAAAGGGTTTGTGGGGGAAAGCACAGGTTCCTTCGGACCTCAACCTGCAGGTTTTACACTTTAGACTAACCACTATCTACAGGCAGCCTCTTGGTCTACTTAGCCAGATGGCAAAAGACTTGTGATATTGCTGAGGACTCAGAGTTACTTATGTCGACGGTCAATGGGTGTCTTATCTAATCGATAATCAATCAACCATCCTAGCTATGCTACAAAGTGTGCACTGGGACCACAGCCGGCCCATAGAACTGTGGGTGTCCCAACAGCACTTGAAGATGAGCAGCAGCACCCGTGAGATGGATGGGGATGCAGATTAATACTCTCACATCAAATCAATAATGACAACTCAATGGTTTGGCAAAGGGAGTCCATTTAATGACAAGTACAAAAAACATGGAGTTCATGAATATCAGCAATCGCTCGATCTTCCGTCTCGCTTCAACTCCAATTAATTTCAGAAAAAACAAATCATTTATACTAAAATCTCATCATCTCTGACGTGTAATGCTTAAAATCTGGCATGCAATTCTGTTGGATCTAGGAAGGTAACTTTAATATAGGTACTATATCTGTATATGGTAACGGGGAGTGGGGATTGGATGAACACTGTCAGGTGGGGCATCTAAGTCCTTCCTTCAAAATGGCTACTGTAAACGTCACTAAAAGTACGTCTCATTGGTTCTACTAACTATAGGACCCTAGATTACTTGGTCCACTATGATTGGGTTGGCAACAACCCCACTCATACTTTTCCACTTGCCTAGCAGCGTGCAGAATAGCCAGCCAGATGCAGGGAGTTTGTCTGCACCCCCAGCTTCCCTCCAATTATTGCTACAATGAATCATCACCTCAGTGGTCATGTGTCAATTATTTCTTTGTGGTTGGACTCAAGACTGCTTCTTGGTCTGGAATAGTCAAGACATCTGTGCATAGCACAAGTCCATGCATAGGTGTGAAAGTTTCATCCCTTCTCGCTCGGCTGGTCACGTGATTCCGACACCGTGAAATCGTCTCATTCTTCATGCAATTTGAGTATTTGATTTTATTCTGCCAGCCATCTGCCTTCTGTGGCTTATCTTGACCTTTCTGAACAGGATACTCTGTTCTTCTTTTCATAAATTGTATCCACTGTTGGTCTATTTCAGCCCATACGACCTTGGCTCCTTGGCATGATTTGCCTTCGTCTGAGTTTCTCTCTATCTTTAATTCTCGATTTTTTCACTGCGGAGCGCTCCTCTTGAGACCTTTAGTAACCTTTGGTTGATTCTGCTCTTGTGCATAGTGGACGTATACTTATATAAAATGCTCTTTTTGAGGTATATATGTATAGGTGGCGCTTGCCGCAATCTATTTTAATACTAAGCATAAGCAAGCCTCACAAATTCTTGCTTCTTGCGGTTCCTTGCATATGTACACGTTTAAACTAGCTGAATATCTTCATCGCATATGTGGCATAATTCCTGACATCTTTGACATTGATTATTTCACTTTCGACTCAGGATGTCACTTGTCCATGGTGTTTCGTCTCTTTTCAACATTCACATGTCGTTATATCTTCTATATGTGAGTCAGTCCGGGTTCTTGTGACATCACATTTCGTCTCCCTTCAGTATCTTTTTAGCTTCTTCAGGGAGGAGAGTGCATTGAACGCTAACGACGTAAGAAAGCATTTGGATGACCTTGAGGCCATGGTCACCTCACCCCATGCACTGAACCACAAGTAGAGAACATCCACAGTAGCAGAAACAGTGGAGCCCCCCAACATAACCCCATGGGACGAAACTGTCAGCACCATCCTGCACATGTCTGGCATGCAAGGCATTGCGGCAGCCGAGGTTGAAGCAGCCAGCCAAAAAGACCTCAGTGAGCAAACAAATGTCCATTTGGCAAGGACTCAAACAATATGAATGGGAATCCACAGACTACTTGAAATTCTGCTTCACATTGACAACCAATAAGTCATCATAGGGCCCTAGGCATGCCACACCCAAGGAAGTGGCCCTCCATCAAGAAATAGCATGCATGGAACATTGCTAACCTGTGATCGATAAGGAACAACATTTATTTACGGAGCATCTGCCAGGTCCCGCCCCTACCACCATAGCATGTCACCCCCCAAACACTTGAATTCCTAAAACATGATAAACCCTAACTGTCACTTCTTAGAGAAATTACCCTCATCCCATTCCACAAGCACATTGCTGTCAGACATAAAGAATCCAACTACATATGCACACTAGCAACAATGCCTGTGTAAAATAGATCAATTTCCAACAGGGGAGACAACAGGATTACTATCACCAGACCTCAGAGGCCACATCGTCACTGGTTCCCACCTTTGACAATCATGTTGAGCACAAGCACAGGGCAACATGCAAGCATAAACGTCACCCTGGTAACTTCACTTTAAGTGCAATGTACACAGAGCAATGGCAGCCCAATACAGGGAAATAGACTACATTGGGTGCATTTAGGTTATGATGGAAGTGACAGATGTCCCATGTATGGTGGCCAGGCCCTTCCCTACATAATCCCTGAGTCGCACACAATGAGAATGACTTTAATGTACAATAGTACCTATAAGTACACTACAAGGGACAGCATGTTAATCTCTCCAAAGAGGAGCCCAGGCAGCCAAGGAGGGGGAAGAAGTTACTAGCACATCCACCACCTCAGCGACTGTCACCTCCAGTACCGGCCAATCCTCCAGGGATGCATGCCACAGTTTCACTAGTTGCCGGAAAAGAACAGGCAAGTTAAGTACTTGCACTGCTGTGTCCATGGTCACCATCTATGCCTCTGCAGAGCCTGTGCCCAGATCAACCACCGGCAACATGCCCACATATGCATCAGAGCCAACACCACCACCTCTGCTCCTGCCGGGAGTCTTATGGAGGCATCTCTACCCCCTATCATAGCCAGTAGTCCTGCTGACAGTCTTGTAGAGGCAGCTCCAACCACTGCCATCACCACCACTATTCCTATTAGGAGCCATATTGAGGCAGCACCAACCATTGCCGTCATTGGAACAGTTCCAACCACTACCAAGGAGATTGCCACCTCATCCTCTCCTCTGCCTGCAACTGTCACCGTCTCCAATGTACGCACTCCAGTACGTTCAAGTCTGGATATTCACCCGCTGAACCCCTCTTCTCTTCCACCCTTCCCCAACCACTCCTTCACCCTTATGCAATGCCATGCACTGCAGTATCACCATCTGTAGGACACAGACAATACAAATAATTATGATGGAACAGCAGTGCATGGCGCAAGTACATCAGCCCCGTGCTCAAGCACCCCCTGTATTGCAACCAACTCTACTGCCATTTGGTAAAGCATCAATGTGATTGAGGAGTGCCAGGAGAGCGCAGAAAGAATTGAACAGGAGAAACTGAGTCATTCTCAGGCAATGAGGGAAGCAGTTCAGGAGCATCAAGGCAGGTTTCCAAGGCTGCGGAAAGGCTGACTAGGAGGATTGGCAATGGGATGGATGGCATCACTCTTGTTGCGCAGAGGGTGCCTGAGTTGGCAGTGACCATGTCTGCATCAAATGAGACTGCAATGAGAGCCATCACACTCACAGTCCAGCACATACGGAGAGTGGACTCAGCCAGCTCCATATTAGCCACTCCTACAGAGGGATCTGTCACGGGCGCTCCTTTATGGTGCTCTCGGCGAGTGCTATCACAGTCCCCTACAGCTACGTATAGACGGGGCAAACACCCACAGAAATAAAGACCAACAATAAACCTGGGTACTGAGGGTGGGGGCAGGGCATGGGTTTTGGGGATTGAGGGTGGAGGGAAGGCATGGGTGTTTGGATTCAGGTTGGAGGACGGCATGGGTGTTGGGGATTGAGGGTAGAGGGAGAGCCTGGGTGTTTGGAATTGAGGGCAGAGGAAGGACATAGATGTAGTTTGGCCTGTAAATAAAGTGATATTTGAACACGAAATGAGAAGAGCACAGTCATCTTTGATTGGTGTGACATATTTACTATGTGACTATTTAAAATTGTGTGAGGTATGTGAAATCAAATGTCCTTAAAAGAAATTCTCAATCAGTTCTTGTCACACAAGATGTCCGTCCATGCCATCATCACAGTCACTGCATGGCAGCAAGTGGTCCCCAGCATGTGTGTTATAATCCTCTTCTGGGGACCATGTCTAGATCCGGGGGTAGAGGGGCATTTCTCCTAATGCACATGTTGTACTGCATGGCATATACAACAAACATTTTGCCCACCTTGTCTGGCTTTCATATTAGGGCGACTCTTGTCTGATGGAGACACTGGAACCATCCCTTAAGCAGGCTAATGGTATGCTCAAAGCAATGTGTGGTCCTTATATGTGCCTCAGTGTAGGCCTCCTGCTGTGTGCGGGTTCCTGACAGGTGGCATCAGTCACAGGAGCTGGGGATAGCCAGAGTCACCTGCAAAGATAATGGGGATAGATGTTGGTCAGAGAACTATAATCAGGTTTAACAATTGGTCATGACATAATGGGATGAAAAACATGGACAAATGACCCCAGTTATTGCCAAGCTCCTACCATTAATGACCCTTTCTTACAGAAAATGTCCTAAGAAAAACACATGTACCTTTGGACATGTAAGTATTGGATTGCTACCCAATTGTTCTGATTAAAACATTATTAGAATAAATACATGTAAACGATTGTTGTAGACATAATTCAACTATAACAAATGTGATGAGTGACACCTGTGACTGGTCAATGCTTGAGAATTACACAGATCAAACCACCATATGTAGACCTAGCACCAAAAAACGTACGCATACATGTCTATCACTTTAATCAAACTTTAAAAGATTAGGATCTGTAGTGTGTGATTTAAACACTAATAGATGTAATGGAGATTCCTAGACCGTTGCCCTGTCAGCATGTTTTCTACGGTACATATGGCGCATTTGAAATTCACAAGTTATCTCTCCCTACATTACATAATGCCTTATGGAATAAGGGGGAAATGGTTATTGTCCCTTGGGGGAATCCTAATGTAACACATAGCTGCCCCACCAGAGGTAACAGTCATAAACTGTAACTGTATTGCCAATGCGCATTTGGTCTGTGGAGTTTCAGTACTGAGTACTCATACTCATCCATGTGCCCTGATAAGCTTTCTGGTAATCTTGTGCTCTTTGTGATTGGGCTCCTGCTCTCTGGAAATTATATTTATGGGTGGCTGCATTCATGCCATCCCTGCCTGTCAGTGTTTTGCTGTCATCGTCCACAGTGGAACTGTACTGTGTCCATTGTAGGTATGGTTTTCATGTGTATTGTAGGACCTTTAGTTCACTCTTAGTACAGTTGTAAGTACATTTAGGTGTTTGAATTTCTCTCGCAAGCCTGACATTGTCCTGTATGGATTTGTCCGTTGGGGTGGTGCAACTTCCATTTTGTCTCATAGGGTAGGTCCTTGATGCACAGGACTGTCAGGTCATGCATTACATTGAAATCAACTAGGTGGTTGCTGCTCTCCCCCAGTCATTGCTACCCTTTTCACTTAAGAAGCATGTGTGTGTATTTTGATGGTAATTGTACTTACCCAAGATCCAAGTCTGTACACCTCTGTGGGTCTCCATATATGCTGGCAGAGTACTGTTTCGCAGGAATGTGACATCATAGCTGGAGCATCGGAAGCGGGTACAACATTCAGCCACAGTGAGGTATGCATCACAGGACACCTATATGTTAAGGGAGTGTTCTTATTTCCTGTTGCAGAACACCACTTCCTATGCCTGGGAGTCACCAATGTCACAAGAGTGCAGTCCAGAGCTGCGATAGCATTAAGGAAGTGGGCAGCTGCAGAGACCAGTACCTGTGTTGCATTTAGCTCTTGTAAGGGTGCAGGAGTATGAGTCTGACACAGGGGTGGCATACTTGTTGGCAAAGACTTTCATTGTAAAAATAAAGAAAAGAAAAACCCTATCATGCCCTATTTCTATAAGGAGTTGCCCAACCTCAACAAAAACACTAAGGACTCTGTCAGGATGTCTTGTAAAAAATGGTGTCCACTGTCCTGTGTCCACGCACCTTATTCTAGATCTATTGAAAAAGACTCAGCTTTGCAGATGTGAGATAGGCATGGTATCAAGAGATAACACAGACAACAAAGGCCTAACTTGTCCTATAAGTAGGGATTTCTGATACTTAAATAAAACTAAGGGAAGCCTGTGGGCCTCATTACAGGTTTGCTGGTCCGGTAACTACGGTACTGGTAAGCTTGCTGGTACCGTAGTTACCGGACCAGCAAACTACGAGTTCTGCTCGACACCCACGAGCAGAGCATGTCGGATGCACTGGCGCCATTCACGAATGGTGCCGGTGCATCCGGCTTCCCCATTCCCATTGAGCCTTATGGGGCTCAATGGGAATGGGGAAGAATATTTTCCGGCGCCTGCGAAATGGGCAATTACCGGGTCCATCGGGGCCGTAATGACCCGGTAGTCGCCCATTCGGGTGTGCCGGAAATATTTGCAAGTTTGGCTGCAGCCTGCTGGTTTTACCGGCAAGGCTACTGCCAAACTTGTAATGAGGCCCTGTGTCTGTAAGTCAAAATCAAAAGTCTGTCTGTGTCAAAATCCTATGCTTATTCTCACATTTAAAGAAAACATGGTATTGGGTTATAGCCAACAGAATAGTGTTCAAAAGTAAAGTCTCAGATGTTCTTAGCTCAGCGTTCTTTCTTGGGTTCCCTTCCCCAAGTTCAACAGAGCTCTGATGAATGCTTGTCTCCACAATGTTCCGTCAAATCTTGAGGTTCCCTTCCCCAAGTTCAATACAGTATAGTTCACACAAGAATGAGGTATTGAGTTTCCCTTCCCCAAGACAGTGTTTCTTCCGGAATAATTTCCAATGTCCTTTGGTTGTCATCATTTAGGGCTCTCTGGTCCAGGCGCAGCTGTCAGACCACACGGTCCACCCACTACAGGTCACGCAACCAGGCAACCCAAAGCTTCCCCTTGGCTTGATTCATGATGTCTGTGGTCTTCACAGTGGGAAACTCCCTGGTCTAGCCACATTTGTCAGACCACATGGGCCACCCATCATAGGTTGCACAACCATGAGTTCCCTTAACCTTGTTTAGCCCCCTATCATGCTCTTCTGCCTCAGGCTTCTGACTTTTCACACGTGTGTGCCCTTTGGTTATTGTAACACTCCACTGTTAATGAAACACTCTTCTGCATTAGTCTTTTGTTTTACCATAAACTTATGGGTCTTTCTCATGCTGTTTGTTAGAATATTTAAATTGTATTGTATTCATCATTTATATAGCGCCCTTTCCCCATTTGTAGGGCCTCAATGCGCTTTGTGGTTGGAATGCCCTTGGTGACCGCAGTCCACGTGTAGGAGGTTCTAAGAGTTTTAATTAAAAGATGCTTGTGTGCATTATTGCCGGGTTATGACTTAGGTGGGCTGGCTAGTCTGCAGTAAGCAACCTGGAGGTCAGGCACATGGGTGGGTACTGTTGGTGGTTTAGGGTACATTTCTAGTGCTGAAGATTTGATGTGTGCTCAGCTAGATCGAATGTAACTTTTTCATTGGTTGTTGCTGTATACCAGTGGCAGAGGTGTTGAGGTACGTCAGGGTTTTCAGTGTGGACGGACATGTGTGCTGCTAGACCACAATAGCGTAGCTGTAGCTGCATTCTAGGGTACATGAATGGGTGGCTGTGTCTGTGCCCTGTGTCCACAGATGTGGTGTAACATATACGTACCGTAGGCTTGGATGGAGTTTGACTGCAGTGTTCTGTTTCTTGGTCCTAGGCAATTGGCTGGTCTCGTTGTTCGTGGTGTCCCTGGAATGAGAATCTGAGCACTTGGAGAGGGGTCCATAGGGATGAGTGTGCAGGGGTCAGGGGAGGTCAATATAGTTTGTTACGGTGGGTCACTGCGAATGTTGCCGACATCCGTGGGGTATTGGTGGGTGGGGGTATTCTTGTGTTTGAGGAGCACGATAGTTTGTTACGATGTGCCTCTGTGAATGCATGTAGGAGCGTTGTTGTGTTTGGGGAGGCCAAGTTTGTCATGGTGTGCCACTGCGAACGTTGCCCGCATCTGCGGGGTATCAGAGGATCGGAGTGTTGTTGTGTTTGGGTCAGCGTTTCTGTGCGGCTATTGAGAGTATAGAGTGGGGCATGGTTTCAAGAGGAGGGAGGGAACAGCCAGCTTTTGAGGGCCTTTCTCAATGCCCGTTGATTGTCAATATTGCAAATGTGCAGGGGTAGGAAGTTCCAGATGATCAGTGCTTGGACGAAGAAGGATGATCTACCCAGCCTGGAGGAGTTGTAATGTGGGACCACTAGGAGAGATGCTGCGTGTGATCTGAGAGTCCTTGAGGGGTGATAGCGGGTGACTTTGTCTTGAAGGAATTCTGGCTTGGTGTTGAGGATGGCCCAGTGGGTGATGAACATGGCTTTAAAGGTAATGCGTCGAACAATGGCGAGCCAATGGAGGACTCAGTGTGGGGCTGATGTGTTCTTTGGGAGGTAGGTTAATGAGCAGGTACGCTGCAGCATTTTGGATTCTTCGCAGTTTCCTTAACTGAAACACTGGCGCGCCTAGGTAGAGGCAGTTTGCATAGTCTAGGCGGGAGAGGATGATGGAGATAATGGTGGAGAAAAAGTGAGGATGGGTGAGGTAAGGGAAGATACGCCTGAGAATGCGTAGGTGGAAGAAACAGGTTCTGGAAAGGGAGTACACTTGTTGGGAGAGGGATAGATCTGTATTTAGTGTGCATCCAAGGTTTTTCACAGAGTTGGAGGTTGCTGGTAGGGGCGCAGGGATTGCGGCCAGGGAATAGGTTGGGGGAGGAGCAATGTTTTCACACAGACTAGGATTTCTCTTTTTTCTGTATTGAGGATGAGGTGGTTGGTCGTCATCCAGTGGTTGATATCTGAGAGGCATGATGACAGGTCTCGATGGTTGGGGGCTGGCGATTTGGGGATTTTAAGGATGATCTGGGTGTTGTCTGCTTATGTGTAGAAGGTAAGATTGTGGGAGCGGATGAGTGTGGGCAGGGGGTTTATATAGATGTTGTATAGCAGGGGTGATAGGGATGCTCCTTGTGGGAACCCTTTTGTTACTGGTCGTGAGGTGGAGGTGAACCGGTGAAGGAGCATGATTTGTGAGTGATTAGAGATGAAAGAGGAGATCCATGAGAGGGCTGTGTCTTTGATTCCTAATTAGTGTAGCCTATCTAGGAGTATGTGTTAGGAAAGATTTCGTAATTGTAGGTAATTTTCCTTCCATGTGGCAACCCCTAAACTTTTTTCTGTTGTTTTTCACCTTGTTCTTGACTTTGCCAGAGAAGTGCAGCCTTCTGCCGCACTCCTCTGAGCTTTCGCTCCTTTCTTACGGGGAAACTGACATGCCCTTAAGACAGTCAGTACCGGGAAACGCTGTTTTCCGTAGTTTCTTTTATCATGTTGCGGCTTTCGTGCAACATGACACAAGAGGGCACTGTAAGCTAAGTTACAGCTCTCTTGGGTCTCTAGCCTTCTACAGGCCCTAGATACTCGTTTAGGATTGTAACTGATCGGTGCAAGAGATTCACGGACGGGAATGGTGGCAGCGATCATTTCTTGTGTTTTGAGCTCCTTTTGGCGTTCTAAGCGCGTTTCTCGCGCTTAACCCAAAATGGTGGCCTGGCTCCCAAAATGGCCAGACCACGAGGCTCCTTTGTCCTGTCCGCTGACCGTCTTGCTCCCTTCACCTTCCCCAGGTCGAGCCGACCCGGGGCCTTCCTTATTTGGGCATGTACTTTCCCGCGAAACACAGATGCTTTCGCGGGCTTCTACATGTCTTGTGTGTGCCTCCAGGATGTGGGCTGGGATGTCTGGTCCCAATACATATCCTGGGTGCCAGAGAGTCTAGGGTGGTGTGAATTCCTGGGACCACCGTGGTCTGTGATTGGTCCACGAATGGTGTGAGTGTTGATGAGCGGATCTCCCATTGGGTCCCCTCCGTTTTGGCGCGAAGGGAACCGTGGATAAGAGGGGGCTGGAAACACCACTACCATGTCGATCTCCTGAGTTCTCACGAACGAAGGAATACAGGAGCCAAGTATCCTGCAACCAAGTGGCTGAACCGAGGAATTGCTGGTGACCCGCTGAAGGACTGCTCCTCTGCACTGCTGTCGCCTTGTGAAACCCTTTTCACCTTTGATCGAACCAGAAGGCCTGTACTGGTACTTCGACCCTTGGAATAGCGGGAACAGCTATTCTCGGCATCTTCACCATCTCCTGCTAGTAAGCCTTCGGAAGCGTCTCTGGGCCATCCAGCAGACTGACCAGCCTACACAGGAGTCTTGCTCTGTAACCGCCGCCAGGTTGTGTAGTATTTCGAGTCCTTGTCACTCTCACACGATTCGTACACTTGGCGTTCCCAGGTCTGAAGTGAGTAGTGTACATTTGGCTCAGATACACACGGCCGCTCCGTTGCCCTGCTGTGGTAACAAACTGTGCGGGTTGCTTCGTTTGGGACGTCTTTTTCTCAACTCTGCTGCTGCAGACTCAACACGACGACGAGACGTCCCCTGCTCTTCTGAACCTGCCAGCGACTGAAACTGACGCGGAGAAGCCTGGGTCTGCTTGCATCGGGGACCGGTGAGTAGCTTAGCTAGGACCTGTTCGCCCTCCTGCAGGAGCCCATAGCTTTTCTCCGCTGTGTCAAAACAGCACGCCTTTCCGTACTCGCGCTCTGCTTCTGCCCACAGTGGAGGCTGCGCTTGAGTTGCGGAACACTGTTCTTCTTCATCTGTGCACTGAACTGAACTGCCCGATTTCCCTCGAAGAGACTCCCCTTTCGCCCGTTGGCACCAGCGTGTGCAGGTACTTTTGAGCACAAGGCTCCACTCTTCGTAGGGCTCGGACTTCCTTCTAGTTAGGTGCCTCTGAAGACGAACTGGGTCTAAGCATTATTTCGCACTGCCTGTTTTCCTTCCCTTTTAGGTGGACTACACATTTCGTGCATTTAACGTTTGAGACTTGTTGTATTTGTATATATATTGTATTGGTATGGTATGTGTTGGTTTACTAGAGTTGTATTGTGATTTCTCACTACGGTCATTGTTTTAAAGGCCTTGGAATAAATGTGTATATATTTTTAATATAGCACCTGTTTGGAGTAGTTTGTAAGTGTCCTTGCTTTGTGTGCTCATTGCGGGCTTTCAGTCACCCTCACCCCTCTTGAGACCTAGTCTTGACCGCCGCGATCGCTACCTTGATTGGTCTGGCTTGTCCAGAGGTTACCCTGTTCCAAGTAATTAGGTTGGCCTTCTGAACTTCTGCGCCACCAGGACAGAGTTCAGAAATCCGTCTTAACAGTATGGTGTGATCGATGGTATTGAAGGCGTCAGAGAGGTCAAGAAGGATGAGTACAGCGCAACCTTCTGCATCAGTTGTTCTTTTTAGGTCATCCCAGATGGACACTAGGGATCAGGAACTTTTGTTCCTCACAGCGATCTACAGCCAGATTGCGCAGGGTCCAGGAGGTTGTTGGCTTCAGTGAAAAGGCCAGGCTGCTTCTACGCTGTGTGGTCCATGAGTTTGGCCATGAAGCAGGTGTTGGAGATTGGCTGGTAGGAGGAGTGGGTCCAGTGTAGATTATTTTTTTTTAGAAGGGGTTTGATGTAAGAGGTTTTTAGGGCTTCCCGGAAGGTTCCAAATGTTAGAGAGTGATTGAGGATTGATCGTGCGATACTGCCTGCACAGGTTGAGGCTAGGATGTTTTTGAGGAGGGTGGATGGGCAGGGGTCCACAGGGGAGCCTGATGGGCGGCTTTGTGCTAGGAGCGAGAGGAACTCCTGATGTGAGATGGGGGAGAAAGATCTGAAGGTTTGTATCCAGGGCTTTTTAAATGAGGATTGTCCGGTTGTCGGTGGGTATGTGTTTTAGGGGGTGGGGCATGTTTTCCAATTTAGAAATGATGGCGGAATGTCTGTCAATAGCGACACATATAGATTTTGGGAGACGGGTGGGAGGGCTGGAGCAGGCCGGGAGTTGAATTCAGAAATTATTCTATGCAGTTCCTTGCTAAGATTATGTTCCCATAGAATTCTTTCTTGTTTTTTCTGATTTCCAGTCTGTAGCTCTGGTTAGTCTTGCTAGGGCAGTGTAGAGGAGCAGGTGGACACGACAGCCCTAGCTCCCGCCCCCTCACCTCCATCATATTGGAACAGTAGGAAAAGAGCCATATGTAGGACACCGGGTATTATCCCATTACCGCATTGAGTATATGAGGGACGATATGCACTCAGACATCCTTATCGAATGTGCCCCAGCACTGAAAGGGTGGAAGGGTGTCTGCACACACCATTGGACATCTAAGAGTTATAAGTGAAATTGGACAAGGGCAGAGTGACATCATGAAAGAAAGACGCACTGAAATGATATGCAAATACGTAAAGTATAAAGATGTAACTGGAAGTGATGAAAGAAACATGTAATCGAATACGAAGAAATCGTATGCATCAAAGAAATAAGTGAGTGATGAAGTGAATGTATAGACGTAGGAACGCAAGGTAGCTGAGACATATAGAAGCTTGCTGCAGAAAAAAACATAACGTGGCTAAATGCGGCCATGAGAAAAAGATGGACGTTGGACTCGTGTTGAAACCAATCAAGCTACTACAGAGACAGACCAGGGCTGCAGAGCCAGAAGATGCTGAAAACAGCTTTTTATGAGGAATACAGAGGAGTCTATTGGCCTGGGATCAAGGAATAATTGCAAGGCGCAAAGGGAGTCAAGAGGATAAGCCATGTACGTAAGAGCTATTTCTCTTAGATTAAGCAAAGAAGAAAACATCTGCAAGTGCCAAGTAATGGCCAATCAAAGATGCAGAAAGCATAATCAAGGTGGAGTGAGCAAGTCTCCAGAGGCCAAGAGGAGTAATGACACCTAGCTTAATTAAATAAAATAGCAGTAAATAAAAGGACGAAATTGACAAAAACGTGGTCTCCTTCCACGTAAGTCAGAAGTCGAAAATATGGGCTATTCATTAAGCTCCAGGTGAAGATAATGGTGTACCTACACTCCCTTGAATGTCCCAGAACAGAGAACATGCTGCAAGGTCAACTATAAAGAAGAAGCCTTGGCAAGGTCCACTATAAAAAAGAAGCTTTGGCTTGAGGCCTGACCGATAAGAGATGATGGACTAATTGGGCAAGTGGATAGTAGTCTGACGTTGCTATATGCACCTGAGTTTTGTTTTGCTTACGTGCTGCTAACTAGCCGAAAGCCCAAGGTTGGGCTATACAATGTTGCACAGGCCAACCCGCTGCTGTTATTCAGCTATAATCTGTATTATACGTATTTAGAGGTGGTTCAAGGCGTGCCTATTAGATAAGGAGCATCCAGTGATATTACTAATACTTATATGATAAATAGGTAATTATGTTCCCTTAACCAATCCCTCCCTTCAATAGGTTGTACAGTTTGCCACATAGGATGACGTCATAGATGACGTACATTGGGGTATAGAGCCTTTATGTAATCAAAATTGAAGTGTGAGTGTGTGGACTACAGTTTGTTGTTCCCCAGATTGCCATATTTTATTTTAATTGACAATAAAGTAGTACTTTGCCATATTCTTTGAGTCTGTCCGGTTATTTGGGTCTGAGATCATTATTGGTAATTCCATCTATCACATGAGACGCTTCAAGGTACTAGAGCACAGCGGTTTTGTTCTGGGCCATAGGGGTTGTTCTCCAGGTTCATTCCAGGTGGAGCTTGAGGGCTTTTAGTGATTTGAGGTTGACGGTGTACCACCTGGGTGTGGGGCCTGATCTCTGAGAGGTCTGTTTTGTTGGGGTGAGGGGTGTAAGTGTGTTTGAGAGCCAGAGGTTGAAGAGTTTGATGGGGGGTGAAGCTTCCTGTAGGGATAGTGTTGGGAGAGAGGTGTGGAGGGAGTTGGCTAGATCTGGGGTGATAAGAACTTTATTCCATAGTGGAGTGAGAAGGGTGGGGGTTGGTGGAGGTCGGATGTGGCCTTGGGCTCGAGCTGCAGTGGTCTGTAGTACAGATAAGAAGATTGCTGAGGGATCAGTCCATTAAAGTGGGCATGGGGTAAGTGGCATCATGTTTGCGCTGGTGGCGATCGCATCGAGGGTGTGACCTTAAGTGTGGGTGGGTGTGGAGATGCGTTGTGTCGGGTTGAATGCTTCTAGGTTGTCTCTGAGAGATCTGGTCATATGGTTTGAGGGTGAGTCAGACCAGACAGGGACACCTGTCTAGCTGGAGAAAAGCCTAAATGGGTTGCAACCGTAGACAGTAAGATGCAGTAGCACCTAGATTTGGGACACCTGGATAGTGGGAGAGGGTTGCCTATATGAGCGTACAATAGTACAACAGTCGATAATTAAAAGCAGTAGTTTTGTACACCTAGTTTTAGGACACCTGAATTGTGGGTGAGACGCCTTGCTTGACATACAACAATAGACAGTAAAAATGAAGTACTACCTAGATTTGGGAGATCTGCAAAGAAGGTGAAACGCCAAGATGGGGTATAGCAGTGCAAGCCGTCGCTATAAGGGTTGGGATATTAGGGTGGAGGGGTAAATGCTTTTTGAAGAAAGTGGAACAGTGGACAATTGTCCTTGATGTGAGTTGTTGCTGCCTGACCCATTCTGTCTGACTGTGAGATATGGCTGACTAACACAATCTACCTTGATGCGAGATATGGCCTACTAACATAATCTACCTGGATACGAGATATGACTGACTAACACAATCTACATAGATGCGAGATATGGCTGACTAACACTATCTGCCTGGATGAGAGATATGGCTGACTAAGACAATCTAATTGGATGTCCCGGGAGGATAGCTCAGCGGCAACGTGCGCGCCTTGGAAGCAAGACGACACGAAGCAACACAGGTTCGATTCCCGAGTCCGCGCTTAGATATCTCTGGGTGTTTAAGCGCGTTATAAATACGCAACTAAGACAAAAAAATAATACAATATTTAAAAAACTATATCGCAACTAGTTAGGCGCTTTGGAAGAGCCTCTTAGGAAGAAGTGGGATCTTCTCCTGCCATGCCTGCGGTTTGCTTACAGAGAGGTACCTTTGAGTTACTCTTTAGACATCCCATGAGGGGGCCCCTTGCCTTGATCCGAGAAGGTTGGGAGGCCACCCCTCCAGGTCCCGCCAAGCAAGTGGGGGGACTATGTGTTAGGCCTCAGACGGAGGATGACACAGATGATGGGTCAGGCAACAGCGAATCTTAAGGCCAGCCAGAAATTGAATAAGTACTGGCATGACCTTAAAGCATCGCAAGTGGATTGGACTCCGGGACAGGAGGTCCTCGTGATGGAGCCTACCAAGCCTCGGGCTTTGGCGGATAAATGGACTGGACCCTTCCGGATAATCTCCAAGATGGGCGAGGTCAATTATCTGGTTGACATGGGAGCCTCTGGGGTAGCCCCTCAGATATTCCATGTTAACAGGCTCAAGCCTTTCCACAGGCGGGCCGAAGTCTCATGCCATTTGCTAGCTTCAGGGCAAGAAGAGGATGAGAGTGAGCCCCTTCCTGATTTGCTGCATAGCAGCCCTCAGGATGGCTCCGTGGAGGGAGTGCATCTCTCTCCCGGTCTGACGACAGAGCAGCAGAAGGCCTGCCGGGCTTTGCTCCGGCAGTACACCTCTCTGTTTTCACTGACACCAGGCCTTACACCGTGGTGTAGGCATGAGATTGACACTGGTGACAGTGTGCCTGTCAAAAGCAGGTGCTACCGTATGTCAGATACCGTCAAGAACCCCATCCAGGCTGAGGTCGCCAAGATGTTGGATTTGGATGTTATTGAACCCTCCACCAGTCCCTGGTCCAGTCCCATGGTCCTTGTCCCAAATTTGTGAGCACCTTCGACCTTACCTCAGGCTATTGGCAAATAGCTCTGATGGACCATGCCAAGGAAAAGACGGCATTCTCAACACCAGAGGGACTCTACCAGTTTAGGGTCATGCCTTTCGGACTGAAGAACACCCCTGCCACTTTCCAGAGATTAGTCAACCATGCGCTCAGTGGGCTGGAAGCCCTTTGTGTGGCTTACTTAGACGACATTGCCATCTACAGTTACACCTGGGAAGAGCATTTGACTCATCTGGATAAAGTGTTGCAGGCGTTAAAAAGGGCTAACCTCACTATCAAGGCCACCAAGTGCCAGATAGCACAGGGGAAAGTAACCTATCTTGGTCATGAGGTAGGAGGGGGTCAAATCCAACCTCTCCCCAGTAAAGTACAGGATGTACAGGACTGGCAGACTCCCACTACTCAAACCCAGGTGAGAGCCTTTCTGGGCCTCACTGGGTATTATCGCAATTTCATGGCAGACTATGGAACCATAGCTGCACCCCTGACAGCGTTGACTTTGCCCAAATAACCTAGGAAGGTTAATTTGACTGAAAACTGTCAGAGGGCCTTGGATGGCTTGAAAGGAAGTCTGTGTCGGGCACCCTTGCTGTGTGCGCCTGATTATAGCAAGCCCTTTATCGTTTCAACTAACGTCTGCAACACCGGAATTGGAGCTGTCTTGTCCCAGTTAGATGACAAAGGAAGAGAACATCCGATCATATTCATCAGTAGACAACTTAAGGGTAGGGAACTTAGGTGGAGCCTTAGGCGTTTTAGACCATACCTTACCGGGTCTACCTTCAAGGTCCAAACCGATCATAAGCCCCTGAAGTGGCTTATGCAGATGAAGGGTGAAAACCCGAAACTGCTCAGGTGGTCCATTAGTCTAGGACTAGACTTTACCATTGAGCACAGACCAGGGAAGAGTCACAATAATGCAGATGGCCTTTCCAGAAGGTATGTTGACCGTCTGGATGAGGGTACCTATCCCGTGGGAGATTAGGCACCCTCCACCTCAGTCTGGGGTGGCGACTGTGATGCTGGAAATGCATCCGAGGGACAGGGCCTCCGTATCCTTGTCCTTTACTGCTTTTTATTGTGTGTTCTGTCATGTTTTCCACACACAAGTTCATGTGGGACTCCTGGCGGTGCAGCTCTCTCTCTTTTGGTTTGGTGAACAGACCCATGGGATACCCTTATGGCACACATGGGTAGGGGTACAACTCTGTGCCCCTAGTGTATGTTTTTGGGCACCTGTGTGTGACCCACAGAGCAGGGTACGGGCTGGTGGCAGCTCCATGTTGAAATGACTGGTGCCCTGAGTGTCCTCCATTTTGGGATGCCCAGGCCCTGTCATTGGAATCGGTAGATTCCTGATGGAGGCAAAATGGCCCCCTGGCCTCTTGCCTTCCATCACCTGTTACCCTGATCTTCCCGAAGTCCCGGGAAGCCCTGCCTCTGTCCCTTCCCCCTGACTGGCTGTTGGATGGAAGTACCATATGGTAGTGTGGGGAAGTGCCGACCAGACTGGCTGGAGCCTTCTCAATGACCGTATGTTGCGGGTACGCCTGTGGGTGGGACCTGGGTGAATGGAGTGTGTGACGAATATACATTCTATGTTGTGACTGTCTAGTATCTGGTGTTTGACACAATGGTTGAGACAGCCCTGCCTGAAACCGGTATGAATGCAGCTTGGAGTGTTGAATGGCTCGCTACTTGTCCCAATACACATAACTTGTTGTGCGTGTCTGGAGAGAAGTGAATGGCCTGAATACCTTGTGTGCCTGATTGGATGCCTGCCTGCATGAATGCCCGTAGTAGTGATTGGATGCTTGAGTATGACCCAGCGGAATGAATGGGAGATCAACAGTATATCTGGGGACCTCTCACTGCTAGGAACCGTGTTCAGAAGCTGAAGTCCACTACGATGAGTAACTGGAGTGAAGCTTAACCTTGAGCCCTGCTGGACGAGAAGAATTGCTGTTGCTCTCCTTCGCAATCTGAAAGCTGCTGTGCTTCAAGAACTGACCCAGAGAGGACCTGGTAAGGCGCCCTCTTCCCAAGCTACGAGGGACCATCGTGCACAGCTGATCTTTGCCTAAGCTCCCTGGTAGACAGACCTTCGACAGGCTGCCGACCCGATATGGGGACTGCCGCGGAACACCAAGGAGAAGCGCCTGGACTGTTGTCCGTCACAGTCGTTGACCGGCGTCGCCGACTGGAGCCGCCGTGCTCCCGTTGCCTAAAAAACGTCACTGATCCAAGGACGCTCTCGTCCACATCGTCACCGCTGTATCCTGCTGGAGAAGGCCTGACCGTCGACGCGCCGTGGAGCATCCACTGGTGGGTTTCCCACCACCCAAAGACCACAGAGACGCCGACGACTCGACGCCCTTGCTGGGCCACAGTTCTTTAACGCTTTGCGGTCCAGAACTATCGACACCAAGGTGCCCCGCACGCCTCTTCCTTGCAGGACGTTTACGCTTCCCTGTCAATGAGCACCACTAGGAACGATGCAGCCACTTCACCGTCGTAGCTCGACCTGTTCTCCGTCAGACGTTCGACGACCCGTGACTCCTGCCTGAAAGGGAGGACACTCAAGAAGGGTTGTCGATTTCCCTGACGCGGAACGCTACAACACCAAGGTACTTTGGGGATGCAGAACTATTGGGAAGTCTAAGGGTGAACAATATATGGACTGGGCTTGTATCTTTCTTCTACAGGTTGCCTAGGTGGGGGGATCTCCACACAGGACTGTGTCTAGTGTTAGGGGCCAGTATTCTGCCAAGTGTTCAACCATCTTGCTTTCCTTCCTCTCTCTACTGCTGGTTTCCTCTATATTTGGATCTGTGTGTCATTCTCACCATATGCACTTGAATAAGATCTAATAACGTTAGTGGTAGCACTTTAGAATTGTACATATTTACCATTGTTGATTTTCGGAGTACAAAGTGAGTTATCGTGATTGTGTATATGACCTTAAATATTAATTATATAAAGACTGTGTTTTAACCGATACAGTGTGTGGACATTCCTTCGTGGGTGCTCGGGGACTACACTGTACTTAAGAACCAGCTCGCATCACCTCCTGAGAAGCTAGGCCTTGATTGCTTGACTACGTTACCATAATAGAGAATCTTGGCAGGGGTCTCTGTGCCTCCCCTCTACCATATAGAGAGCGGATGTGCAGACCCCTCCTCCGGTCTTTACAATCACCACCCTGGCATATGATGAGTATGTGGCCCCGACGGTAGTGCCCTTCCACTTTTTTTATCACCTCCTGTTTCTCCTTCATGAGGTGAGTTTCTTGCAGCAGGGCTATGTCTATTTTTTGCCTCCTCAAATACATCTTCACTTTATTTCTCTTCAAATAGGTGTTAAGCCCCTGGCGTTCCAGGTTATCATTCTAAGGTCACCCATCACCCTTTCGGTCTCTCCTCCCGTCCCTCCTTCCATTATTTTTAGCCCGAGAATACTTATCATGGGTTGTGCGCAGAGGCGCGTGGGTGCATGCTCGTTCCCTAACCAGTACCACTTCAAACTCCCCAACTCCCTCCCTACCCCCCTCCCATACCAACCCCAACCGTTGCCCAGCTCCATCCCTGGATCTCAGGCGACCCCGCATTTGGTCCCGTCCAGCTACGCCGATACCAGGCACCCAGCAGGAGGTTACCGCTCTACTGGCAACCCGACTAACCAATCTAAGGGTGTGTGAGGTCGGGTGCTCTTTTTCTCCCTGTTATGCGTCACAGTGTGTTGCGTTCCCGTTATCTAGCACGTCTATAATCAAGTCCCATTTTTACATCTTTATACAGCACCTCGCTCCCCGGATTGCTGCATCATTTCTCTGCACCGCATCCCTTCTGGTCTTCCTTTCCTTCCAGGCAATTTTGTGCATCCAACCAATCCGACGCCTCCTCTGGGGTGTCAATAAACAGTGTCCTGTTCTTGTGAAATACCTTCAATCTCGCTGGGTACATCAACATGTACCTGTGGCCCGATTCCCGTAGCCTCCTCTTAACTGCTCCGAAGTTGAGTCGCCGTCGTTGCACCTGGAGGGTATAGTCAGGGTATGCTGTTATTGAGGCAGACGCCCTTTGGATCCTGCCTCCCTTGCGAAAGTATTCCAGTATCCTTTCCCTGTCATGGTAGTTTAATATCTTGGCTATAATGGGTCTCGGGGGGGGCTCCCGGAGGGGGCCTCCTTGCCAAGGCTCTATGCGCCCTTTCCACTGCAAATCCCTGGGTAAGTGTTCCTCCCTCTATCTCTTGCAGCAGTATGGATTCAACGTACTCCGTGGGGTTCGGTCCCTCTTCTCCTTCGAGAAGCCCCACGATGCGTATATTGTTCCTTCGCGCTCGTCCCTCTACTTCTTCAGCTCGACTCTGTAGGTTGCCCACCTGCTGTCACAGCGCACGGATCTCTGAGGCATGCGAGGCGCAAGCTGCTGTGTTGGCCCCTACTTTTTCCAATTCTCCCTTGTGGTCTGCTATTGCCATTATATCGTGTCTGAGGAGGTTCAGGTCTATTTGTACTGCATCTATTTTGGATTCCAGCGCCACCTTCAGTGTGGTCATGGGGACTTCCAGTTTCGTTTCCCATGCCGCTTTCAGATCTGCAATGGCTTCCAGGCTCTGCCGGTCTTCTCGCACTGGGGATGCATCCGGTTGGGCGCTTCTGTCCTTGCTTCTGGCACCCTCGGTTGATTGCGGGGTCTTGGCCTAGTCATCCATCGCTGTCTGTTTCCCTTTCGTTTTGTTGAGCTTAGTCGCCATGTCTAGTACTGTGCCGAGTGAGCGGGCACCCTGTTCCAGACGTTGTGGTGTGTTGCCACTGTCAAGGGCCCAGCCTTGTGTGTGTGGATAGCCCACTTGTCCGCTCCCAGGGAAGTGGTCTCTTTTGGGCTCTTTCAACCAAGTACTATCTGGGTCAGTCCCACTGCTTTGTAACATCCAATGTAGGTGGTCTCAGCCTGTTTTGCATCCCCCTGCGCCACCTTTCTGTGCTTTGGCTGGTGTCTGCGCTGACAGTGTTCCAGTGGGGGGCATCCCGGTGCAGTGCTCTGTGTGAGCTACGTTATGTCTTGACTGGCCCCCCTCCCTTGTCTGCAGAGGTGGGCTTCAACGTGTAGAGGCTCTTGGTCTGTCCGTCCGGTAATCCTTGCCCAGGTGTCCTAGGCCATGTCACCGCTAGGTATCCTTTAGCACCCAGATTCCAGCTGCTTTTATGGTACCATTTTACTCGTGTGGCACTCAAGCTGCCTGGCTCAGACGGGCCTCCATGTGTACCAGCCCTTGTGTGCCGATGTCACTTGTCCTGCGTGCCTTTGTTTGCCACCAGCTTCACGTAGCAGTCCATCACAGGATTGGGCGTCCACTTATAGTATGGAGTGTTGTGGCTCTCTGCTTGTGTCTGCACCTTATTTTATTTTTGTTGTTAGTCTTATGGGGGCGCCAGTACTACGGCCTTGGGGAGGGCCAGCCCCTCTTTCACCTGCTTTGTGCTTGCCTGCAGTGTGTTGTTGCCGCGGGCCACTCCAGCAGCCGGGCGATGCACGCTTCTCAAGGTGCTCACCCGGCGCTTCAGGACCCCCCCATAGGGAGCACGCCGCAGACGCGTCCCAGAGGGGGGCCCCTGGGCTCCATGCAACAACCCAGTCCGTGGCTCAGGGCGTCGCATTGGGCGGCCAGCCTGCGGCAGTCCCCCGCGGCTCACCCGTGCCTGGGTGCGCTGCTTAGCTCCGCCTCTCACCCCTTCTCCTCCTCACAGCCCGAAGCTCTGGCGGGGCAACTTCAAGGCTCGTCCCCACGCACGCCGCACTCCGGTGCCCAGGGTCCTCTCTCTGTGTCTTCGTGCACCTTGATGCCACGTCGTCCAGATCAGCTGCGTGTTGGGTTACTTCCACTGGAAGTAGGCGCTGGCTAGCTGCCTGCCGTGTGTGCTCCCTCCTCAGTGCTTTAGGATCCCGATACTGGTGTTTCTCGTTGTCGGGTATATGGATCTTCACTGCGGGGCACCCCTGCGACCGCACCACCGCGCCTCGCTCCCAAAGCCTTTGTTGTGAGGCACGGCGGGCATTTTAGTTGCGGTCCGTCAGCTCCACTAAACTATTATATTGGGTCATCTTCTTCTGTAGTGTGTGGATTTCGTTCACGTTTCACGCATTATCCGCTGCTTGCCTTCCCCTGCACGCTCCTATCTTTTGGGCGAGAATTCTGCAGCGAGGAAGGCAGGTTTCCCCAGGATGAATGCCGGATCGTCGGGAGCTCCAGAGTCCCTCAGCCTCCTACATGGCCAGCCAGCCACGCCCCTACCACGCAGCCTTGAATTGTTTTATTGGAGATCGGAAAATGGAAAATGGATTGACGCTCTGCATCACGTGAGCACATGTACTCCAGATCTCTGCACATTTTGTAAAAATCGCTAATGCGATTCAAACAAATAAAACAAATCTAAAGATGGGAGCAAGCTAAAACCATCAAATAATAATAACGCAGTCCTAGTGGTGTCTTGTCAAAACAAAAGCGCCTATACCAAAACACCTATTTCCAATCCTTACCTCTAAATACAAATAGTGTGGGAAACAATGTTATGTAAAAGAAAGAAGTGGTCAGGAAATGATATGTCAGGATAGTCAGGCCATTGGCCTTCATTCCCCACATTTTCAGCATGGGACAAGGCAGCACACTCAAGCTTAGCCCAGTCTCTGGTTTATGTAGCATGAGGGTGCAGTTCAAACATTAGCATCAGGGCCTTCCATGCCCAAATCTCTTTGCCTTTCAAAGTCTCTTCTTTCAGAGGGCCTGATGTGACAAACAAACAATACGTTCTTTTCCTCTTAGGATTTCATACGTACTCAATTTCTCAGGTTATTCTCTATTCACCTTGGATCCCCCTCGGCCAGGCTCAGATACCCTTTTATACAAAGCTGGTAGGATTTCCATGTATCCAATTTCTCGGTTGATTCACGGTTCACCCCGGATCCCCCTCAGCCGGGCTCAGATCCGTTTTAACACAATGTTCAATCAGTCTCCCTCTGCCGGGCTCGGACCAATTTAATTCACTCTAACACCAAATTGCTTTAATCCAAAGCTTTTGATTGATCTCCCTCGTTTCGGCTTGGTCAAACTTTATCTACTATGTGATCAACTTTCTTGGCAGTATCAACTTTGAAGACTTTCGATTGTGCACAGGATTTTGCTTGCCCCTTGCAGGACCCCTTTGAATCACAATCCTTTGCAACTCTTTCACTTTTGCTACTCTCAGTTGTATACCTTACAGAGACCTTCGAGAGAGCACGGACGTGGTGCCTGTCATGATCACCTCAAAAGCCAATGGTTTGGGACCATTACCACAGGGTAGCAAGTTTCCTTTAAGAGGACATGTGGGGGCTAGATGAGTACTGGCCGGGCGTGCCAGGCATTCCTCATGCTTATTAGCACATGAACAATAGTGGGACCCATAGAGACTCAAGGGGGGTTGGGTTATCCCCTAAAATGGCAGCCTCGTGAGCCGCAGGCTGAATTACATGTGAGAACCAGTAGTTGGGCGTGGAGGACTATTTAAGCCCCCCGTGCCTTCGCACGTGCTTCGCGTTGGTTCCGCTGACAACGGCACAACGCTTACCGGCGCTCCGTTACACAGACCTGCAAAGTAAGAGAAAATTCATGTTAACAGACTTACCAAGTTACCAGAAAATCCACAGTCAAGTGATTCAACATACCTGACCCGATTTCCACAGCAGTTCTCAGCAGTGGAGCTCCGTTCCGAGTTCGGCAGCACAGACCAGCATCATTTCTTCGGCACCCGTGGCCAGCAACCGCAGAGGTTCAGAATTCTGATACACTGACAACCTGAAAGACATGGTACAGAGTTCTAAGAATTACTGAACCAGAGACTGTGTATTAATACAAGGCTACGCACTCATACTTACCATTCTATTACGAACCTCTTGGAGTTTTAAAATGCTCAGTCACCTAGAAAAAACAAAATACCAAAGGCCACGTTAGTATTTGGCTACACCACGCGTGTTCCTAACTACGCGCTCAGTCTTACCTTCATGACCATGACGTTGCGGGTATTCTGTATCGCCAGTATTACCTCAGTGAGGCTTTCCTTAATCTTGCAATAGAGAGAGAACGAGAAAGCAGAGAATTAACCACCAAAGAGTCAACCTAACACCAGAGACTCAAATTTGACCACAGCAAGGCACAGAATCAAAGATACTTACCAACTCGAGGCTTCTCTGTATTCTTCAGTAAGGAAGTCTTCTTCTCCTTGCAATCGCCTCACCAACCATTGCACCCCTGCATGACCGCAGGATGGAGAGCTTCCTAACAGAAAACGACAGGTGAGAAAGGGGGTTAATCAGACCACAGTTAAGAAGCACAGCAGAGTGGGGAGGGGTATAGGTTTTGACCCACAGTGGATTCATTCCGTGTCCCTTTTCTCTTGTTACTGCAGGGGGGTTAGCATTCCAGCAGAGTAGTAGCAGCATCCATAGAACCCGGGCAAATCTACGCTCCTGCAGAGATAAGGTAAGCGTTACAGTGCCGGACCACTCTGTCAAAGGTATGGTATCTTGGTTTCAATGTTCAATCACTCATCTGTTGTTCAATTTTACTCACGTTGGTTATCACATGCATTTCTAGAAACTGTTTGCTTCAGCGCTCATCATACAATGTTGCCGCTTGCAACCTTGGCTTCAATGCAGACCGGTCTGGTATTGGTCTCCCCAACTCACCGGCTGTGTTGATTTCACTGGCACTGATTTTGTTGTAGGAGCCAAGGACAGTACTAAGGCAGCAGGCGATTCTCTCATCTTGATTATCGACGCGGGAGGGTCCCGGGTACCTCCGACACACAATGCAGGATTCTTCAGCCTGGTTTCCTGGTCTTACTCTTTCCATTCTCAAGATTTTGTGAACATTATGGTTCCTTGTCGAAAAGGTCATGGGCACTTCCCTCCTTGCGATCCCCTTCTGTTTCGCCGTCTTTCACCTCATGTTAAACTGCCATCTTGTTTTCTGCCTCGCTCACAGTGTGCTGTCATGCTACGCCTTTTATCCATGTGGGGAATTGTAATGGGAGTCAGGTGTGCCTGACCCTGCCTGACCATTGTATTGGGACATGTCAAGTATACGGCTCGGGTGTTAGTCCGTTTGCTCTCATAGCAAGCTGTGCATGAGAACGTTTTTATGTTGTGAAAGGAGGGGTTGAGTTCCTAAGTATCCTACCAGGTTGGATGGGGTAAATGTGTTACAGGGAAGGGGATACTGCGTCATGCTATCCGGTATCCCACTCCCACTCGATGAAAACCCCTCCTCTAGGTGATCCTCCCACACTGGTCCACCCCCAGGAACTGGATCCAAAAGCGATGGCCGTGTCCTGGCCACCTGGATGACAGATCCCCGGGAAATTAGAAAGAAAACCACTGCATTTATAAATACAACAATGTTGTATTTATGACTGCAGCAGCTTTCGCTTTGAGTCTCCTGGGCTCCCCCGCCTCGGAGACTCAGAGCTGAAGCCACTGCAATCATAATATAAATGCAGTGGTTTTCTTTCTAAGTTTCCTGGGATCCTCCGAGGCGGAGGGGCCCGGGAAAGTTAGAAAGAAAACCACGCCATTTATAAATACAACCGCATTGTATTTATGACTGCAGCGGCTTTCGCTTTGAGTCTCCTGGGCTCCCCCGACTCGGAGGAGCCCAGGAGACTCAGAGCTGAAGCCACCGCAAACATAAATACAATGTTGTTGTATTCATAAATGCTGTGGTTTTCTTTTAAATTTTCGGGAAACTTAGAAAGAAAACCACGGCATTTATAAATACAACAAGGTTGTATTTATGACTGCGGCAGCTTGCGCTCTGAGTCTCCTGGGCTCCCCCGGCACAGGGGAGCCCAGGAGACTCAGAGCTGAAGCCACCACAATTATAAATCCAACATTGTTGTATTTATAATTGCTGCGCCTTTGCTTGTAGGCAAGTCCAGGCATTTATTGATACTTCGCCGGCATCTGGCAGAGTTTTCATAATTGCTGCGACTTTCCTTTCTAGTTTCCCGCACGGATCTGCAGTTACCTTACATCATGCATGTGGACATGACTCTGAAGGGATTAGGAGCTGTTCTCTACCAGGAGACCAATGGCGAGACAATACTGGTCACTTTCGCCAGCCGAGGCCTGCATGCAGCAGAAAGGAATTGCCCAGTCCTCAAGTTGGAATTCTTGGCATTGAAGTGGGCCGCTACAGAGAAGTTCCAAAATGTCCACTAGGGCACCACCTTCATGGTGAGGACGGACAACAACCCCTTACGTATGTGTTGAAGTTTGCAAAGATGGATGCGACCGGATACCGTTGGCTCGCTGCACTGTCTACCTACAACTTCAGTTTACAGTACATACCGGGGCACACTATCATCGATGCAGATGTCCTTTCTCGGAGGCCTCATGCTCAGCCGAATGATGCAGCTGGATCCACCTTGTGGAAGGAGTTGTCGTCAGCAGGCATCAAAGCTATCTGCCAGGCTGCAAGTCAGCAGGAACCAGACAGAGTCAGGGGTGTGGATTGCTTAGGATCCTCAGCTGATGCGGTACCCACCGTCTACTGCAATATCACCAGTAAGGAGGAATCTGAGCTACCACGATTGACCCGAGATGAGATCCGCATGTCACAGCTAGTGGATCCTGGCATTGCTCCGTTCCTGAAAGCCAAGACCACAGGAGCAGATGTGTCCAGAGACGTCCTTCATGACCCAGAGCAAGCTGCAATACTGAAGGATTGGAAGACGCTCGTGCAGAAGGGTGGAATCCTGTACAAGGAAAGCAAAGTTGGAGATCGGCTGCTCCATCACCTGGTTTTGCCACCAGGATTCCACCAAGCTGTATTGTATGCACTCCACTACCAGCATGGACATCTTGGCAGTGAAAGAACCTTTGAGCCAGTCTGCTCAAGGTTTTTCTGGTCCAGACTAGCGGATGATTTCAAGTATTATTGCCAGCACTGCGCCAGGTGTGTCAACAGGAAGACCGCGGCTCGTCCTGCAGCCTATCTTCACCATCTGCAGAGTTCCGGGCACATGGACCTCGTCTGCATCGACTTCCTCAAGCTAAAGATGGACAGACGAGCAGTGCAGAACATCCTGGTGGTGACAGGCTACTTCACTCAGTATGCGCAGGCGTTTACCACCAAAGGTCAGCGTGCCGTCACTGTTGCCCACATGTTGTGGGAAAAATATTTTGTGCACTACGATTGGCCAGCCAGGATTCATCCAGACCAGGGACCAGACTTTGAATCCACACTCATCAAGCAGATGCTGGAGCTGATTGGCATAAAGAACACCCGTACAACTCCATATCACCCTAAAGGGGATGCCCAAGTGGAGAGGTTTAATCGTACCCTCTTGGACATGCTGGACGCCCTGAGGCCAGAGGAGAAGAACAGATGGAGTCTGCATGTGGCCACTGTGAGAAACTTGAAGGTGTCTCACCGCTAGTACCGGGGATCTGTCATCCAGGTGGCCAAGACACAGCCATAGCTTTAGGATCCAGTTGCTGGGGGTGGACCAGTGCAGGAGAATCACCTGGATGGAAGGTCTTTGGGGAGTGGAAGTGGGACACGGTATCTCCTTCCCTCCAAACCCTATACGCCATCCTACCAGGTAGGATAATTAGGGATTCAACCCCCCGGTCCACTTTTCCGACACAAACACTTTCTCACGGACAACTCACTTTGAGGAAAAATGGACTAACACCCGACCCATATACCTGACATGTCCCAACACGATGGTCAAGCAAGGTTAGGCAATTTCTGATCATTACACACACCTGACTTCCATCACACTTCCCCACACGGATAAAAGGCAGAGCACGAGAGCACACTCTGAGCGAGGCAAAGCACATGAGGAAGCAGCAGTTGCAAGATGGCAGTTTAATACAAGGCGAAAGACGGTGAGACCCAAAAAGGAACACAAAGGAAGAGCCCTTGACCTTTTCACCAAAAACCATAACTTTTATGAGCCTTCAAGATTAGAAAACATAAGACCTGGAATCAAAGCTGAACAATCTGCATTGTGTGTCGAAGGTACCCGGGGCTCTCCAGCATCGATGGTCAAGGCGGGGAGAAGCGGTTGCTCCCGTGGTACTGTCCTTGGCTCCTACAACAAAGAAAAGTCAGTGAAGGCAGCACAGTCGGTGAGTTGGGGAGACTGATACCAACCCAGGCTGTCTGGAACCCAAGGTTGCAAGCTGCAACATTGTGTGACGGAATTTGAAGAGGACAGTGCATGAGGTATATGTGGCAAGTGATGCAAACATAATTAATGCACTAAATGAGTGGCTAACTTTGAAGCAACCATAGATACCGTAAACAGAGTGGTCTGGCACCACGTGCATACTCATTTGAAAGTCTCTGTTAGGTATCCAAACCCAAAAGCGACGAATGTAAAGAGAAGGAATTGTAAAATTGAAATGGTCCTGCAATGGTCAAACTAAATCCTGTGCACATTCGAAAATCTTCAATATTTGATTGAAATTGGCCCGAGCCCGGCTGATGGAGACTAATTGTGTTAATAAGGGGATATGAGACTGGCTAAGGGGCATCCGGGGTGAACCGTAAGTCACCTGAAAGAATATCCTGCAAACATTGTGCTAAAGAGATCTGAGCCCGACTGAGGGGGATTAAACAGGAACGAACATTGTACGAAAGAGATCTGAGCCTGACCGAGCGGGATCAAAAGGGATCGAACATTGTACTAAAGAGATCTGAGCCCAACTGAGGGGGATCCAGGTGTATAGTAAATCACCTAAAGCGAAAACTGGTAGAAATCCAAAGAGGAAAATAATGTATCGTTTGTTTGTTTGGTTGCATGAGGCCCCTGGAATGAAGATACTTTGAGGAGTAAAGAGACTTACATACGGAAGGTCCCGGTGTTATGATTGAACTTTATCCTCATGCTAAAGAAGCCAGAGACTGTTGTACGCTCGGGAGAACCCCCTTGTCCAGTGAACATCCTGACGTATCATTTTGAACACTTCTTTCTTTTTGTAGCATTATCCCCTATGATTTTTGCATTTAGAGGTAAGAATTGGCAATAGGTTTTTTAGTATAGGCCCTTTTGCTGTTTGGAAAGGACGTCCGGCTGCCTGCAAACCTGTGTTTTGGAGTGTCTGCAGACGGAACAGGCAGTGAGAACTACGCCAGCCATGTAAACAGCTCAAGCCTCAATTGGAGCAATCATGTCAGCTTACCCAGGCTGCCGCGGAGAAGACGGCAGAAGGGAACAAATGTTTCTACGATGCCAAGGTCATATTTGACGCTCTTTAACCTGGCGATCGTGGGTTGATCCACACCCTGAGAAAGAGAGGACGAAACAAGCTGGGTGACAAGTGGGAGTCTCAGCCTTTCATCATAGAGCATCAGCTGGGAGAGCTCCCTGTCTACTGACTGCGAGACTAAGGACGGCCAAGGAACAGCAAGACGTTGCACTGGAACCACCTGTTCCCAGTCAAAGATGAGGTTGAGCTGACACCAGAGGTGACTGATGAAGAACCGGGGGCCAAGGGGCCGGTGATGAGACAGCAGCAACTCTGCGCTCAAAGGCCAGAAGAAGATGCTTCGGAGGCTCAATCCGTAGAAGCTTCTTCAGCTACTGAGGCCGAGAGATCAGAGGGTCAGCCAGAAGCCAGTGAAGACGCTGATGCCAAGGGTGATCAATTTGGTGTTTACCCAGACCAGTGGTTAGATCAGACACTAGTGTGGGTCCCTATACCCACTGATCCTGATCCCACGCCAAGGGAACCTGAACCCCATCCTCAGAATATTCCTTCAGAGGTTGTTCCCAATCCTGCTCCTATCACCCATGCCACGCAGGATATGCTAGGGGTACACTTACCCATTCCTCCACTGGAAGATAGGATCCCCGATTCGGTGCAGAGTGCTCTGCCAAGTCCGGGGGAAAACCTACATGAGGCCCCGGCTACTCTCCGTCGTACCACCAGGGAGAGCAGTCCTGTTATGAAATTAACATATGATACACCAGGGGTTCAGTGTGAGGTTCCAGTCCGTTCCTCTGTCTTCCGTCCCTTCTTCCTTAGAGCAGGTTCCTGGGAGTTCAGGGGTAATGTGGGAGGTGCCTGAGATTCAAGGTTCTGGGTGGCAAACGGTAGCCTGTCCTAAATCATGGCTGGATAAATTCATTGACTAGGCCAAGGCTATCCTGAGGGCCGAGGACAGTTCAAAGGGGAGGAGCATGTAACCCCTGGTCGTGTGGATGAAAGAAAGGATCCCCAGCATGTGAAGCCGTGCCGGGGATCCCAAAATGGAAACATATTTAATCGGGTCCCCGACACGGGCCACGGTGGGTACCCGGAAGAAGGGGAAACTAATTAGAGTAAGGGACCCTTGTACCTGAGCATGCAAGGGTCCCGCTACTCTAAAGAAGAAAAGAACCTGTCACCGGCGCAAGCGGAGCACCAGTGACAGTTGGAAAACCCTTCAACAGGGTGAGAGGCACTCTGCTCAGTGCCGGTGACATACGCAGCTCGTGCCTCTATGCTGGCACTCCCCTTGAAGGGAAGCACTTTTAATACTGTTGTGCTGCCGCCCAGGTGGCTTCATTCACTACCACAGGCCCTGGGCACATCTAATTACTGGCGCTCCCCGTAGCAGGGGCGTGCCCAATGTGTGTTTAGCCCTTCTAGGCTTGATATAAGGGAAGGGTCCTCCCCCCTGTCAGGTGCCCCACCTGGACTCCCTGGGCCATACCTGGCAGGAGTACCCCAGGTTGAGAAGTGTTGTGGGGGCTCCCCACGCTGCCTCTGAGTGCTGGGCTGCATCTGACATATGCAGCCCAGCCCATATAAAGACTGTGGGGCCCCCACACACTGTTGCTGCTGCTAGCCGCTGCCAGAAGAGCCACCATAAAAGAGCGCAGGAAGAAGGAAGAGCAAGAGAGCAGGGAACAAACGCTGCTACGATGCCAAGGTCAGGTTTGACGCTCTTCAACCTGGCGATCGTGTGTTGATCCACAGCATGAGAAAGAGAGGACGAAACAGGCTAGGCGACAAGTGGGAGTCTCAGCCTTTCATAATAGAGCATCAGCTGGGAGAGCTCCCTGTCTACCGACTGCAAGACAAAGGACAGCCAAGAAACATCAAGACGTTGCACTGGAACCACCTGCTCCCAGTCAGGGATGAGGTTGAGCTGACACTGGAGGTGACTGATGAAGAACCGGGGGCCAAAGGGCCAGTGATGAGACAGTAGCAACTCTGTGCTCAAAGGCCTGAAGAAGATGCTTTGGAGGCTCAGTCCGTAGAAGCTTCTCTAGCTACTGAGGACGAGAGATCAGAACATCAACCGGAAGCCAGTGAAGCCAAGGCTATCCTGAGGGCCGAGGATAGTTCAAAGGGGAGGAGCATGTAACCCCTGGTCGTGTGGATAAAAGAAAGGCTCCCCAGCACGTGAAGCCGTGCCGGGATCCCAAAATGAAAATATATTTAATCGGGTCCCTGACGCGAGCCAGGGTGGGTACCCGGAAGAAGGGGAAACTAATTAGAGTAAGGGACCCTTTGTTAAGCTCACCTAGTATCCACAGGGAGGCCACCAAGCCGGGTTACTCGCTGGTATGCTTCTCAGCTTTGCCCTGATGTGGTCTGCAGGGAAGGTTCTGCCTGAAAATACAGGAGGACTGTGTTCAAGACTGACCGGCTGGGGTAAGTATTCTCCCTCCACCC
Organism: Ambystoma mexicanum; assembly: GCF_040938575.1. NCBI lineage: Eukaryota > Metazoa > Chordata > Amphibia > Caudata > Ambystomatidae > Ambystoma > Ambystoma mexicanum. The sequence goes on along the minus strand of NC_090925.1, from coordinate 828,445,021 downwards.
CCGTATGATTTCAGTCCCTCTGGCGCACTCTCCTCACCTTGTGGTAGAATTAGGCGTGCTCTCCGTCCTGCCTTCTTTGCAGGGCGCGTTGTCTTTCATGGGCGAGTGCGGTCCAGTTACTTCACTGACGCCGGCCCGTTTGATATTGTTCAGGTAGGTCTTATTGCTGTTCTTTAGTTTTGTTGCTCTCCTGCATGCCTTTCATTGTTTAAAATGTCTCTTTTTTCTCCCTTAGGTATGCAGAGCTTCAGCGCGGCGAACTGGATTGGTTGAGCCCCGCTGGTCAATGATAGCGCATTAAGAGCACTATGATGCGGTTAGTAAGTGCTATGCGCAGCGCTGCAAAGTCTTGCCTTTGCTAACCTGTGTTTTCCTTCCTTGTAGGTTGTGGTGTTCTTCAGCGTGAGTGGAATGTCCGGAGTGGTGCCAGCCGAGAGGCGACCAGCCAGGTAAGCCTTTTGAGCAGTTCGTAATTTGTAAATGTCTCTACTGCTTTCCTTAATGTTGCCTCTATCTTCCTCTTTCAGGTCGTTTTTTTCCGGGAGGCGTGCAGATTCGAGGAAGCTGTTCTCAGTAGCTGCGAGTGTTTAAAAATGAAGACTGCAGATAAGAGGCTGCGGCTTATGATGTTCATTTTGTCTCCTTGCAGGTTCTGCTTCTCCGAGGTTCGAGGGAATAGCTGGACACGGTGAGCGTCACGTTGCAAGCTGCAAAGTAACGCAAGGCGTGTTGTCTTGCTCGGGGCTGGTTTAAATAGCCCCAACAAAATAGTCCAGGTAAAGTAGTCCCTAGGCTACCACACCCAAAACATTAGATCGCATAGCTTGGTTCCTAGGAACCAAGCTATGTGGATGCCTCCATGTTGGCTGACAATATAATAAAGTAGTTCCCAAGCACATTGTTTTTCATGGTGTATGAGTCTGGCACCGCCAGGACTGGCCCCATGAGGGCTTTTGAAGAGGATGCCAGGCTCTAGAGGCCCGAGTCCTGACACCACCTGGCCAATGGGTTTGCCAGAGGCGGTTTTGGGCGAGGGTCGTGACACCCTTGTACATGAGCATGCAAGGGTCCCGTTACTCTAAAGAAGAAAAAAAACAGTCACCGGCGTGAGCAGAGCACCAGTGACAGTTGGAAAACCCTTCAACAGGGTGCGCTCCGCTCAGTGCTGGTGGCATATGCAGCCCGTGCCTTTATGCTAGCGCTCCCCTTGTTAGGGAAGCACTTTGAATACTGTTGTGCTGCCCCCCAGATGGCTTCATTTACCACCACAGGCCCCAGGCACATCTAATTACTAGCGCTCCCCATAGCAGGGGTGCGCCCAATGTGTGTTTAGCCCTTCGAGGCTTGATATAAGGGAAGGGTCCACCCCCCTGTCAGGTGGCCCATCTGGACTCCCTGGGCCATACCTGGCAGACATACCCCAGGTTGAGAAGTGCTGTGGGGGGCTCCCCACGCTGCCTCTGAGTGTTGGGCTGCATCTGATATACGCAGCCCAGCCCAAATAAAGACTTTGATACCCCCAAACACTGTTGAATCTTTTTATATTTTTGTGTTTTTTTGTTTTTAGTAACGCAGCTGCTAGGTTTAGTGTAATATAATGTTTTTTGCGTTGCCCCTTTTGTAAAAAAAAAATTCACAAAACCTGCTGGTGTACTGGAAAAGTATTTAAGTAAGCTTTTAACAACTAAAAGGAACCGTACACCAGCATTCCTTTTATCCGCTTCTCCTTTCGTGCTCCAGTTACTCTGACCTTGTGTTTTCTCCTTAGGGTTATTTGGGGAACCTGCCTGCCCTAACCTCTTGATCTTCTCTACCCTTACCATCTTCCTAGCGAGGAACACAAGGGTGATCTCGAACCCAGGACAGCAGGGTTTGGAGACAGATAAGAAGCGGGTCATGTTATAAGTATTTTGCGATTTCCTTTGATGTATCCTCAATTCTAACAAAAATGGATATGTATTGGGGGTTTTTCTAATGTGGTGAACGCACATGCTGCGGAAATAACTGTGCATTACATTTGAATCATGATAGATTATGTATTAAGCCCTGATGTGGACCTCATGGAGGACAAAACATGTGTCAGCGTTGTGTGTAAAATTATCATTAAATTCTTGATCAGTTGAAGACCTTGTGCTTTATATAATTATCAAATGTGTGTGAATTGGAGTTCCATTAATCCAAACAAGTAATTACATGTTTGGAATTGTCATTAGGAGATAAGGAGGGCATGGAACATAGCTCTTCTTTATGTACTAGATCTCAAACAATCCTCCTGTGTTCCTTTATTGTCTGTGCTGTCTACAATAAAGGTTATGGAGCTTCCTCCCTCTCTTCCCAGGTCTCTCTAAGCATAACCAATACATCCCTTTGTTCACGTCCATATAGGACTTCAAACACCAGGAAACCTAGGAATGCCTGGGGAGTTTTTCTTACAGCAAAGAGAGGCCAAGGGATCATTATATCCCATTCCCTTCCATCGGTTTCCACAAGATTTCTGAGGACCGTTTTGAGGGTCTTATTAACCCGTCTCTCTGGGGATGATATATGGACGTGCAGAGCATCTTAATTTGAAGGATCTCCTTCACCTCACCCATCAGTTTGCAGGTGAAATTAGTTCCTTGATCTGTGAGGATTTCTCTACGGAAACCTTAGCGGGACAGAAGGGGGAATAAGGTATTTGACTATTTGCTGGGTTGGACTGTTCTGCATTAGGAAGTCTCTGGGGTAGCAGGTTGCATAGTCTAGAATGACTAAGATGTATCTATTTACGAGCCAGGATGGTTCAAGAGGACCTACGATATCTACCCCTGCTGGAAAAATTGTATATATCTATAATGGGCAAAGGTTGGAGGGCGAAGGTGTTGGGTTGTCTTCTGGCACAGTGAACAGGTTGCAACAACATTTTGTATCTCAGCAAAAATCCCTGGAAAGTTGAATCTACTCACTACCTGCCCTTGCGTCTTGGATGCCCCTAGGTGTCCTGAAGTAAGATGTGCGTGTGTGATCTCCAAGATTACGCTACAAAGACTTTTTGGATCTACAATCTGGGATCGTATAACACCTTCTGGGGTTGTGTCTCCCCTATACAGTAAGTCCTGTTTGAGAAAAAAGAAGGGAGTATCTCTCTTCCTTTCTTCTTCTTCCCACATCACATTCTGGAAGGCCTTGGTTAATATGGAATCATTGTGTTGAGCAAAGGCGAGATCTGGCATGATTTCAGTCTCCTCAGCCTCTGCCCGTGAAGTCGATGTTTCTGGTCTGGGCTCCTCTCTTATGTCTGCTTCTCCAAACCCCTTTTCCTCTCTATCATTCTGATCATGATGAGGAATTTCCAGTAGGTCAGGGAATACTGCCTTTTCTAATATCCCTTGTGCAATTTTATCTCTGACCTTAATATGCTAAGCCTGCTTTCCATCATTTTGCAAAACGATGTTAACATCGCCCCTATAATCAGGGTCCACCTCCCCAGCCAATACATCCAAACCATATTTCCAAGCTAACCCCCACTTGGATGTTAACCTAATGTAGGTACCATTGGGAGCTGACAAGACTATAACAGTAGATATAATGTGTCTTTCCCCTGGTTCTATAATCAGATCTTGATTACTGGATAGGTCAAATCTGGCTGACTCTGAAGTGGGTTGGGGGCCCTGTTACAAACTATAGCTCCCCGGTTTGTGTCAGCTAGGTCAGATCTCACCCCTAACTCCATATGTAAGGGTGCAGAAGTACGAGTCTGACACAGTGGTGGCATGCTTGTTGGCAAATACTTTTATTACAAAAATAAAGAAAAGGAAAAACCTATCTTACCCTATTTTTATGAGGGGTTGTCCTACCTCAAAAAAACACTGAGGACTCTGTCAGCATGTCTTGTAAAATAATGTGTCTACCAACCTGTGTCCAAATCTATTTCCGTCTCTTACATTAAACTAAGAAGAAACGGTGCGTCTTCTTGATATAGAAGGAAGCTTCTCTCATTCCGGATACAGGCCTTTAAAGTTCTGTTCGTGACTCTTTAAACACAGTTCCCAGGTAACAATTCCCAAGTGTAGTGTTATGTCTGGTTCACTATCCAGCCAGACTTAACTGTAGATCTTTTACTCGCAAAACATATTTTTCTTATATCGGGGGAAAGTTCCTTCCCCTTATTTCTTCTTCCAACTCAAAACTGTAGTGCCAAGTCGGGTGCACTATCCTGACCGACTTGACTATAGAACTCAGAATTCCAGTAAATGGGCCTCATTACAACCCTGGCGTTAAGGGGTTAACGGCGCCGTAAAAGGCTGCGGCGCCGTTAAACCCTTAACGCCAGATTCATACTTTAATGCCTGCTTTTTGCAGGCGTTAAAGTCCAACCCGCTAAGGGACCTTGGTGCTAATTACGGCACCGTAATTTACGGTGCCGTTATTAGCACCTTCCCCATTCCCATTGAGCCCTATGGGCCAAAAATGGGGAAGGGGCCATGGTGAATGGGGATTTACCGCCCCACCAACCTTGGAATGGGGCGGTAAATCCGCCATCCACTATGGTGGAATCCGGCATGGACCATGGTGCTAATAGCACCATGGTCCAACGCCAGGGTTGTAATGGGGCCCAATGTCTCTTTCTCCTTCACATGGCTCCCAGATCCCTGCAGGTTGTTTCGTGATCTCCATGACATTGTTTTGCAATTCCTTTCGCTTTTGAGTGGGTCTGTAGGGAAGGCATGGTATCACAAGTATGACATTGACACCATGAATACAATTTGTAAAACTTTATTGAAAATGTTGGTGTTGGATAAACTCCTACTTTGTGCTATGAATAAGATGGCAGCAGTCTCGACCATCAAATGATAAACAAAAACACTCCTAGTGTAGTCTGTCAAATCAAAATGGCCTATGCTATCAAAAACCTAATGCCTGCGCTATATCTTGTACAAAAAGTGTAAAAAGGAGAAATGTATGCAAAGGAAAAATCAGTGGTCAAAAGAATAAAGGTAGCTGAACCGGCTCTGCTCCTCACATTAAACCTCACAGAGTAAGACTGTCCTTGTAGGCAGGATGACACACTCTGGCTCGGTTTCTAACACTCGAGCAGTTCCAAACTGTGGATTGAGGCCTGCCTCGCCTTCCATGTTAAAGTCTCTATCTTGACTTTCAAAATTGTATTCCAATGTAAAGTTCACAAAGGTCCCTCTATGTCGGGCTCAGACCTTACAGCACACAGTTCACGTAAGTCCCCTCCTTCGGGCTCAGAGCTCTCACGTCACAGTTCAACACAAACTTGCTGGGGGCTCCCTTCCCCAAGCTTATTGTACTTCAGGTCTCCCGGAATCGGGCACAGACCCCTTTCGGATGTCGAAGACTTTCAAATGTGTGTGGCTCTCTTTACAGACCATTGCAGGACCACTTCGACACACAGTTCATGTTTGTTCTCAATTAATTCACTTTTGCTGTTTGTTCGCTTTATAGCTTCAAACAAAGTACCTTGCACAGAGACTTTCGACTGGGCTACTTCCTTTCGCCGGACCACTCCGTTACTTAGTATCATTGATCCCACAGCTGCCTTTTACTTCAAAGTTCATTCACAGGTCTGCCTTTCTTCGCGTCTCATCCACACGCACGCAGCCTTCACTTGGGATATAATGTTGCTACTTCATTCACTTTAACACACACTGGTCTCTCAGGTCGCTTGCCAACTCACTGGCTGTGTGCACTTCTTTCTTGTTTAGCTATTCTCAATTCATGAGTCAAGGGGCCTCATTACATTGATGCCGGTCAGGAAACAAGGGTGCCGTTAAGCTCACCGGCACCCTTGTTTCCAGACCGGCAAACTCCATATTTGTCTGTCGGAGCTACTGTGCCTGACAGGTCTGACCCTGCCGGGCTGAGCGGTCACGGTAGACAAACCCTTCACAGAAGCACCGGCACCGTTAGCAACAGTGCCGATGCTTCCATGTCACCACTCCCATAGAGTCGGGAATGGGGCTTAACAAATATACTGGCGCCTGACTTCCCGGCCGCCGGACTCGTAATGAGCCGGAGACACTGGGAAGTCAGGCGCAAGTACATTTTTACGGGTCCGGCCGCAACTCGTCGGTAGCAGCCGCAGGGTTACCGGCGGACCCGTAATGAGGCCCAAGGTGTGCCTTCGTCCTGAATGTTCTGCTCATACCCATGTTCCGCCTTGCTCAGAGTGTATCTTTACGCGTTGCCTTTTATTCGTGTGAGGAAAGCTAACTGGTATCAGGTGTATGCACTTAGTGTAAAGTGCCTGACTTTGCCTGACCCGATTAAAGGGACATGTCTAGTACGATGTGAGAGAGTTAGTCTGGTTACTCTCAGTCACCCTCTTCCTCGGCCCAGTGTTTGTGTAAAAAGGGGGGGTTTGGGACTTCAGAATATCCTACAAAATAGGATGGGGTAGATGAACAAAAAAGGGGGGGATACCGGCAGTCTCACCCCCACTCCCCAGGGACCCTGCACTGGCCCACCCACAGGGTCTGGATCCAAAGGCGATGGCCATGCCCTGGCCACCTGAGAGAGAGATCCCTGGGGACTAGCGGGTAAGATACTCTCTGGTTTCTCACAGGTCCCAGACCCATTTTTACTCTCTCGGACTCTCAGACTTGCTCTGTGCCTCAGCCCCTTGACTATATGTTTCTTCGCTCTTGTATGGGTCCCTGACCCTTGTGCTCTGCTTTTGTGAGCCTCGCCCAACTTTATATGGCTCCCAGACCCTGGTGTGTTGCTTTCGCAGGTTCTCTAACCCAACTTCACTCAATGTCCTGAACAGACCTGTGGTACTCTCCTCCCAGACACTTTTGTTCCACATAGGATATTGTATGCAGTTTGTTTCAATCTCTCTCTTCTTGATTTTCTCAGGGTCCCAGACCCTCTTATCTCGGCGTTGCCTTCATATTTCTTTCGGGTACCCAACCCATTTACTTTTGCTTTGCCTCTGTGGATCGTATGGGTCCCAGACCCCTTTACATTGGCTTTCCAGGACACTTGGTTTACTCTCCTGCCAAGTGGCCAGGGTGCTGGCCTGATCTGGGGCATGGACGCTCCCCTTGCAACACACATAAGATAGAGATGGAGGGCCTGATTCTTAGGTCTAGCGAATGTGTTTTATTAATCTGAAATTCAGATTTTCAACACATTCATTCCAGAAAGTAATAATTCTATTAAAGACACAGAGGCAAAGGGTTATGCTTCTCCTTCAGATGTACTACTCAAGCAGAAAATCACCAACCAATCATATCCATGACAACAAAGATAAAAAAAACTACCATTTCCATTGGAGATAGAGTCTTTGGTAGCCTCCACAGAAAACAAAAGAAAAGGACACACAAAGCAAGCATGCCTAACTAGAAAAGCCATCAGGCCATTGAAAATGCTCCTTTGCCCTCTTTGCAGGGCACACACCTACAGGACTGCATTTCCCAGAAGCTCCGGGCCAAAAAACTACAAACTTCAGGCCACGTTGAGAGTGGCTATGCATCACGCATGTGCGCAACAGGGAGCAAAGGGCTTGTGCTCGAGACTTCATGCCAGCAAGACATGTCCTCAGGAGCTCCGGCACCAGACCCACATGAGAGGGGCCACACCCCACTGGATCGAGAGCTCGGCCCCATGTATGCTTCAGATAAGTGCCGCAAGCGCTTCAGCTACCTCTGGGGAGAAGGGGATGCACAGGGGGCCCAACCCCACCCAGGTTCTGGCCCCTGCCTCCCACTGAGATAAGTGCCAGTTGCTACTGCTGGCCGCACCAAGCAAGCAAAAAGTCTGGAACATCGCGCACAGACCCATTAACCACTGCATGGCCCCAGTGCATGCCTACCAGAGCACCCTGCCACGCACATTGCCTAAAGACAACAGTAGCGACTGCTACAAGCAGTTAAGCAAGCCACGTTCTGTGCTGCATAGCTGCATGCTTGTCAGCCAAATGCGGCCCCCGTGACCCACACATGTTTTGCACGTGAAGTAGCCATGTGCGGCCATTTAACTGTTTACGCTAATGCAAAATCAGTGAACGTGAAGTCACATTCGGCAGAGCCACGAGCGGCCATTTAACTGCTTAGTAACCCATGCAGTCAGCGCATGTGAAGCGCTGTGCGCAGTCACATACAGCTGTACTAATTGCAGGGTTTTCTTGCTGCATTGAACTGCTACTGCAAAGTGATCAGGCTGGGACATCACAGGAGACACCAGGGACAATCCTCCTCACCATCACCCAAAGCAAAGTGTTTGCATCTTGCAACTGCCTTTCTTGTTGTGCTCTTGTGTGTTCAGGGGTGGGCATTGTGTGTAGTGCATGCGTGCTATAGTACAGTTCAACATGGAGACAGAATGTGCAAGTGTTACGTGGCCCTATGTTTCTTTTCCCATCCATAACCTCTTCCTAACCCTCTTACTGGTTTCCCTCATTGCCCGTTCCTATCCAACCAGTGACACCCTCGCCCGCCTTCCCCACTGGGGTTGCGGAACCCTGTGTAAGTCTCGACTTGCAGGGCCCAGAACTGTAGCAGGGGTGGTTGGTTGGAGCCACTCCTGCTCCTTGGAGCTGTGGACCCTGTCATAACCCATGCAGATGTGTAAGCTCTATGCATTCCTTGTGCCCAGGATTCATTTATGATGAGCTCAGCCTCTAGTTCTAGTAGGCTGGGGAACTACACCTGTCCCCTCCAGTCTGGAGTAATCAGGAATAGTGATGCTTTCTGCCTCCTATCTGGGCTAGCATCCTCGCAATCATGGAGAAGGGGGGGAATCACAATAAATTGAGGGGAAATACCCAAATCCTCATCAGTGGGAGGTATAACCTTAGATCTGGAGTCCTTAGGTTTCTCTGTGGGTTTGGATAATATTTATTTTTTGAGAACTTTTCTCCCGAGGACCGCTCTTGTCCCTATGAGGGGTCTTAGAAGACTTTTTATGATGTTTTTCCCACCCTGGGACCCAGAGGAGTGTTTAGCAGACTTCTTGGGGCCTGCCACTTTTTCAGAAGATGAATGTCGAACTTCGGATGTTAGGAGCCGAGGCTTCGTCCACGGACGATCAGCCTTCGGAAGGGGTTTTAGGAGCGATACCCTTGCTGTCTTTCAATGGTTGAACCCTGTCGTGTGGTGATCTTGATCAAGATTGCCCAGAGCACCGGGACTCAGTGGACCTTTCACGGGGTGTCGAACGTTGTCGAATATTTGACTCATCTGTCGAATGTCGACTGGGGCTTATGTGTTTGGTGGTGTGTGCTTTTGTAGCGCTGCTGCCACCGGGTGTAGTCCCCACAACATGGCCCCCGGCCTGTCCTATGGGGTCGGGGGTGTGCGCTCGAGTAGCTGAAGCTACTCCGATGCCCTCGCCGTCCGAAAGTATGGCATCGCTGCCATCGCTAAAGGCTCCCTCTACCTCCATGGCCTCGAGTTGCCTGGCATAGTGGGCCCAGTGTTTCGTGGAGAGTTCCTTTAATGTCTTAGGCTTGAAGAGCCTGCACGCCCGACAAGACGTTTCGACATGGTCTCTTGGGAGACACAAATTGCACACTAAGTGTTTGTCGACCCAGGGGAATTTACGATTACATTTAGGGCAACATTTAAATGGTGTATTTTCCATAATTATGGGTTATGGAAATGGCAGCTGGGCCAACAAAGTGTAGGAAGGGGAGAATATGCATTCTAAAATGGCTTCCCCCCTCTCTCCCTACTGTCTGGGCCGAGGCCTGGAACGGCCTTGCAAGGCCAAAAGGTCTGTTGCGGTGGTCTCCGACTGCAGTTTTCTTTCTTCACCGGCTTGGTGTTTCGGCAGTCGATGAAAGGATAGAAAGAAAAACTATTGTAATTGTGTAAAAGTCAGTGGCTTATCACCAAAAGGAACTCCGCTATACGCGTCCGTCTAGCATGGTGGAAAAAAACAATCTGAGGGATCTCAACGCATGAGGGATCATGGGTACAGTGGACATCAGACTAGGGATAGTATTACTGGCACGTCCTGTCGACATCCCTTTTCGAGTTTCGAAAACAACAACTGTAATACTCTGCAGGTTCCACTAGATGTCGGCCTATGCACAGCATGTGAATCTAAGCAGATACAAGCATCAGAAATACGATTATGGTGAGTAATGTATCCCATATATATATATGTTGAGACTTGAATGTCGTGTAGGCAGAATAGTCCTCTTTCCCCAAATGCCACACAGAGAGAACTCAAAGTCACTCCCTGTGCGACCGTTGAGGCCACAGGTGGAGATGGTCAACTCCGGAACCGCGAACCTCTGGGACCCCAATCCGCTGCAAGAAAATACTGATTAAGTACCAAGCAAATGGCAGTAAATGACAGTACAAATAATGTGAAAAAAGGTTTTACCAGAGGGATCAGGAGAAAGGTAATGAACCTATGAGGTAGGGGTCCGGGACTCACATGAGCAGACAGACAGTAGTCCCAAAAATGGCATGAGCACCACCTGATGATAAGAACGTAATTTGATACTGTGAAGCTTGAAGCAAGAAGTTCCAAGGAAGGCCAGATGCAAAAAGGGAAATCCGTTTTGCAGTCCAATAAACAGTCCAAGTTCGATGCACAGGATGATCCAAAGTAACAAAGCCAGCAAGATAATCCAAGCGAAGTCCAAGTAAACAGACCGAGGTAAAAAATCCAGAAAAGTCAAGAAATCCAAAGGAACACGTAACGCCAAACAGGTTGCAAAGAACAGCTGTGAAGCAACGAGTCCACGGAAAGCCGCGTTTAAATACTCGCGGTTCTGGCATTACTTCCCGTCACATGACGTGCTGCCGCATCACGTGATTGGTTTTCCGGGTCACGTGAGTATACAGCGCAGGTCACGCGGCGCGGACGCATAGTAGCATTTCGCCGATGACCTAGGTGCCAAGGAAGCTGCCAATGCAAGAAAGGAGGCAACCTGGAGAGCGTTCTGTTGCGGCTGAGGCGTGCACGCGAGTCATCAGGGGGCCCACATGAGTGCCGAGATTTGAAGGGGAAATGAGATGGGACAGAGGGAGCGGGGCGAGCTATAGTGATTGTAGAGTTTTGGGCATGGTGAGCACGGGCAGGAGTGGCAGTATTGTCAGGTGTGTGTACAAGAGTGTGTGTGACAATATATCACTAACAAAAACATTGTTAAAGGAACGTTATGGTTAAGTTGCACTAGCAAAAACCTATGAAATTCAATGGAAAAACATTGTTATAGACAGGTAAAACCGAAAAAAACAAAATTCGACAGTTATGGTAAGCTAAGCAACCATATCTCGTGCCACCAGTGTGCACTGCAATGACTAACACCAATGACATCAAAGATGCCATCACAAATCTCATTCATACCATCACTGATGACCTCACATGTGTGGCTCCCTCTGTTTTGTTCACTACCATAAGTAGGCCAGGTGCTTTTCTTCACTAACAGTCAGGAACAAACTAATCAAAAGGTTCTACATTTGTGTACGGCACCCTTCTCATATGTTCTTAAACTACTTTTCTTACAGTTCACTCATATCATATGATACATATACGTATAGGGGAAGAGGAAAGCGTAAAACACAACACTGATTTCTGTGCATGCAGATAATCAGTTATGTTATGAACAGTTTCTGGCAATACCGCTCCTTTTTAGCTTATGTTAATTCCCTTGTATATGGTCATGTTTGTATGCATTGTGGTGTCTTTATGGTTTCTGTGCAGTAGTGCAATTATGTAGTTATAAAGGCAATGGTAGCTACTTCTTACATGTTTCACAGTACCCGACACTCTAAAATGAATGCATTCATGATTTCACTATGTAACATGGAAAGGTTTTGAAGGTTACACTTCGATGAGGCATGGTTCAGACAATGGCTACGTTTGCACATAAGTTCCTTCATGTACAGTGAAGAAGTGTGTAATACAATGGTGTGTATAGCAATGCATTCCTCCATGTCCTACTTATCTCATGATAGTTCTTCCAATAATCTTTGATAGTTTTCTGCCACCATTACAATAACAATCACTTGTGGAGGCTTCCTATTTAAACTACATGCGCATGTGATGTCATCAGTGATCTCATGAATGAGATTTGTGATAGCATCTTTGATGTCATGGGTGTTAGTCCTTGCAGTGCACACTGGTGGCATGAGTTATGGTTGCTTAGCTTACCATAACTGTCGAATTTCGTTTTTATTTTCGGTTTTACCTGTAACCATAACGTCCCTGTAACAACGTTTTTCCATTGAATTTCAGAGGTTTTTGCTAGTGCAACTTAACCATAACGTCCCTTTAACAATGTTTTTGTTAGTGAATTTTATAGGTTTTTAGTAAGGCAATGTAAGCAGAATGTTCCTTTAGCATAGTGTTTTCTGTAAAGAGGATAGGTATTTGGTACCGCAACATAACCATAATGTCCCGTTAACAACAGTGTGTTACTGATTCCTTGGCTGCCTTCATGATAAACATGTGGAAAGAGCAAATTGTCTGGTGTATGTATCCATTTGCGCTACCCCTTACTTTTGCGAAATACTGTTGGTGTATCGTAGCAATTACAGATATACATAGTAAATGTTGTTTAGTGTGTCAGTAAGCTCTCTTTCTGTGTTAACAGTGCATGATAAATCTGTGCCGCAAACTACTGGCCGAGATGACTACAGATAAGCAATATGGACATTTTCTAGGGAGACTGCACCTGGTTGGCATATGTGCAATCACACTGCAAGTATCTGTAGGACTCCATTAGTGACCGCATGTCTGCATCTTCGAATGCACTTTTAAGTAGTTGTGGAAGCGCAAGTGTTTCCATTCCACACCTAGACCCATGCATAGGTCAACCACTGTATGCTGGTAACACCGCCCCTGTCACCAGCCCTACGGATTCATGCAGTAGGCTACTGCTTTTAAAAAACTGCTGCCGACTTTCGTGGGTGGCTCTGCAAACTTACCAAAGTGTGGCCAAAGCACTCCTAACTGTATATCGGCCACTGCTAAACAAGGAACAGCAACCTGCAGTGTCACGTGGGCATGTTAAATGTCGTATCACTTTGATTTATCAGCTGCTTGCCTTTCCATGACCCGTGAAACAGATACATTTTGTCTGCACTCAGCAGTGTGACGTAAAGTATCAAGTGGTCGCCTGCCGGTCATACAGTTGAAGAAAACATGTAACTGCAGGTGGGACAGTTTGTAGTAAGTCTGCAAAATGGCAAAGCTGGTGCACCTTCCTCACGCATATACTAGTGCATGTAAAGGCAAGTAAGGAAACGGCAGAATATGCAGAGCGCAAACAATCTTAGTGGTGGTTAGAAAAGCGTTGTAGCTGCGTGGGTCGCACACAATAAATGGCTTCCTGCTGCACGTAATAAAGCTCTGTTTCGCGTTGTTGTAAACATTCTTGTATTCCACAATGTATGTATATCCGTGGATGCTACCCCTAACACTAATGGTGTAGCATAAACTGTTTGTACTGTATGTCACAACAAATGAAATGAAAGCACAAGGGACCAGTGGGCAGGCTACCGCCCTTCCAACAATTACGTAGGGTACTTTCATGTACAGCATTTGCCACATCTGCTGCGGACAACAAGAGGGGCACTCCTGTAGGGCAGCGGAGCTTTAAAACAACTTTTGCAAACCATATGCTGCGCTACAGACTCTTACCCAGCAAAGGGCATTGTATTGTGCATATACTGTAACGCGCTACTGTGCAGAGGGAAGGTACTTGGAAGTGCGTGGGAACGGTCCTTACGGGAGCCTTACAATGACTGTCACCTATGTAGGTTAGGGCCACCCAATAATTCCATCTCCCGCCACGTCCCCTATAGTATCCATTTATTTTAAAATGTTTTTATTAGCATTTCTCAAAATTACACTAAATCAGTATCATACATCTTGTCATTATTACTTTGCTTGGATCAAGTTCAGCAACAGAAGAACAAACCAAAAAACAACCAACCTTAACTGTCTTCAAACATGCGGCCATTATTTCGAGTAATTCTAATCTAGTGGGGGGGGTGATCGGGGTGGGCAATACTTGTCCTTGTTACTCCAGTTCCCAGTCTGTATCATCATATTAAGTGAGGATGCATCTTTAAGGGGGCTTGTTGTCTGAGGGGTGAAACATGTCCCAGACCAATGTCTTCCATGCCTCAAATGTTACACTTACTTCCTCCTCTGATCTGGAGACCCCTGCGCCCCATGCTCTGGTCTCAGCCTCTGTCCATCGTTCCAATTATTTAAACCACATTGAGTACTGTGGGCCCCCAGCCCACTTCCACGCCATCGCTGTAGCTCTTTTGGCTAATGTACAAGCCATGTCCATGAACTTTGTTATGTGTTTAACTTTTTCTATTTTGGGGTATGTTCCTAAGAGGCATTCCCTGGGGGACCAATCATACCATATTATACCAATCCTCCTGCAAGCATGCCCTATTTTGGCCCAGAATCTTTGTACCTTTGCGCATCCTCAGAAAATGTGCATCATTCCTGCCCCCGCTGAGCGGTTCCATGTAATAATGTCGCCACAAAAATATCACCATACGACCATATATGTGGCGATATTAATACCTGATACCCTCTGAGCCACACCAAGGACACCAACAATGTGCCTGTTTGTTGAACCCAGCCACCCTCTGTGCGGTCATGTAGGTGCAGTACAAGACATTCAGTTGTACTAATCGGAATCTGGCGTTTCTGGAGACTTCTGTAGGGAAGGCTAACGCTCTCTCCCACTCTTTTCCTGCGAACTCAATACCCAGGTCCTCCTCCCACCTCGCCTTCTGCACAATACCCCGGGGGTTGGGTCTGCCATCCAGTTGACCGTACAATCTAGATACTGGTTTCCAACCATCACTGAAGCTATACATAAGTGTCACCAGGGGATGGGCATTTGGTTCCTCTGGCCATTGTTCCCACATCCCCCTTGCTGTGTGTCTGGCCGTCCGGTACCATAAGAACTGCCCCTTTGGCACCCCTTCCTTAGCATGCAGTGTGTCAAACTCCCTAAATACTCCCTCCTCACCTCCTCATATAGGTCCCCCCAGGAATAAATGCCCCATCTCTCCCAGTGCCGAACCTTTGCCAGGTCAGTTCTTACTTTGCATATGTCTGCAGCAATTGGGGTTTCCGGTGAGTACAGGTGTTCTAGGGGGAGCAGTGCTTTAGTCCTGTTCCATATCCATCTTCCGAGCGTTTCTATCATGGGGGCAGTCCCCAAGCAGTTCAGCAGGACCCCCAGAAGTTCCTTCAAGCATGCAGGGGCCACCAGGAGCCTTAAACTTAATAGTTTCAGTTGTGGTGTCGTCCGAAAGCCATCGGGTGACAAAGTTGAGTTGTGGAGCTAAGTAATACCTTTCCTAGTCCGGGAGTTGTATACCCCCTTCCTTATGGGGTAGGGTCAGGGTGGTCAAAGATGGTTTATGCATCGCGGTGCCCCACAAGAATTCCCGAATCAATACCTCTAGTAAGAGGAAGAAGGAGGTCTTGATATAGTAGCAGATATTTTGAAAGAAGTATAAAAACCTCGGAAGGATAATCATTTTAACTATTGACGCCCTGCCCATCATTGATAGTGGTAGCCTGGACCAGAACCGCATGGATGCCCGGAGCCCTTTTACTACCGCTCCGGTGTTGCTTTCATGCATCAATTCCAGCGTGTGTTAAATATTGACCCCTAGGTACATGAACGAGTCCAGTTGCCATCGGATGCTCACTTATGGCAAGTCCCTGATGCTCTTACCACTCATACCCACCAGCGGGAATATGCAGGACTTTTGTCTGCTGAAACATATCCCTGCGACTTTTGCGTAATTGTCAAGTACCTTCAACATTACTGTCACGTTTAGGTGTGGGTCTTTAGAGTATAAGAGGACATCATCCGCATACAATGAGATTATGTGGTTTGTTCCACCCACCCTAATCCCTGCATCAAAAAATTGTTTCCTGAAATAGATGGCAATTGGTTCCAGTCCAAGTATGTACAGCATGGGGGATAGTGGACATCCCTGCATGTTGCCCCTGCGTATGTGCCAGGCCAATAACACAGTCCTCCCTGATTTCACCCTGGCTGTTGGATTTGTGTACAGTACCTCTATCCATCCGATAAACCTTTCCCCGAACCAGAATTCCTGTAATACCCCCAGGAGCCACTCCCAGTATATCGAATCGAATGCTTTAATAGCATCCAATGATACTAACGCTAAAGGATCCTTCTCCTCAGCTGTATGCGCCTTAACATTTTGGTGTCTTCGGAGGTTTGCTGTTGTGTTGCGACTTGGTACAAAGCCATTTTGATCGCTGTGCACTAGCCTGCCCACCACCTTGGACAGTCGTTTGGCCAGTACAGTGGTCAATATTTTAACATCATAATTAAGCATTGCTAACAGGCATTATGAGTCGCATTCATCTGTGGGCTTTCTCGGTTTGGGAATTGGGACCACCAGCGTCTCCCTCATGCTGCTCTGCAATACTCCGACCTCATACGCCTCTTGGAACACCTCGTGCAACAGAGGCGACAGGGACAGTTCATATGCTTTGTAAAACTCTGGGAGTAGCCCATTGCTTCCCGGGGTCTTGCTAGTGGCTAAGGATCTAATTGCCTCAGTGATGTCCTCAGCTGAAATATCCCCATCTGGTCCCTCACATTGTGATGCGTCTAACTTGGGTAGCCCGATCTCCTCTAAAGTGTTCTGGATGTCCTCTTGGGGCACAGAGTTTCATGGGCGTACAAGCGGGAGTAAAATGACTGGAAAGTGTTGTTAATTGGGTGCTGTGTCCGGTGAGTCGTGACCTCATCATCCTTGAGTGTGGTTCTTAGGTGTCTCAGGTGTTCCCTCCTACAAAGCCATGCTACTAGCCTACTCGGTTTGTCCCCTTCCCTGTGTGTAGTAATAGTTCTTGCCATGGAATCAAACTTGGAGAGCCTCTCCCATGCCTCTTGGCAGTTGCGTCTCATTTCACCCAGCCTTACTTCTTCATCTCTGGACCGTCAGGTTGTGGCCTCTGTTTGCTTTATTTCCTCCTCCTACTTTTCCAGTTCCACCTGTAGGATCCTCCTGACGCCCCCTGCGCCGACTATAACCTCTCCCCTCACTACTACCTTCAGGGCTTCCCATACTGTACCCCAGTGTTCCACACTACCCACATTATTTTGTCCCATAGGTCTTCTTTGAATGCTTGATTTGTAAGTGCTTCAGTGGGCATGCCCCATAGTGGGATGGGGGGCCTAGGTCCTCGCATCGGCCAGTTCATCATCAGAGGCGAATGGTCAGAAATCGATCTGCCCAGATATTGTGCCGATTCAATTTGTGAGAGTTGGGTTCCATCTGTCAATGTAAAATCTATTCTGGTGTGTAGACTGTGCGGCGAGCAGAAGTAGGAGTATCCTCTATCGGTGGGGTGCAGCTCTTGCCAGACATCAACTAGGTCAAGGTGGGCTAGTATTGTGTTTATTGCCGTGGGGGCTGCGGCCGTTCGGCTCAGTGGCGGGACAGACCTGTACAAATTAATGTCTCTCACGCAATTAAAATCCTCACCCCAGATAAAGAAGCATCCCCTATGTTGGGTTATCCTGGCACTCAACGCGTTGAGGTGTGCGGGGATGTTGTGGTTGGGAAGGTAGGAATTAATTATACATACTTCCGTCTGCTTGATAGAGCCCCATAATATCAAATATCTTCCGCCCTCATCCACCTCCACCCCCAGTAGTCGGAAAGGTATCTGTGGGTTTATCCACGTAAGCACACCCCTTGCGTATTTAGAGTATGCCGCACCATACACATGCCCACCCCAGCATTCCTTCAGCTTGGTCATGGCCTCTTCAGTTAGGTGGGTTTCTTGTAGTAGGGCGATGGAAACCTTTTTTCTGTTCAGAAAGGATTTGACCCGGTTCCTGCCCAAATAGGTGCCCAAGCCCCTTATGTTCCATGTCAACACCTTAACTTGTGCCGCCATGGTCGTTTAATACAGGTATCCCCCCCTCCTTCCTCTCTGTCCCGTAATGCCCTCAGCAAAACCTTAACCCATGGGCTACTCCTCCTGCATACAACTAGCCCCGCCAAAGATCTCCTTATTACCTGCAACCCTTCCCCTCCCTCCTCTGCATTTGAAGACCTTAAAACAAACAAAACAGAAAGTGTAACAAACAGAACATCAAACCAAACCAGGTAACCGTGCCCAGCTGCTGCTCCCGCCCGACAGCGCTCAGACGCCCCCAAGCCTTCTAGACCCGTCCGGGCCATTGGGCAGGAGTCTTGTCCAAATCAATGTCTCTCAAGCAATTAAAATCCCCACCCCAAATGAAGAAGCATCCCCTATGTTGGGTTATCATGACACTGAATGCATTGAGGTGCGTGGGGATGTTGTGGTTGGGAAGGGTGGAATTAATTATACATACGTCTGTCTATTTTATAGAGCCCCATAATATCAAATACCTTCCGCCCTCATCCGCCTCCACCCCCTGTAGTCGGAAAGGTATCTGCGGGTTTATCCACGTAAACACACCCCTTGCGTATTTAGAGTACGCCGCACCATACCCCTGCCCACCCCAGCATTCCTTCAGCTTGGACATGGCCTCTTCAGTTAGGTGGGTTTCTTGTAGTAGGAGGATGGAAACCTTCTTTCTGTTCAGATAGGATTTGACGCGGTTCCTGCGCAAATAGGTGACAAAATCCCCTTATGTTCCATGTCAACACCTTAACTTGTGCCACCATGGTCATTTAATACAGGTACCCCCCTCCTCCGTCGCTGTCCCGTAATGTCCTCAGCAAGACCTTAACCCATGGGCTACTCCTCCTCCATACACCTAGCCCTGACAAAGATCCCATTATTACCTGCAACCCTTTCCCCTTCCCCCCTCTGCATTTGAAGACCTTAAAACAAATAAAAGAAAACGTGTAACAAACAGAACATCAAACCAAACCAGGGAACTGCGCCCAGCTGCTGCTCCCGCCTGGCAGCGCTCAGGCACCCCTGCGCCTTCTAGACCCGTCCGGGCCATTGGGCACGAGTATTGTCGTGCTAGCAACAGGCCTGCACTAATCGTTCCGTGGGTTGGTCCTATAAACTCAGGTCGGGTTGCCAAGCAGCTCTCCCGCCGTATTACAAGAATGTAGCAGTGCTGCAACGGGCATAAAGTCTCATTCCATCAACATACCATAGGCTTTAATAAGCAACCCTAGTCCCAGAGCTCGCCCCTTCCTCCTTCTAGTATTATTCATGTAACTGCATCCTCCCCCCCAGCCAGGTTGTTGTGCTCAAGCCACATATTGGCCGCCGGTGTTTCCAAGAATACGGCCCGCCCCTTATGGATCACTTTCAGTTGGGATGGATACATCAGCATGTATTTCAAGTTCAAGTGTCTGAGTTGGCCCTAATCGGGATGAAGGAGTTTCTTGCGCGTTGTACTGCAGGGGTGTAATCCGGGTATATCGCTATTTTAGGATTATCTCTCCATATCTCCCCTCCTTCCCTTGAGTATTTAAGTATGATTTCCCTATCTTGGAAGTTCAGGATTTTTGGAATCATCAGGCGGGGGTGTGATCCTGGTGGTGGTCGATGGGCCCTCTCTACCGCAAAGCCTTGTGAGAGATGTCCAGCAACAATCTCCTGCTGTAATAAAGTCTAAACAAATCCAGTAGGGTTTGGGCCTTCCATTCCCTCCGGGATTCCCAACAGACGAATATTGCTGCGGCGAGATCGCCCTTTGGCATCTTCGGATCTTGCCTCGAGCGTCGCCACCCTTTTCTCGAGCTCTTGCACTCGCGCTTTCAGATCCACTGTGGTCTCCATCATTTCCAGAAGCCCTGCCTCTGCGGTGGTTACCCTTTCTGTTAGATTGCGTGCGTCTTGTCGCATTAGTAGCATATCTGACTTGACTTCTTCAATTTTAGTATCTATGAATGACCTGAGGGCAGCTATGGCTTGTAGCACCTGCCCTTCCCCGTTATCTACCTCTGGGGCCTGTTGTTCTGTGGGCACTGCCATGTCATCTTGCTCTGGGGCCCGCGACTTGGTCGCGGAGAAGGAGTCCACTATTGTCGTTTTTACTTTCCCTTTGGTAGGGGACATGGCGGGTTGGTTCGCTCGGGAGTTGGTTATCAGTTCGAACCTCCTTTCCAGACTCTAGGTTGGGCATCGCCCTTTGCAGTGATAAAGGTATGTGGCCGTCTAATTTGATCGGGGGAGCAACTTTGAAGGTGGTGTGGTGGTTAGTTATCTCGTGGGGGCGCCAGTTCAGTTTCAGTTAGACGAATCCGCCCACTTCGGCAGCCTGCTTGCCACCTTGGGCCCAGTTCAGCCCTTGGGTCCGTCGTTGGATTAATGTTGTTTCCCCACTAGCGTTGTCCTCAGGGCCCAGTGCCTTACACCCTTTAGGTGTTCGTCCCGGTCAGTTCAGCGTGCGTTGACCTGCTGCTGGAAGGCCTGCAGTGGATGTCCGGTGCACTGTCCTCTTAGGCAATTGTAGAACCTCAAGGCCACTCAGCGTGATGCGGGTATTAGTCCAGCCACCCACTTGTCAGCAGCGTGTTAATTTGCATTGATGCTAGCTTATCGTGTTGCTGCGGACAAGGGCCAGATCGGGATCCAGGGCAGGTTGCTGGGTATATGCAAGCCGGAGTCTGTGCCGCAATGGGAAGTCCCTTTGTCGATTTGTGGGGTGGCGCGGGCACCAGGCCAGGGTCTTTGTCCTGCAAGGATGTCTCGTTGTGTTGCATGCACCTTAGTCAAGTATAATTGACTATCAATCAGTCAGGGCAGAGAAGTGCCCTCCCAAAGTAGCACGAGGGCCGCACCCCTGTAAAGCTGGAGCAGTCCTTCTTACCTTTGCACAATCTTCTCTGCAGCTCTACTTCATTGGGTTACGCGTAAATAGGTACACACTTAGGCAGAATTGCATCCAGTACCCTCTGGAACCACCGCATACAATTAGGACTACAGATGTAAGCAAACCCAACCTTTGGTATAAGTCTGTACCACACAGTTTTGTGGTAGCAAGCTGAGCAGACAGGCTTATCTCAAGTGGGAATGTGAGCAGTACAAGAGGTTACACAGAGGTCTTGCAATCACAGTGGTTCAAGTAGACACTTACACTCAAGGTTTCTTGGTAAACACTTATTAATTTATTGCACAATCATTTAGAAAACATTCACTAGAAGGAGGCAACTTAAAATTATACACAAACACACTTCAATACCAAACCAATAAGTTTCTGAACAGATTAGGCTCCCCTAAAATAGGAGCAAAATGGCATTTAAGTTACTTTCAATGGGAGTAAAAAGGCACAAGTTCACAGAATAGATCACAAATACTTTCTTAGGCAGTGCAAATAGTTTACGTTCACTAGAGGACTCGATTCAGTTCAATAGGCCTAGGCCAAAGTCAATGGACTAGTGTCTTGGATAGGAAAGAGCAGTTCTTGAAGTAAACGGTAAAGTCTTTGCCAAAGTTCTCAGAAGTAGTTTGTACGAAAAAGAATCATATGTTGGGTCACAAGCTGATTAGGCCTGCAAGTTGGGAAAGTTCCACTGACTTTCACCACGAGAGGTAAGTTCTCTCAATCGAGTTGGCACAGTACCTTAGTATGAAGAACAAGATGCAGCTGTAACAGTGGTAACTCCGTTGAGGTTATCAATTCCCAAAAAGGATATTTAGAAAAAACACTAACCTGATCGGATGCCAATGTGTTCAGAGCAGCAACAGCAGAAGAGAGGAATCACCCCGGAATCCATGTTCCCCCTAGTACCGAACATAAAGGAATCAGTGAGGGGAAACACGGACCCCAGGGAAACCCTCTGGGGAAGAAAACCCTGAAGATCTTGAATCAGTCTTCTTGTAAGGACGTCAGGACTGGTGGTCTCTCAGGATGGCCCTTCTCTAAGTGGTGAGTGGAAAGAGACCTACAGGACGAGAATAACAGGTAAGTATACGGAAAGCAGAATGAAGGCTAAATAGATGAGGAAAGTACGGAACTAACTTTGGAGATGACTGGAGTTAAATCCTTCAAATGGGTATTCCCGGGCAGTCGTAGGAGTGGTATTCCAAAGAAGGGGGTAACAATTCCAAAAGGCAGAGCTTCTGACTAGAGCAGAATATCAAATGGAAAGCCCTGCTTGAAGAGAGGAGGGGATTCCCTGGACTGAACGAAGGAGAGGAAGTGATCAGGCCAAGACGGGATACAATTGGAGCATCACATTCAGCAGAAGCGACACGTTGAAGCGGAGTTCCAGGTTCCTTAAGAGGGATCAGATGACTGATCACGTGTTCCTGACGGCAACGTGAAACAATTAGACTGCTGGCATAGGATTCTCTTGCTATATCGGAGTTTCCTCGAATCATAGCTCCACACAGGGACCAATGCCGCCTAAGCTGCCGTCGGCGAAAAGGTGTAACAGCAGAAGAAGATGTTGGTTCTGGGCAGTTCCTGCAGATCTCACTGTTCCTGAGCCGCAGTCATGGGGACAAGATGGAGGACGTCGGGGGACTCCTGCACTGCACCGGATTGTCGGAAAACGCTGACAAAATGGAGTCACTTCAGTTCCAGTAGCTGAAATTCAAGCACATAAGCTGGTGTGCTTCCCCCTGGTTAATCCTAATCAGCTCTGAGAATGGTATCCAGGTGACTTACGAGTTGATTGGTCCCACCAACTCAAAGGAAGAAGTCATCCTTGAAGGGGCTTCTCTGTCGAGATGAACTTGGCAATTCGGACCTGCAGCAGGGCTTCACCGGGCAAACCAATGGTACAGGAGTTGCAACAGACGCCCTCTTCCAGCTCGTCTTCGGTTCTTTCGTTCCAGTGGTCGACTCTGCTTTCGCATCCAAGAGACTCGCCTTTTAAACAGTTTTCTCCCATTCATTCAAGCCTAGCTGCCACTCACCCGGCAGGGTGGCTGTCCTTGTCGGACAGTCAGCCAGCCAATCAAGCCAGAGTGCATTTGGGTCTCCTAGGAGACTAAGCACAGGGAGTTTCGGGCACCTCCCTAACTTCCTGCCCACCCCAGACACTCAGATGCCAGAGGCGGTCTTCAGTCCTGAAGCCCGCCAAAGGCATAGAAACAAACGGACCAAACCTGGTTTGGCGCGCAGAGACAAACACTAGAAGGACCTTTCCAAAAATAAATGGAGAATAAAGGAAGACCGGGACCTGTTTAAACAAAGGGGCTTAGGCGCCATCTTGAAATACATGGCTCCCGCGATTTTTAGCTACCGGTGTTCGCGGTCGGGAAAAATCATGGTAGTTCGTTGTAAAACCACGACCATTTCGATAGAAAAGGGTAGCATTTGACTGCTACATGAGTTTCTAGACACAGGGGATAGTACGTAACCCCTCCAGCATGCTATAGGAAGATAGTGTGTGCTGGGTCTAGGAATTTAAAAAGACGTGTAAAGTCAATTTAACTTTACATTCTCTGGGAAACAGAAGGTATTTAAACCTTTGGGAAGTCTAAAATGACATCCCTGTGTCACTGCACTGAGGGTGCTGTCTAACACACATGAAAAGATGCTTATGGAGTAATCTAAAAACTCCATAATCAAAGAACACAAGAGTAAAACACACATCAAAATACATGAGAGAGTGGGAAAAAAGGCTCACACTCTTTCCAGGTAAACAAATCAAGTCCTCAAAATCCAGCAAAGTTGCTGGGGGTCTCTAAGGTGAAGGGAGTTAGCAAATCTTTGAGAATTCTCCCTAACACACATGCATCCACCAATCGCATCGAAACCACCATCTTCCAACACTGTCACTCTTGTACAACACTTGAAATGTGCCGTTACACATTTACAGTATGAATGTCATGCCATTCCAAAGCACGTCCACTACAAAGTTCAATGAAAGTATGCACGATTTCTCCATCCGCATACATCCACATAGCCACCCAGGATGTGGCATGTGTAATCCTGAAAGTACCGTGTAATCCACTACCTTTTCGTGATAGTGAGGGGGGGAACAATATGAAACTGGGTAGGGAATTCAGTCTTCTTTCGTAGATGTATAAAGGTTTTATTTTTTTATTTTATTTTTTTGACGTACGTGCAAGCAACTTTTTTTGTATTTTCTCTTCCTGTGCATTTCTGTAAGCCTCTCCTCACATTTATACCACATTCTGGTCAATGCTTCTTGCACAGTGTAAAAGAAAACGGCCTTGCCAATGGCGCTCAAATGCATGCCATTTCTCTGGAACCACTGCATATTTTGCGACCTCATGACCTCATAGTGGGTGGAGAACATGCCAGCAGCCTGCATAAACTCACACATTATTCTGTGTATAGCACACCTTCCGACCTCTGGCTGGGGACACATTACACCGTCATGGACCCATACTACTCTTGGTGTTATGATTGAGAAAAAGACTTTGGCAGCAGGAAAAATACGCATCACTGCGGCCAGCAACCACTTCAGGTGACAGATTAATCGTCCACACGACATGTAACCCAAATGGAGACTTCCATAGTGCAGCACGACAAAGTCAACGTTCGTGACGGACACCACATATTTGCAAAGGCGAACTATCCCGCCGAAACTGCAGTACCCTGACAGGCCCAGAAAGCGTCCACTCCTTCCAACCCAAAATTACCAGCAACCCCTCTTTGCACACAACACCTGTGCAGATGGCGCAGAAAGGCATCACTGAAGATAAGCACTGTGCGTCTCTCCATCTCAACCACCCTCACGACACAGTATTGGGACGAAATGGTACCGCCCCTTCCTGTGAACCACGCCCTAAACTCCTATTTGCCTATTTCTCAGAATTCCATTTGCCTTTCCACCCTGCTCATGATGGCAGGATGTGCACGTGCGCTTTCCCATCTATAGTGAGGGCCACGGCCCAGTAAAGCTCAGACAATACTTCTTCCCTTTGCACAATCACTTTTTGCAGCACTCCCCCATTGGTTGCTGTCAAATTTTCAAACACGGATGCAGTAATCACATACAAAACCTCTGCATTGCACACTGTCATTTCTATACTCCACTCCATATTTACTGTTAAACACTCTCAGTTCACGTTCCATTTGATTGCAAAGACCCTCCACCAGAAACCTCTGCTAAATAATGCACGATTGCAGAATCCGTAAAGATCCTAAAACGCACCTAGCACACATTTGACCATGCACACAGCATTGCAGTCCTTTCCAAACCCACCACAACACTATACATCCAAGCAAGCGACCATGTGGGCACCTAACATTATGCACAAATGTAACATACGTAACAGCACTTCTACCCAACTCCCCCACACCATAAAACACCCATTCACAAAAACGTGTCTCACTCAGCAGAATCCACAAACATACCACAGCCTGCAAGACCCCTACGCACTGCCATTCACAAAGTATTGTGTCACTGGCAAACTATGCACAACAGCTTCACAACATTGGGCCTACTTCAATAAATCTGCACACAGCAGAGTAACCAACCACATATAAGCTGTACTTCAACCATACCCACTTCCATTCTCACATTACGTACACACTGCACTCTGTGGCCACACTACACAACTTGTCACTGCACCATCTTCTGCCACACACCAAATACTGTAGCATGTTGCAACTATCACCACAACCATGGAATGCACAATGCACACTTTGCAACTCACTTGTGGTGCTGTGGCACGTCGACAATGTGCTCCACGCCCATTCTCCAAAGATCACCACCCTATGCCTCATGCAATGTCAAACCTGCATTGCTCCAGTGGGTATGATCCT
The DNA here is from genome assembly GCF_040938575.1 of Ambystoma mexicanum. Lineage (NCBI taxonomy): Eukaryota > Metazoa > Chordata > Amphibia > Caudata > Ambystomatidae > Ambystoma > Ambystoma mexicanum. Next base: position 828,419,370 of record NC_090925.1, on the reverse strand, counting down.
TGCACACATTCCCTACACCGTAATGCAACCATGCATGTCAGCAACTACCACTATGCACATACGCACCACTGGCACCAGCAATCCTAACCAAACTCCACACCGCAATGGACATGCACAGCGTTACATGCAACAGTTACCATAATGTATAAACATTACACTGTCTCCGGCACCCCTACGCCCTTTCATTCACATACTATTGTCTTACCCACTTCCACTCAGAAAGTATAGTGTCACTGCCAACTTAACCACGAAATGTTTACAACATTGCCCAAATTGCAAGCATTGTGCACACAGCACACTATCCAAGCACATATTAGCTGCCCTTCAACCATACCCTCTACCATACTGACAGTATGCAAACACTACACCCAGTGCCCACAATGCGTGACTTTTTACTGCAGAATCTCCAACCACAGCGAACCGCTAAGGAGCTATGCAGCAACAAATTGCAACAGTTACCATAATATACAAACAAAACACTCTCTCCTGCATCCCTGTGCACTTTCTATCACATACTATGGGCGTACCCACTTCCATTCACAAAGTATTGTGCCACTGCCAACCTACCCACATTCTGTTTGCAACACTGGCCTAAAACGGCTGAAATGTGCCCCACAACCATTCCTTACATGTCACCACCCTCTAACTGATGCACAATAAAAAAAATCCATTATTGCGTGGATGTCCTCAAGGCCTAGGCTCTTGAGTGCAGCAACCAATGGTCTATGCCTTGAATACACCCACAGCAATTTAATGCCACCATGCACGTCACCATGTCAGCAACTACAACAATACACATACACACCACTGCCACCAGCACTCCTACCCAACCTGTACACTGCCATGGCACCATGCAGCAACAAATTGCAACAGTTAACATAACGCCCATGTGGGCAGCTAACATTATGCACAAACGTAACAAACGTAGGTAGCAGCACTTCACCCCAACTCCCCCACACCATAAAACACCCATTCACGAAAACAGGTCGCAATTAGCAGAATCCACAAACGTACTACAGCCTCCACCACCCCTACCCACAGCCATTCACAAAGTATTGTGTCAGTAACCACAACATTTTCACAGCATTGGGCCTGCTGCAACAAATCTGCACACAGCATAGGCCTTGAACACACCCACAGCAACGTAATGCCACCATGCATATCACCATGTCACCAACTACGACCATCCACAAACACATCACTGCCACCAGCACTCCTACCCAACCTGTGCACTGCCATGCAGCTATGCAGTAACAAATTGCAACAGTTAACATAATATACAAAGAAAACACTCTCTCCTGCAACCCTGTGCACTTTCATTCACATACTATGGGCCTACTCACTTCCATTCACAAAGTACTGTGTCACTGCCAACCTACCCACATTCTGTTCGCAACACTGGCCCTACTGCAACCAATCTGCACACACCACACTATGCAAGCACCACCGTCTACCGAATGCACAGTCAAACATGTGTTCCTGCGGTGGGTATGTTGCATCACTACGCTCTTCAGTGCATGCCCTACACCCTACGGCCATGCACCAAATAGTCTATTCCTTCCACAGACCCACTGCACCTTCATTCACCCATGCATGCCACCATGTGCCCAACTACTGCATACCATCTGCAGAGCACAGCCACCCACGCTCCCACCCAACTTATGTCATGTGCAATTCAGTCCCCTTCTGCAATTGACCTGCCACCACTCACCACGAAAAGAGGTTGCCGCAAACAGCTCGCGGCAGAAGCTATGGGGGCGATATGACAGCTGCCTTCAATCACCACACAAAGTACTCGCCTACATATGTCACATGAACAACTTCTCACTCCCCCACCCGTTGTCATGATGCATACCCCGGGCATCCAGACCACGTCCATCAGCCCCGGGAGAAGGCATCATGTCGCCTTGAGAAAACCCAGCAATCCCTGCTAGGGGCTGTCTGGGTTCAGTCCTGTCGCCTATGGCGCCAGGCTCATATGGGACATATGGGTTCATATGGGACATCAGTCCTGGCGCCATACCTTAAGGACTATTTTGTTACTCGGGTAGGAATACCTACCTGGAACTACTTTGGAGGCTATTTAAACCACGCCCGAAGAGCAGCACACGCTTCGCGTTATTCTGCACCCAGCAGCGTAACGCTCACAGTGCCAGCAGCAGCATCCAGCCTTCTGCCACGCCCGCCTCGAACCTGGAGCACCTAGAAAGAAGGAAAGAAGCAAAGGTTAGAACAAGAGTATTACCTGATTTCTTACCTGATTCCGGATTCATGGCATCTTCAAACCAGAGGAAAGACTTTGTTTTAAACGCGTCGCATTGCCAGCAGCAGTGCCGCGCCAAACTCACCGTTCCACGCAGCATCTCTTCGATCCGGCGCTGTCTTCATCTTTACATCGCCGAATCCCGGCACCTAAGGGAGACAAGAAACAACAAGGTGAGCAGAGAGAACAGACAGAGACAATCTCTTTAGCCGCCATATACTTATCTGATTTTACCGCTAGAGGTATAATTCATAAGCACACCACATCTTCTTATGCCGCACCTATAAGATAAGGAGAAAGCAGCAAGTTTAACCGTTGGCATTATTTACCGGACAGTGTTGGGTAACACAGACTTTTACCGGAGCGCTTTCAGCTGTCAATCTTCTTATTGGGTCAAAGCTGCAAGATAAAAGAGGAATTGGACCGGAGTGAATTTCAGAAATTTTGAACTCTTATGAACTATATACTTACGGCTCTTCGCCAGGATCTTTAGGAGTCAGGATTCGTCTACAACTCTTCCAATATCTTCAAGCCAGTGAAGTAAATGGTCATCAACGCGCCCCTGCGTGCTTCGCAGGATGGAGGGCTCATCGTTCAAGAATATAAGGTGAGATTGCTGAGAGGGCGCTTCAGAGGTGAGTAGTGGGGAGGACAGTGGGGGTGCTATTACTTGAATCCACAAGTGGCTAAATCCATCTCGCCACTTGTAGGAGAATAATTCTACGGGCCAAGCAGACAAGATTAGGAGGGCAGATCCAGTCAGTCATTGCTGCACTACGCATCATGTGGGTGGAGGCCGCAGCAGTCTGGGTCTGACCGACGCCCCTGTGGGAGCCAGGTGAGTGTAACACCCGTTGCCTCCCTTATTGCCGCCAACACATTCCATATGGTACATTTTCCAGACCCTTCCGCCTCTGCACTGTCCTCCGATACACCATGGCGTCTTTCCCCAAAAATGTTGACGCACAGCCAACCATCGGCTGCATCCAAACCTCTCCGACAGCACGCTGTACCGCGAGCCAATGACTCTTCTGTCTGCAGAGCGAACAGGGAAATGGGTCCGCGGAGAGGGCTAAGATATCACACATTTTTTGTGATGTGCATTTCAGTTCTTTGCAACAAAAGTACTGGTCAGATTTCCACCAAACACACAAAAGCACACTGTCTGACCCAAGCCCCTGCTCCTGCCGCAGATTTGGTGAAAATCCATCCATCCGTTCGGCCTGTAGCCGTGTGCCAAGTTTTTCTCCATTCAGTCTATGGAAGAAAAAAAATGTGGGGACCCCCCTATAACTTTGCCCCCCCTTGCACAAAACCTCGCCCAACTTGGCGAAAAAATTCAGACCCGGCCATATACTTTTTTTTGCAAAGTTTGGTGAGGATTCGTCCAGGGGGAGAAAAGTTATAAGCCGCCAAAAAAGTGCTCTTCCTATGAGTTTAGCAACTTAACCATAACTACTGCGGCTGCGGGCCGTTTAATATATATATGTTATCAGGTTTTACCTGGAACTATGCACGTCAAGAGCTGAGAGGTGCGATGACTCTGTTGCCTGCGGGGGCACTACGTTCAGTAATCTCGGGTCGCGATCGTGTCTCAGAGATCACTGAGATCTAATGTAGCGAGCGTTCTTTCGCTCTTAGAATATATATATAATATATCGCGGGAGTGATAATTCTTACAAAGTTCTCCTTCACTACTGACGCCGGAATGAAGGAAGCCCTGGAACTACGTGCTCCTTCTTCCGTGACCATGTTGCACTCGGTGGGGCTCACCGTATGGATGCTGTCGCCCGGAGCACTAGCTCTGTCACAACCGCAACTTCTCCTGCCCCACTAGATGCGGATATGCTCCGTCAAACCTCTACGCTGCTTGCGCGTGTCAACCACTATAAACAAAGATACCATTTCAAGTTTAGTGACACAATCAGAAGTAATGAAAATTGTACTTAACTCCCTTCCGAGCAACAATGAAAGAGGAAGTGGCAGTGTGGTCATGGTTATGGACTGATTGATTGTTATTTTCACGTGGTCAGTTAAGAGACAAATAATAAGGGACTACCAAAGACTCTTGCCCTCATTACAACCCTGGTGTTAAGGGGTTAACGGTGCCATAAAAGGTGGCGGCGCCGTTAAACCCTCAACGCCTGATTACGAGGTCCCTTTGCAGGCATTAAAATCCAACCCGCAAAGGAACCTTGGTGCTAAGTACGGTGCCGCAATTTGCGGCACCGTACTTAGCGCCTTCCACATTTCCATTGAGCCCTATGGGGCAAAAATGGGAATGGGGAAGGGCCATGGCGGCATGGCGGAGTCGGTAAGTTACCGGCATGGACCCACCATGGTCCAACGCCAGGGTCGTCTATCTCCAATGGAAGTTGTAGTTTTTTTATCTTTGTTGTCATGGATATTATTGGTTTGTCATTTGCTGCTTGAGTAGTAAATCTGAAAGAGAAGGAGGGACTCGGGGGGAACGCAAAGCGTTTCCCCCCGGGGAGGTTTTTGGCGCTGCACACGGCCAGCGAGTGGCCGGGGGGGGCAGAGCGCCTCCCTGGGGTATTTAAGGGTCCAGGGAAGGTTCGGGAGGCAGGCGACGGTTAGACTTGGCGATTGTCAAGTCCTGTTGCCTGCTCCCGAGCCTTCCCTGGTAGTAGCTGGGCCTAGATGTGCGCGTGATAGTGAGGTGAGGTAGGGGAGTGTTAGAGTGGGCGGTTTGGTAGTTTTATAGTACCAAAAAAAGAAAAACAAATATATATATATATATATATATAGTTATTTCGTTTTTTAAAGTATATTAGGGGTGCCGTAGATAAGACACCCTTTGCGGCTTACCGGAGGGTCCGTATCTTCTGGTGCGTGCCGCTGGGAAGTGCAGGTAGTGGGTGGTTCGAGAGCTCTGGGGCGCCGTGGTTGAGTGGGGGCACATCCTTCCTACGGTCGCTTGCCGGCGGGGTGTTTGGGTTGGGAAGCAGTGCGCTGCACTGCAACGTTGAGGGAGAGGTCAGCACAGGTTCCCTGTGAACGCAGCGCTAGTGCTGCGCTTCCTAGGTCCTCCTGGTTTGTGGGTCGGCGGCCGTTAAGGGGAGAAGAGAGGGTGTGTTAGGTACGCGGTAGCAGGCTAAGGACAGAGGGAGCAGTGCGGTTCCTTAAAGGGACAGCGCTAATTTTTCATTGATTCCCTTACAGTGCGGTGCATCTCCCGATCCACTAGGGGGCGGTGTGGGAGATATTGTGCTCAAGTGGATCTCTGGTTAAGGGGATTGTGTGGCTGGTGGGGGCAGGGCTTTGCTTTGGCACTGTAGAGCTGGAGTGGGGGGTTTCGAAGGGCTCGGGCAGTAAGAGGGGGCAGTAGTTTGGGGGCAGGATAAAATAAAAAAAAAATTTTAAAACTATTTTGATTGAATAAATGAATAAATAATTCTACTATTTTGGTACATATTACCAGTGGGTTTTTAAGAGGTGTATTTTTATGCTGTTCAAAGTTAGCAGTTTGGGCAATTTGGGTATAGGTCCACGGGTAGGTTTTGGCTTGGGGGCTTAGTTAGCTAGCTTAATTTTCAGGGGGCATATTTTTAGTGCACACCCAAATTATTGGTGCACAATGTTGGGCCAGGGAGCTAGCAAGAAGGATCTGGTGGATGCTAGGGCTCTGAGGGAGGCCCTGGAAATCATTAGCAGGGCATCTAAGGCCCAATTGGAAGGGGCGGTAGGGGAAGTAACGGGAGAAGGGGAGGTAGGTGGGGGCAGGCCGCAGCGTAGAGCTGCGGCAGATGGGGCTCTCGCGGCAGTGGTGGCTTGCAACACCGCGGCGGGAAGAGGGGGGGTTTGGGAATCTAAGGGCAGGAAGATGAGGAGGAAGATAGACAGGAGGGTGTCCGAGGCAGGAATGATTTCGGGGGGCAGCCAGTGAGGGAGGGAAGGAAGGATAGCCCTATAGAAGCGGGGAGTGCTCAAATGGAGTTGGCTCAAGGGAACTACAGTGGGGCCAGTGAGGGGGCGCAGAAGGGGGTGATAGGGCAGAGGGGAAGAGGGGTAAATACCTGCAGAAGAGTGCAGGTGGGAGAAGGAGGGTGAGGTCCCCATCAATGGAGGAGGTTAGAGGGGGGTGCGGAACGGCCCCCCTGGGTAGGAGGAGTGAGGGCGGAGGGTGCTGCGCAGCTCCCGCCGGTCAAGTGGAGGTAGAGGGTTTTAGAACGGTCCCTCCTCGGTCAGCGCAAGGAGAGCCTAGAGGGTGCAGCACGGCCCCTAGCGAAGAGGATTCCAGGGTGGAGGACGGAACGCCTCACCCGAGTGAAGAGGACCAGGCAGGGGTTTCTGCGGCCCCGCCGAGAAGACGTCAAAGGAGTGGCGGGGCGGACGCCCCGGGCTCGCAAGAGGAAGATCAACTCGACTCGGGCATGAGCTTGCATCCACAATGGTATTTGAGGGGTGATGAAGTTGGATTGGAGGATTATGTGGGGCAATGGGAGGTGGAAGGTTATAGGGTGGTAGGAGAAAGGGGGGAGGAGAGAAGAAGTTTGTGGTGGGATCTTGAAAGGCAGGTGCAGGGTGGTCGGGGGGCAAGAGGTCGGGGGAACTGTTGGCTGGGTGAGTCTGCTGACATGTTTTGTCCCCGCAGTAGGAGCCCTCTAAGAAAAGAGACGAGGAGCATCGGTATGGACGCCAGACCGCAGACGGCTGGCGTGGAAAGAGGTGAGCGGGAAAGGGAATGGTCCTCTGCATGGCAGAGAGGGGTCACAAGAAGGGGGACGGGAAATGAAGGGTCTGGATTGCAAGGGGCAAGGAAAGAAGTTGGTGAACAGGCCATGGGAGCCTTGGGGGTTGAGAAGGGCATTTGCTCAGTGGAGGTCCAAACGGACAAGGTGGTGGAGCCATTGGTGCTCGAGGGGCAAGCTGGGAAAGAAAAGGAGTTGGAAGTGAAAGGCAAGGAGAGAAAACTGTCATACATGGGGATAACAAAACCGTTGGGGGCGCACTTGATGGCAGTGACTAGGGAGAAGATTCAGGCGGGGGAATATGTAGATGTTTTTAAATTGCTCCATAGGGAAGTGAGAGCTAAGGAGGGGTCTAAGGAAGAAGAGAGGGAACTGGCTTTGCGCCCAAGGGTCCCGGTGACTATTGAGAACTGAACGTCGGCATTTATCATTTATGCCAGTGTTTATTGTGAAAAATTCCCGGAGCGTTGTGTGGCCCTGCTTAAATATATGGACGTAATTAGGAAGGCTTTCACGAGTTTTGGGGGCTTTGCCTGGGTAAGGTATGATGAGGAATTCAGAGCGAGAATGGCGGAGGACAGCCAGGCGGTCTGGGGGGAGATAGACATGGATCTTTGGCTGCAGTGGATGGCTCCGATGAGGCCTGCCCCGACATTGCACACAGCAAGTGGGCTGCCGGTGCCTTTCCGGCCCTTTCTTGGTTGCCCCGCCCATGAGGGGGTGGGGGGAGGAGGCAGAGGGCAGTCCTCAGCAACATGTTGGGCGTTTAATAAGGACGGCTGCACAAGGACCCTGTGTAGGTTCAGGCACGAGTGTAGCAAGTGTGGAGGAAAACACCCTCTTACTCAGTGTTTCCAACAGGGAGACAGGGGGAGGGGGAGAGGTTCAGGTAGAGGGGTTGTGGGGAAAAGCTTTTACTCCAATTAAAGTGGGGGTGCTGCAAAAATGGTTGCAATTTTATCCTGACAGGGAAGGGGCTAAGATTTTGAGTGAGGGGTTTTGTCAGGGTTTCAGATTGGGGTACCAGAGCCCAAGGGTGCGCCGGTGGGCTGAAAATCTGAAGTCAGCCAAAGAAAATGTTGAGGTGGTAAGAGAAAAATTGAGCAAAGAAATAGCAGCGGGGAGGATTGTAGGGCCATTTGATGACCTGCCGGGTGACTTAGTTATATCCCCACTGGGGGTGGTGCCCAAGAAAGCTCCGGGGAGTTCAGGTTAATACACCATTTGTCATGGCCGGAGGGCATGTCAGTCAATGATTTCATTGCCCCGGAAGAATGTGGGGTTGTATATGCAAGTGTGGACCAGGCAGTGGAGCTGGTAAGGAAAGAAGGGCGAGGGGCCTTCATGGCCAAGTGTGACATTAAGGCGGCGTTCAGGTTATTGCCGGTGCACCCGGAGAATTTTTGGTTGTTAGGTTTGCAGTTCGAGGACCGCATATACATAGACAAAGCCTTGCCAATGGGGTGCGCAATTTCCTGTGCTTTGTTTGAACGGTTCAGCTCCTTCTTACAGTGGGTTTTTTCATTTAACTCGGGTTGGGAAAGTGTGCTGCACTATCTGGATGACCTTCTGTTCATTAGCGGGGCAGAAAGAGAGGGGGAGTGCAAGGAAATGCTAAAGTTGTTTCAGGAGCTGATGGAGGAGTTGGGTGTGCCGTTAGCGGAAGACAAAACAGAAGGGCCGGCAGTGGTGTTGACGTTTCTAGGAATTGAACTGGATTCAGTGGCCATGACCTCACGCTTGCCGCACGACAAGGTGAGCAAACTGGTGGTACTGCTGGAGAGAGCGGTAGGGGCCAAGAAAATGATGTTGGTTGAAATGCAGAGATTGGTAGGGCATTTGAATTTTGCATGCAAGGTGGTGGCCCCAGGGAGGACGTTTTGTAGGAATATGGCGGGGGCTATGGCGGGAGCAAAGTGCCCTCATCATCGGATAAGAGTATCGGGGGCAGTGAGGGAGGATTGCAGAATTTGGCTGCGCTTTTTGGAGAGTTTCAACGGGGTGTCAATGTGGTTGCAGGGAGACCCGGTGACATGGGAAGTACAGATATTTTCTGATGCAGCAGGAGCAGAAGGTTTCAGAGTTTTTTGGGAGGGGAAATGGTGTGCGGAGAAATGGCCTGATCGGTGGTTGAAGGAGGGAAGGAGTATAGCATTCCTTGAAGTTTTCCCCTTGCTGGTGGCATTGGAGTTGTGGGGGAAGGATTTGCAGAATAGGAAAGTGAATTTCAATGTTGACAATGAATGCGTGGTCCATGTGGTGAACAGGCAGTCAGCAAGGGATCAGAGGGTGGCAAGACTTATGAGAGAGTTAGTTCTGCGCTGCATGGAATGGAATGTGGTGTTTAAGGCAACACATGTGCCAGGGAAGGATAATGGCATCGCTGATGCATTATCTCGTTTTCAATGGCAGAGATTCCGTGGATTGGCTCCAGATGCGGATCAGGAGGGGCAGCAGATTCCGGAGGAGCTGTGGAAGATAGAAAGCTGAGAGCGCTTGCTTTGGTGGAGGGTTGATTGGCCGGGGCATCTAAGGAGTCATACAGGAGGGCCTGGGAGGATTTTATTGGAGGGGGAGCTTGTAGTTGGAAGGGTAGATGGGATGCGGAAGAGCGGAGGAGGGACGATGTCATGAACTTCCTCCTGAGGTGCATGGACAGGGGCTGGTCAAGAGCAACTATAGCAGGGAAGTTAGCCGGGATTGCTTTCTACGGGAAATGGTTCTGGGGTTTTCAGCCGAGTGGGGGGGAAATGGCGAGTAGGATGTTGGAAGGATGGGCAAGGGAGAGTAAGAGGGACATGGATAAGAGGAGGCCGATATCGGCGGAATTGCTGCAGAGGTTGATTAAGGCGGTGGGGGGAGTTTGCTGGTCGGTATGGGAAGGGGAGCTGTTTGTGACTTGTTTTACTTGGTTATTCTTCGGGGCTTTTTGGGTTTCGGAGTTGGTGGGGGGAAAAAGGGGGTGTGGGGGATTGCAGTGGGAGGTAGTGCAAATTACAGAATTGGGTTTGGACATCAAGATTAATAGGTCTAAAATGGACCAAAAGGGAAAGGGTTGTTGGGTTTTGTTGGGTCAGGGGAGCAAGGACTTATGCCCAGTGCAGACAGGCAGGTTGTGGAAGGAGCGTTGTGGGGGTAGGACAGGCTTGGTGTTTAAGCATGAGGATGGGTCGCCGGTTTCGGCGGCACAAGTCCTGGAGGTATTGCGGAAGGCTCTGGTAGCGGTAGGAGAAAAGGCAGGGGATTTTGGTACACACTCATTCAGGGTGGGCGCAGCATCTGAGGGTAATAGGCTGGGTTTTTCGGAGGATAAGGTGAAAAGTTTGGGGCGTTGGAGGTCCGGGAGATACAAGGGGTATGTCAGGGAGTTTGATAAAGGGGAATTTTGAAGGAAGGGGGCAGAGGACCTGGTTGACAACAGCGTTTGGTAGAATGTATTGATTTGTAGTAATTTTTGTAATTTCTTTTTCAGATGCTGTGCGAAAGGAGGGGGAGTTGGCGCAAGTGTGGATTGTCGGCCATTCAATTGTTAAGTGGGCAGGAAAGAAGCGGAGAAAAGGGTCCTTGGTAGGCAACTGGGGTGTAGCTATAAGGATGTGGTGGTAAGATGGCACGGGCTAAGGGGTCTGCGCTGGGACCAGTTGCTTCCTATGTTGGCTGGGTTGAGGGAACGTGATGGGGCTCTAGAGGTGTTGATTATTCATGCTGGGGAGAATGACCTGGTAAGGGATACAGGGGTGGCTCTGCTAAGGAAAATGAAAAGGGATTTAGTCTGGGTGCGTGAAATGCGGCCTGAAGCAGCTGTAGTGTGGACTAAGTTGTTGCCGCGGAGAGTGTGGAGGGGTGCGAGAAGTGAGGGGGCGATAGAGCGGGCTAGGAAAGGGATCAACAGAGAGATGGTTAAGTTTTGTGCCTCGGTGGCGGTACAGGTTATGGAACATAAGGAAATAGTGTATGAAGGTTTTATGATCTTTAGAGAGGATGGGGTACACTTGTCGATTTATGGGAATAATCATTATCTGGCGGACCTGGGCTCTTGGCTGGGAGATTGGTTAAAGAGTTGGAGGGAAAGAAAAGTGGTGGGGGGTTAGAAAGAACACCTCGGAGGAGGGTTTTTCTGGTGCCGGGGGCATGGCCCCTTTTGATGTGGGGGGAGGGAAGCACAATGGGGGAATGACATGGGAAAGGATGGGGTGGTGCTGTTTGCACAAGCGGGCCACCTCGGGGGAACATGTATTGAGCCTGGAGGGGCATGGCCCCGGGGAGAAAGCGGGACGCCTGGAAAAGGGGAAGGAGACGGTAGGGTCCAAGGGACAGTTAGGGAGGAAATGGCTTTATTTAATTATTTAATTGTTGGGGGAAAATGAAAATGTTTAATTAGTTAATTGGTTGTTTAAATATTTCTTTAGTTTATAAGGCCATGGAGCCAGGTAAGCATTTAATTGTAAGCTTTGGCCTGTCACATTAAAGCGACCTTTTCCACTTTTAAATGAGTCTGGGTTTTTGTGCAGTAAGCCAAAAGGGGAGGGCCGGGGGGAACGCGAAGCGTTTCCCCCCAGGGAGGTTTTTGGCGCTGCACACGGCCAGCGAGTGGCCGTGGGGGGCAGAGCGGCGGGTCCAGGGAAGGTTCGGGAGGCAGGCGACGGTTAGACTTGGCGATTGTCCCGCCCAACCACCCCTTCATTTTGGTTTAGGTCCGGTGGCTGGATTATAAAAGGGGGGGGGCCATTGTATTTTGGTTACGGGGTTTTTTTTTTTACGTCCCATGGCAAATTTTTTAAGGGGTCTTTTGGCGTATGTTAAGGAGCTATTGGCTGGTAGTTTTGTGTGACAGGTCGGGGCATTAGTGAAGTTGTAATGTAACATTTATGTTGCTGATGTGGCAGATCAGACTGGCTGCAGGTCATAGGAAGGGTGAGATTGGTGTAGAGGGGAGTTTGAGGGGTATTAAAGTGGTTCTGGGCTCCGGGGGCATGGCCCCTTTTGATGTGGGGGGAGGGAAAGCACAATGGGGGAATGACACGGGAAAGGATGGGGTGGTGCTGTTTGCACAAGCAGGCCACCCCGGGGGAACAGGTATTGAGCCTGGAGGGGCATGGCCCCTGGGAGAAAGCGGAACGCCTGGAAAAGGGGAAGGAGACGGTAGGGTCCAAGGGACAGTTAGGGAGGAAATGGCTTTATTTAATTATTTAATTGTTGGGGGAAATGAAAATGTGTAATTAGTTAATTGGTTGTTTAAATATTTCTTTAGTTTGTAAGGCCATGGAGCCAGGTAAGCGTTTAATTGTAAGCTTTGGCCTGTCACATTAAAGCGACCTTTTCCACTTTTAAATGAGTCTGGGTTTTTGTGCAGTAAGCCAAAAGCATAATCCGAGCCTCTGGTCTGGACATTCTCCAGCCTAAAACGTCCTCTACTTTTCTAGCAGCAGGGGGAGAGGAGATGTTGTGATAGCTGCATGAAAGCAGTGTAAAGTTCTTGCAGAGGGAATGCTGCAAGGTCACCATGAGCAAAGCACATGCAGGGTCAAATCCACACATCAAAGACACATTTCTACATTACCCAACATGTTTATGCTCTTTATGATCTTAGGTAGCAGCACTTCTAGTAAAGTGGCGTCCACATAAAAAGAAACCATGGTTTCTTAGACACCGCCCGAGCATTCCTCAGTTTTACTGTAATGTTCATTACATTCGAGCATTCGTTTTCCCCCGGAAATGCCGCGTATTATATTCTGCTGTGATTGCCAACAGGTTTATTGATTTGCTAAAACTGTAGTCACATTCATACCTCCCAACTCACATGGTTTTGGTGGGTGTCACGCACCGCTCACAGAGTAAGTCTACTCTCCTGCCAATACCCCTTAACCGTCCATACACGCGAACGGCTTCTCCTCTGCAAAAAAACCAAAGCCTCTCTTTCACCCACCCTGATTTGAGATGTACGCACATTTTGTAATTTGCTGGAATTGGAATGTGCTTCATAGAGGATCACTTTGCCATCTTGTGGCCAATTTCTGTATTGCTTTTTGAAGGCGTCACCTAGAAAATTGGTGTTTCCATTTCCAAACAGATCTTGAAGACTTTGGGAAAGAAGCCGCCTCTCAGTAAGGGACACTTCCTACGGCGCGGGTCGTTAGCGCCTTTTTATGTCAGCGCTAAAGTCAGAATTCTCTTGTAGCAACCTCTGTTACCTATGGCAGTTGGCAAGGCAGTTGTTAAAAGATAAAGCTCGACATTTTACACCTCGCATGAAAGTGGTGGATTATACTATCTGTCACTTTTCAATTTAAATTGAATCTGGTGTAGTTTAGAGTCTGTAAAGTGTCGTTTCATCAATAAAAAAGAGGATGCGGGGATGCCTATCGATGCTGTTATGACGCGACGATCAGAAATCCTGCAGAAGGCAGAATCGTGAGTAATCTAAGGAGGCCACTGCCCAGAAAGCCATTTGATATGTGTTTTATTAATAGAAAAGGGATGGACTTTTAAAGAAAAGTTTATGAACACTTCTGTTTCTCCGAACCTGGAGAACTGCTTTGTTATAACTTAGGGTAAGCTGGAGGGTAAAGGACTTATACATTTTAGGCTTTGAACTTTCTGTTGGCCACACATTTTGAACTTAGGTTGTTATAATTGGTGAACCCGGAGAGACAGAAACTTGAAGTGATCAGAGGGTTTAACATAAAAAAGTCTTGACTCTATTCTTACGAGGTACAGGACAAGAAGCACCCTGCGAACCATACAGTTACCCAATCCTTAACACTAGTTTACTAAGGATTTCCCTATTATTTCTAGAACAATCCTCTAGCACCTTTAGGTGTTCATCCAAATCAATGTCTTATCTTGTGAAACCTAATAAAAGATTATAACCTAAAACGTGTGTTGTACATTGTGTCATTGCTCAAAATCCCTACAGAGTGACTATGGACCTCATTACGAGTTAGGTGGAAATTCAGAGGTAAATCATCCAAAAAATACCCCTGAGGAAAGTTACCGCCACTCGGTCAGGCGGAATTTCCGTCTGATTACAAGTGGTGGTGGCGGTGTAATTCCCCATTTATTTTGGGTCCTTTGGAACCAATGGGGCTTTTTTTTGAGGAATTACCATGGTGGAATTACTGCTCTGGTAATTCCGCCAATTCTGCCAATTTGTTGGCGGTGAATGGGAAGATTGACCTCCAAGGTTTTCCTGGAGGTAAATCCTCCACTCAAAACCAAAACTCAATTTGGCGTAGTGGTAAAATTGGCAGTAACCCAGTTACCACCATTTTTACCACTTACTGGCTAACTGGTAATGAAGGCTGTGCTTGTGTATGATATGATATGATATTTTATTTATATATGTGAATGGATGCAGCAGAGAATGATATGGATGTGCATACGGGTGTAAGATAAGTGTTTATGCAATTTCTGTATCTGTCTTTGCGGGCAGGGTTTGTGGAACAAGGGACTGTTACGTTTCCTGTATTAGCCCTGACCCGCATCTTTAAACACAGCTTTTTTGTATTGCTTAAAGATGGGACTCGTAGTTATGGTCTTTTATTGCAGCGGGTGCTGGGAGGCAGAGCAAGGGAATATGATGTGCCAGCGGCAGTGGAACCTGGGAGCAGCTCGCTCAATACGAATTCCAGTGGCACCATGTTGGCATAGCGCACATAGAATAGAACGAATGACAGAAGTGGCCATCTGTATAATATAGAAGATTGGGACGACTTTCAAATAGTTCAGTTTGTAGGTTTGAAAGTGCCTTGCAATTGCCTTGTAGGTGTGAATGGACTTGCTCCATCATATTTTGTAAATAGGATTTCTTTTTATCAACCAACGAGATCACTTAGTTCGGAGTACACAAAATTATTGAGGGTACTGTCTTCCCGCTGTGTCCAAAGTGGGGACAGGTGTTCTCGGTTTACGGACCACAAGTGTGTAATTCCTTGCCTCTTGAGCTCAGAAATATCACCTCTCTATTGACATTCCATAAGGCTCCAAAGCCTATATATTTCAATAATCTATTTAGGTTTGATTCTGCTGATATTTTCTGTTAAGACTCGCATTTTTGGCCCATCTGTGCCCAAATGTAGTTTATCTGACCCGGTTCCTCGTTACAAATTACAAATTGCAATTGGGATTGCCAAGGAAACATCTCATCTCCTGGTAAAAACTCAAAATCTCAGACACCAATCAACTCTGTCAAAATACCTGAGCTCATATGTCATCTGAGCAGACTGGACATGTATTCCTGTGGCATTACTGCATTGTCGGAATAAACAACATGACTTTAGTGTGTTTAGGTGGGTCTATTGCCATATTTTGGCGCAGCCAGACCTCATACATTTTCTTTCATTACTAGCATTGTGGTCATAGCCAACATGAACGTTGTGACAGAGTAGTCCAGTGGTAATGCAAAAAGAGGCTGGAAGGCCCGCTGTATTGGGTGATACAAAAAGGATTTCCTGTCAAATGGATAACCAAAATGACTAGTAAGGGATGTCTTTAATAAAAAGTATAAAAGTCTCACACATCTTTTCCAATAGTGGGGTCCCTCCACACTTACTCGAAAGACCAACATTCAACCCTGGTTTTTGTCTTCGGGATGCAGGTTTTTGGGGTTTCCGAATTCTTTTTGATCAAGTATGCATAAGGGCCTCCCATTGCCTAAGCACTTCAGGCTTGGGTCAGTGCATGGGTCTTCTCCAGAGAAGTTGAGGCAGCATCCAAACTTTTCCATGACTGGCTCCCTTTCTTGTCGTTCCCTGGAGTTGGCTCCTGAGATGTTCTTGGTCCACTGAGCACCTCTATGCACCATGATCTCGGTCCCTAAAACACCCCCTCAAAGACTCTCCCAAAGTAGGCTCCTGCACCCCAAACCCCCGGTGATCTTGCACCATTTTGTTCCACCTCCTGCCTTCACTGAGGTCTGCCCTCGATCGACCCGGTCCACCGGCACCCCCAGGTTGTCTATGGCTAGAGGCGTCACGTGGCCTCTTCCAACCTCCTCAGGTCCAGTGATGTTATTTCCCCCTCTAGCTCTTTCCACTCGGCCATAGGGGTTATGGACCTCCACCTCCTCTCTCATCCTAGTGGTTGAGCTTCTTGATGGAACCTCTTGCCCGATCCTGTCACCAGTCTCTCTCCTGCTAACAGTCTGACCCCTCGGCTCTGCACCATTGCTTGCCCTCCTAGTCTTCCACCTGGTGACAGACAACCTGCTCTTAGCCCAACCTCCTCCACACCACCTCTTTGCCCCTGACGACAGTTCTGTTTTACTTCAACCTCCTCCAAACTCTCCCTCCAACCTCCAGCTCTCTCCTCCTCCTTCTCCTCCTTCTCCTCTCCTCTCAGTACTGCTCTTACTTGCCATTCTTCACCAAACTTGTTCCTCCAGCTCCTACCTGCAAAATTCACATTGCCAAACCGATCTTGCTGCCTTTTATAGTAGGGTTTCTCCAACCCTTGGGGATGTCTTAAGCTAATGGTAACATCTGGGTTGTAAGGGATGTACTTATAAGTGATTGGGCCATACTGTGGGGGGTCTTGTGACAACAGGGGGCGAAGCTCAGTCTATATGAGGGCCAGTGTCAGATCCCCGGGACTGCAACTCCCAAGATCCTGACCTCCCCTCCTCAGCCTCCTCCTCACCTGACAACCAATAATCGAATGTAGCCTCTACATACGGTCTCCTGGAGAGATAATCCTTCTTCTTCTTTCTTTCCTTCTTTTTTTTGTAGACATTGTCACGCTCCCGAAGAGAAGCCACAATGGTAAGCTGTAACACAACGTTACCAGTGGCCCTGTCCCCAAAAAGGGACTAATGGGGAAAAAGCTGTTCGCCACAAAAAAAAAAACAGGATGTGTTCCGTAGCAGAGAAGACCTAAGCACCAGCTGGGAATGGAAGATGGGCTCCGCAGGCTCAAAAGTAATCAGGCACAGAGAAGAGCAAGGCTTCTGATAAACAACGATGCTTGGGCGATACTTTCAAGAGCAGCACAGAAGGTAAAACCCACACCTCAAAGAGAGAACACGAGGACAGCGAGGCGAGACAGTGAGAGAGCAGAGAACCGTACAGTATGTACACGGAGGAAACCACGTAAGGAAAGACAGAGGAGAGAGAGATTGAGAGAGAGAGAGAGAGAGAGAGAGAGAGAGAGTGAGAGTGACCACAGAACAAGGACGATCGCTGAAGAAAACACACCACAAGGGGCGGCGGCAGGCTGAGGAAACGGAAGGGAGAAAGCAGAGCTGAAAGCAACTGAGAAAGGATACCCCGTGCTGGTAGAAAAGAGAGAAAACTAGCGCAGCAAACCAAAGACGCTACAGGCAGAGGAATGAGACCCGGAACTGAAGCGGTTGCAACGTGTAGCGCGCAGGGAGGGCCTGACAGATAAGCCTCCCTGGACACTACGAACAAAAATAAAAACAACTAGACCGCTGAAGTCTGCGGAAGAAACGCATGGCCACCGCGCAATCTGAATCGGGGCAACAGGCGCCACGAAGTAGGGCGCCTGACAGCCAGCCACAATGCTTTATTTTCACAAGGTATCCAGATAAGTGTGTAATACTTCCCCTGTAGTCAGTGTCTCTCTTTGCTCCTTGGATGTAAATGAAGAGCAGGGAAATGCATAGGTAAGCGTGGGATGTTCTTTGTTATATATAGCTGTCTCTGGTCACTGACAACCTCTGAGCTCGTATTCCCTGCAAAATTGTAAAAAGAAGAACGTTTTGATTTCTCACTTGTGCGTTCTGAATCCCTGACCTCCTCTATGTTGGTGCGTGAACGTGTGACAGTACACTCTCTGCAGGCCAAAAGCATGTGAGGCACAGTAGGAAAGATTTACTCCAGTATCCCCTCCGGAAAGGCAGATGTATTCCTGACAAGCTTTGCAACTGACAAAACCCTCAGGGTGGGTGCTTTCCTCCCAACTCGCAAAAGAGCGAATAAACAGCACACGCTTCAGGCAGGACTAGGCAAAAAGTATGGGAGGCATACACCTCGCTCTCTTCTGACTGAAAAGAAAAGTACCAGCGATTAACACCAGATCAAACACAAAAACCCTGGCCCATCTCCTTACCTGTGGCAGATGAGCAACTAATTATCAGGACTGGCGCTATGGGCTACGGGACTTGCTAGGTGATCAGATATGTCTTTGTCTTCACTCGATTGATAACCCTCCCCAATCACGTCCTCCTCACCTGAATAGTCCAGTTTCTTCCGGCGGGTAAGTCCTATGTAAGGCTTCTTCTTTTTTGGAAGATATGGTCTACCTCGGAAAGAAGCCACCGTGACTCCCAGACAGAGAAAACCCACGGTGAATCCCCTCCGCGACAGCCAGAGGGGAAAAAGCCACTGGAATGGCAAAAAAACCCTGGATCCAAGGAAGTCGTGAAGGCTGTGGAAGTCGTCTGTACTGTAGTAGGTTGAATGGGTCCTCCGCCGAGAACCCAGGAAATGGTAAGGTCGGCGTGTCTCTGCAGATCGAGAGAATAGATAGGGCGGTTTACAGGTAGGTAACCTCGGGGTGGAGGAGAAGTGTGAACGGGAGAATCCGGGAGTATAAGTGTCCTAGAGCGAAGAATTGCAGCAGAAAATCAGCACGGGAAACAAAACACAGGAGAAGGCAGGCGGGAACCAGAGAAGGGGGAAGAGCCCAAATGAAACGGGAGGAGGAGAAAAAACAAGAAGAGGACGGAAGGCGTAATAGTAAGGCAAAACCGTCAGAAGGGAAACTAGCGCAAGCAACAGGGCGAGGAATGAACTCAGTTGCAACGCGCCGAGCCGCCGGCAGCCGAGTGAGATATACAAACGGCGGCGGCCATCTTGAAAACAACTAGACCGAGTCTGGTAGGCGAGAAGGAACGTAACGGAACACTTCAATGGCGTCCTTGTTTCCACCTTCGCCACAAACACCAGTCGCCGGCGGCAGTGACACTAATACCTGAAGTCATTTTATCTGCAGCCAGGATACCTTGTAAATCTGGAAGAGGATAGGAAAACACAGTGTGACAAATCCGTAGATGTAGTCACTTATATACATGGGGCAGCCCCTTCTCATGAGGGCAGGGAGGTGAGGCTGCTACCCAGTAGTCCCCCTGTGGTTGGTGTACAGCGGGAGGATCTCATGGGGAGAGACTACCCCTCTGGGGACCATCTAAGGAGAACGCGGTATAACAACCCTCATCCAACATCCTCATATACCTTAAAGCCACCTCCATGTTACACACCTCCATGTATATCTGCGAGACTAAGAGCTGCACACCGAGACGAGGAAGAATGGGATTGACTGGACTATGTGAAGGGTCAGAAATAAAAGCCGGATACAAAGCTGTGATAGTTGTAGTTAAAGACACTTTATTAAACAACTATGGGTTGGGGAAAAAACCTCTCTGGCCCTATTCTAAATAGTAACTTCCCTACCTAGAAACTTAAACTAAGGATCTATCTATGTCATGATATCAGTAACTGAAAAGCTGTCCTTGTGTCCAAAGCATCCAAGCCTACCCTTACACTATGAACAAAACAGCATATGGTGCAAGGAAATGTCTTTACCTTGATGTTGGCAAATCGTGTTCAAGAATGATGCCAACGAAAATGTTCTCCAAGTTAAAAACCATTGGATCCAGGGGATGATCCCCTTCCCCTGAATTCTTAAACAAGATGGCAAAAATGTCTCTTTAGCTAACAGTTCCTTTGTGTCTTCACATGACTCACAAAGTTCTTGTTCAAGCAAAAACAAATTCTGTAATAGTCTTTCTGTACACTCTCCTGTAACTTTACAGTTTACCTGGTATACTCTCCTGCCAGGAATCTTTGTACAATTTCAGTTGCCTGGTATACTCGCCTGTTAGGTATTGTTATACGTTTCACAGTTCTTCCATTATCACAGTTCTTTGATTATAAAACAACAGCATATCCCTTGAGGTGCTTGGCATATGTGTCTATGATAACATTTACTCAACTTCTCCCTGCATTGGCATCTCAGGCATCTGTACTTGATTGGGGTTTGCCTTTATACTTTGCCTTGTCTGCATTCAAACATTCTTCTTATTGGGTATTGAATTTGTACTTTGTCTTGTCTGAATTCAAACAAACTTTGCCTTTGTACTTTGCTTGTCTGCATTCAAACATTCTTCTTATTGGGTGTTCAATTTGTAATTTGGCTTGACTGCATTCAAACAAACTTTGTATGTTCTGCATCAGCCATCTCGTACCATTCAAACACTTGTTGGTGCACTTGTCAGATTGTCCCGGGTTCCCACCCGCTTTGGGCAGTCACACTGGTTCCTTTCAGCATCTCTGATCCTGCTTGCGCTGCAATGGTGTGGTTACTTCACTTGCTTTCCAGCTCGGAGTGTGCAGAAGTTCTTCCAGCGTCCTGCGCAGCTCAATAGTCACACGCCACCTTTCCCGACCTCCAGGAGCTTCTGTGCGGGTCCCAGAATCTCCACGGCCCTTATTGCTCGCACACAGCATCTTCCCCTGTCCCAGCAGCCTTCTCCGTTTTGCCAGCCTGGTCAGTGTGTCTCATGTTTGTGAGCCTCAGCATGGGTGGCAACGTCTGCTCCTGCACTGCTCCATACACCACACAATCCCATACTGTGGTTGCTATCTTTAAATGTCTTGCGCAGTGAATACTTGGAAAAACAACTAGCCTGCACGCTGTCCTTCGCTCTCCTGTCGCTTTGCACAAGCTCCCTCCTCTTCTTCCCCTTCTCAGTACCTAGGTGGTTATGGGAGTTGGAGTCCAGGGATATCTTTGGACTTTTATCTCTTAAATTGGTTTTCTCAGAGATTTCACAAATGGCACGTTAGATACAAAAGGTGTTATATGTGAGTTGTGGGTATTTGGGACAAAGGAGTCAAAGGAGGGGATCTGTCGAGAATAGAGTGAAGAAGAGGTTCCCTAACTTCCTCTTCAGGGGAAAACCATTAGTTGACAATAGGCCATTGTGGGTGTCAGGGGGTCTTCCTCATGGGAAAGGGGGGGATTCTGTGTTTCATTCAATCAAGTAATAACATCTCCCAGGTAGTGGTTTCCTCCCATGTGATCCTCCCTCATATAGCTGCCACCAGGGTCAGAATCAGGTTGTGGCTGCCGTCCCCTAGCCACATGGGAGGAGGTTCCCATTGGGGAATCCATGATGACTCCATTGGATTCATCACAACTAACACCACCAATGGAGACACTGAGATGAGGAGGACGCACGTAGGCATGCTGAGCCCTCCCGGGAATTGGAAAGAGCAGTCTAGATCCCATTATGCTTTACAGATAAAAAGTAAAGAAGGTCTCACCTGGGAGTCAGACCCTCCCCGGAGGTACCACAAGCGGGAAGGACATCCTGCTTGGGAAGGAGATGAAGCAGCTGACTGGGACGCGAGAAGGAGAATCCAGGCATTCACAGGCAGACCAGAAAGCAAGGAGGACAGGGATCTGGGGGAGAGAAGCTGCCGGACCACGTGGTCGCTGAGAAATGCACAGCCCGCCCAACAAGAAAGGCTGTGTAGTCGCTGCGAGCTCCACGAAAGCAGGAGGAGAATGAGGAAAGCCGTCAGAGAAGTTGGAAGAGCCCGAGAGCGGCAGAGAAATTCTGGTAGCAGCCCAGATGTTACAGGGGCTGTCTGGGTCTTGGAGGGGAATAAGGTAACCCCCATAATCAGTATCTGGGATCCAGAAATAATGACACAGAAAACATGAGACCATTAGAATACCTGGAAGGAGAGTGAAAAATAAAGCCAAGTCTGCAACCTGAGGAGAACATCCTCATTGCTCATCTTTTTCATGGCAGTGCCTGGCAGGGTCATGAACCAGTCAGAACGAGTCACTAAAGAAATTTGGCTCTGGGACCCTCAACAACTGCCTTGTTAAGGCTGAGAAAGGCTAGGGGAAGGGAAACATTCCCCTTGGCATTGTGAACTTTGAAAGAGGGCTGGAGAAAGGCCAGGGGAAGGGAGGCATTCCCCCTGAAATTGGGGGTCATTACGAGATTCGTGATAAAAAACAGTTCTTACCGGCATGGAGGCAATATCGTGGTCGTGTAGCAATGACGCCGCTAACAGCGGGCGATTACGAGTATGCGTGCACATGCCGGTATCGACAGTACCGGCTTGCCGCAAAAGTCCAAAAACATCCCTTAGCGGCATCATGGAAAGTGCAGACAGCTCTTCCGCCTCCGTCCACCTCTAAATAACGGGCCCGGCATTGACGGATCCGGCATTAGCGGCCACCGCTAATAGCAGGCACTGCTAATGCAGGAATGGGAAATAACGTCACCGCACCGGACCAGGAAACGGCACGGTGGCCATCTTGAAAAACACAATCCATTGCCATCCTCGATACACAGGACCTGGAGCCTCAATCAAACACCAGCACATCTTCCACAACACCAGCACCATCCCGAAGGCTGTTAAGAAAGGGGCATCCCAGCAGTGGAAGGAGCGGTTCTCCAAAGATGAACTGACCATGCTTACTGACACTCTGGCTGAGAATGCAGAGGTGGTTTTTGCCAATGACCTGAAAAGAGCAGAGCAGCACAGCTAAAAAAAAAAAGAGATTTGGGAGCTAGTAGCCCAGAAAGTGAGTGCGTTTGGCAACACCCCCCGCACAGTAAAGGACGTCCGAAAACGTTGGGACAACCTACACCTCAGAGTGAGGAACATCTTATCTGCCAACCGAAGCCAGGGCCTTGCTTGAAGTTGTCAATATGGTAGATGCATATGTTATTCCTTTTGTACATAAAGAGCAAATAAACTGAACAAAACAATCTTAGTACATATTCTCATACCCATGGGCATCACCACTCCAGTAGCTCCTGCCTATTGCCCATTAACTACAAGTAGCTCTTGCCAACGTAAAGGTTGGAGACCTCTGGTTTAGAAAGACAGAGGAGAGAGAGATTGAGAGAGAGATAGAGAGAGAGAGAGAGAGAGAGAGAGAGGGAGAACAAGGACGATCGCTGAAGAAAACACAACGCAAGGGGCGGCGGCAGGCTGAGGAAACGAAAGGGAGAAAGCAGAGCTGAAAGCAACTGAGAAATGATACCCCGTGCGGGTAGAAAAGAGAGAAAACTAGCGCAGCAAACCAAAGACGCTACAGGCAGAGGGCTGAGACCCGGAACTGAAGTGGTTGCAACGCGTAACGTGCAGGGAGGGCGTGACAGATAAGCCTCCCTGGATGCTACCAACAAAAAAAAGAACTAGACCGCTGAAGTCTGTGCAGAAGAAACGTTGCGGCACTATTAATGGCCACCGCACAATCTGAATCAGGGCAACAGGCGCCACGAAGTAGGGCACCTGACAGTATGCCCCCCCCGCACCGCAAGCCTTCTGGCTTGCCAGGGTGTGCCCTGTGGAACCTTCTGAGTAGAATAGGGGCTCTAATGTAAGAGAAAGGTTCCCATGACTCTTCAGCCTCAGAATACTCCTTCCAGTGTACTAGATACTCAAGGCGTCCCCTTCGGTACCGAGAATCCCTGATCTGTGATACTTCGTATTCCAGCTCGGTGTCTGCAGAAGAAGGTGCCCTTAGCG
Organism: Ambystoma mexicanum; assembly: GCF_040938575.1. Lineage (NCBI taxonomy): Eukaryota > Metazoa > Chordata > Amphibia > Caudata > Ambystomatidae > Ambystoma > Ambystoma mexicanum. Next base: position 828,395,875 of record NC_090925.1, on the reverse strand, counting down.
GGGTAGCACAAAGAGGCAGATTAGACGTTGCTTCCTTAAGTAGGGAGGAGTGGAATACAGGATGTACTCTTAAACTGGGAGGAAGTTTGAGGCGATAGGCCACCGGATCGATCTTAGCTAGAATAGGATATGGACCAATAAAGCGAGGTGACAGCTTGGACGGGCGAGCACAGTGTGGCAAAAACTTTGTGGAGAGCCATACCCTGGTGCCCACCTTCCATTCAGGCACCTGCAAGCGGTGGCGGTCAACTTGGACTTTATATGACCGTTGACTGTCCTCAAGATTGGCTTTGGCCATTTTATGGGCTTCCTGAATCCTGAATAAAGAGTCCTCTACTGCCGGTAGATTCGATTGATTTGACAAATTAGGTAGAAAGGTACGAGGATGGAGTCCATAAGTACAAAAAAATGGTTTGAGTCCAGTGGCAGAATGGCGAGAGTTATTATAGGTGAATTCTGCAGTGGGAAGAAGAGATACCCAGTCACCCTGTTCTCGATTGATGTAACTACGGAGGTACTGTTCCAGGGTAACAGTAAGTCTTTAAATCTGCCCATTGGTCTGCGGGTGGAAACCAGAGGATAACGCTCGCTCTATTCCCAAATTCTGACAAAGGGCAGACCAAAACTTCGAAACATACTGACTCCCTTTGTCAGAAGTGATCTTATCCGGAAGGCCATGTAACCTGAAGATATCTTTAACAAACACCACTGCCATTTCTTGGGCCGTAGGTACTCCAGGAAGAGGAGAGAAATTAGCTAGCTTACTCAAGGTATCAATTGTGACCATTATGCAAGTACAGTTCTGAGATTTGGGTAGGTCTACGATGAAGTCAGTGGAGATGTGACTCCAAGGGCGATCCGGCACTGGGCTCTGCTCTAGCAGACCTAAAGGTTTGGAGGTGCTATGTTTACTTTGATTGCACACCCTACAAGAGTGGATGTATCGGATGACATCAGCACGCATCTCTGGCCAGTAGAAAGATCGTCGAATGAGATCCAAGGTACCAGCTTGACCGCGGTGACCTGCGATCTTATGGTCAGGACACCAAAACAAAACCCGACGGCGTAGGGACTCCGTGGGTATGTACAATCGATGCCCTTTAAACCACAGACCCTCTCGCTTGGTGATCCTACTCCTGGGAATAGAGGGTGTCATGGCTATTGTGGCCTCTTTAACCTGCTGTAAGAAGGTTGAGATCTGACTCACCACTCTAGTTCCTGGAAAAACCTTTTTCAGGGGAGGATTGTAGGAACCCAAGGTGTCTCTTTTGTGTGACAGGGTGTCCGCTAAGGTATTCTGACTTCCAGGAATAAAGGTGATTCGAAAATCATATTGGGCAAAAAAGTGAGCCCACCGGACTTGTCACAATCCATGTTCTGAAGTACCTGTATGTTTTTGTGGTCAGTTTGAATAGTAAATGGGTGCAAAATTCCCTGCAGCAAGTGCCTCCACTCTTCACAGGCTAACTTCATGGCCAGAAGCTCTCATTCAATTACAGAATAATTCCGTTGGCTCTCTGTGAGTGTTTGTGACAGGTAGGGGATGAGATGTTCCTCGAGGTCTTGTTCTTGCAATAGGATAGCACCTACTGCTGCTGCGGAGGTGCCAGTCTCCAAGACAAAGGGTTTCTCTTAGATGGGGTGACGCAGGATGGGTGCACTACAAAACAGGTCCTTGAGGTGAGTAAAGCTTCCCACTGCCTGAGAGTCCCATGTGAAAGGAACAGGATTTCTTTAGCAATCTGGTTATGGGCAAGACCACCTCCGAGAAATTGGGGAGGAAGCGCCGGTAGAAATTTGCGACTCCTAGAAATCTTTGGACTTCCTTAATGGAGGTGGGAGTCGGCCAGTGGAGAATGGCTTCTGTCTTCTTCTTGTCCATATGTATGCCCTGAGCAGAAAGTACATAACCCAGGTAAGGGACCTGATCAATCCCAAAAATACACTTTTCTCTTTTGACGAGAAGCCGATTAGTTTTCAACCGGTGTAGTACTTTGGTAAGGTGAGTTGTCATGATGCATACCCCCAGGCATCCAGACCACGTCCATCAGCCCCGGGAGCAGGCATCATGTTGCCTTGAGAAAACCCAGCAACCCCCGCTAGGGGCTGTCTGGGTTCAGTCCTGGTGCCTATGGCGTATGGCTCATAGGTGCACACTTACCTGATGCAGACCATGCTGCAAGAAGATCCAAGCCCATGTGAGGCCTGGAAGGGACTACTTTACCTTAGGGACTATTTTGTTACTCGGGTGTGGTCGAGAAGGAATACCTACCTGGGACTACTTTGGAGGCTATTTAAACCACGCCCGAAGAGCAGCACACGCTTCGCGTTATTCTGCATCCAGCAGTGTAACGTTCTCCGTGCAAGCAGCAGCATCCAGCCTTCTGCCACGCCCGTCTCGAACCTGGAGCACCTAGAAAGAAGGAAAGAAGCAAAGGTTAGAACAAGAGTATTACCTGATTTCTTACCTGATTCCAGATTCATCGCATCTTCAAACCAGAGGAAAGACTTTGTTTTAAATGCGTCGCATCGCCAGCAGCAGCGCCGCGCCATACTCACCGTTCCACACAGCATCTCTTCGATCCAGCGCTGTCTCCTTCTTTACATTGCCGAACCCCGGCACCTAAGGGGGACAAGAAACAACAAGGTGAGCAGAGAGAACAGACAGAGACAATCTCTTTAGCCGCCATATGCTTACCTGATTTTACCGCCGGAGGTATTATTCATCAGCACGCCACATCTTCTTATGCCGCACCAGTAAGATAAGGAGAAAGCAGCAAGTTTAACCCTTGGCACTATTTACCAGACAGTGTTGGGTAACACAGACTTTTACCTGAGCGCTTTCAGCTGTCAATCTTCTTATTGGGTCAAAGCTGCAAGATAAAAAGAGGAATTGGACAGGAGTGAATTCCAGACATTTTGAACTCTTACGAACTATATACTTACGGCTCTTCGCCAGGACCTTTTGGAGTCAGGATTCGTTTACAACTCTTCCAATATCTTCAGGCCAGTGAAGTAACTGGTCACCAACGCGCCCCTGCGTGCTTCGCAGGATGGAGGGCTCATCCTTCAAGAATATAAGGTGAGATTGCTGAGAGGGCACTTCAGAGATGATTAGTGGGGAGGACAGTGGGGGTGCTATCACTTGAATCCATAAGTGGCTAAATCCATCTCTCCACTTGTAGGAGACTATTTCTACGGGTCAAGCAGACAAGATTAGGAGGGCAGATCCAGTCAGACATCGCTGCACTACGCATCATGTGGGTGGAGGCCGCAGCAGTCCGGGTCCGACCGACGCCCCTGTGGGAGCCAGGTGAGCGTAACAGAACGCGAAGCCTATCTACAAATCCCCACCCGGGCGTTATGGAAACCTCAGAAACCGACCAACTGGCCCAACTATTGGGGGAACTTAGGGCGGAAGTGCACTCCGCTCGCCAAGAGACTAATGCCCTCAGAATAGAACTAATTGTATCGAAGGAGCGCACAGATGATCTCGCTAGACAACTGCTGCAAAATCAAGCTGGACAAGCACCCCTACCTGGTTCCGGGGGAAATCCAGCTCCTGTGTTATCGAGTAACCCTGTGCAAATAAACCTACAAGGAAATATTCCATTAGCTCCACCTGAAAGCTTTGCCGGAGATCCCATAAGGTTCGCCGTGTTTATGAACCAATGCCGCTTGCACTTTTTATGTAGACCAGGAGCCTTCCCAAACGATCAAGCCAAGGTAGCCTTTGTATTATCATATCTCAGCGGCAGTGCAGCTGATTGGTCAATTCCACTAGTTACTCAGGATGACCCAATTCTTCTGGATTTTCAGGGCTTTCAAACGAGCATGGAAAGACTATTTGCCGGCACTCCCAAGGACAGGCCCTGGATAACGAACTTTTGTCCCTACGACAGGGTAACCAGGATCTGCTAACCTATATCGCAACCTTCAATAGATTGATAGTGGAAACCGGATGGCCTGAGGAAAAACGAATTACATTGTTTCATCGTGGACTTCGGGGAGAACTTAAAGACGTCTTGGCTCAAGTTGTGAACCCACCTCAGGATTGCGCAGAGTTTATAGACTTAGTGGTCCAGCTGGATCATCGACTCCAGAATAGAAAGGTTGATCGAGCTAAGTTCGAAAATCGGGTATTGGTTAAATTCAACGTTGCCCCCAGAGGAACAGATGCATCAGAACCTATGCAAATCGGGGGGGTCAAAGGACCCTTAACTCAAAAGGAAAGGGAAAGAAGAAGACAGATGCAATTGTGTCTGTACTGTGGAACCTCAGGACATTTTCTACGGGATTGCCCTATAAAACCACCCAAGAAGGTGGTAGGAGTTGCTGATAAAAGCCCAAAAGAGCCTGATTCGGAAAACGACCATGCCTGACAAGCGTAGAGGTCCGCTTGCCAAGCTTAAAGAAGGACACTCAGACCTTGCATCTGATCATACCAATGGTCCTAATTGATCCTAGACAACCCTCACGTATGCACGCAGTAAGGGCTTACATTGATAGCGGGGCCATAGGGAACTATATGGACCAAGAATTGGCTTCAAGGATGAATCTACCTCTTTGCAAAAAGACCACTTCGGATGTCATCACCACAGTCGATGAAACTGAAATTGCCCCTGGGCCTGTAACTCATTCCACTACAGAGATGACACTGTTGGGTCAAGATGGGCATCGAGAGACTATTGTGTTTGATTTAATCAAAGCCCCGCAGTTTCAAATAATACTGGGGATGTCGTGGTTGGAAACACATAAACCTTGTATTGAATGGCGAGAGAAGAGAATAACCTTCTCAGATTGTGCACACACCTGTTACCCGGAGAAAACCCCGAACAAAGACCTGGCCACAGTCATCAACCCAATCGTGCAGTTACCTCAGGAGTATCAAGAATTTCAGGATGTCTTTCAAAAAGAACAGGCCAATACATTACCACCTCACAGATCGTACAATTGTCAAATTGACCTTCTACCCGGTGCACAACCCCCATGCAGTAGAATCTACGCCCTCACGGAACCTGAAAATCTTCAACTTCGGCAATACTTGGACCAATACCTGGCTAAGGGCTTTATTCGCCCTTCCAAGTCTCCTGCATCCTCAGCTTTGTTCTTCGTGCCAAAAAAGGAAGGTGACCTTAGAACGTGCATAGACTACTGTGCACTAAATCAGATTACGGTAAAAAAACGGTACCCATTGCCTCTGATCCCCGAATTACTAGACCAAGTAAAGGATGCTTGTATCTACACTAAGTTAGATCTCTGAGGGGCATATCATCTGGTACGTGTAAAGAAAGGCGACGAATGGAAGACGGACTTTCGCACCAAGTACGGATTATTCGAGTATCGGGTGATGCCCTTCGGGTTGTGCAATGCACCAGCAGCCTTCCAGTATTTTATGAATGATGTCCTTCGTGAACTCATTGACGTCTGTGTTATCGTATACATAGACGATATCCTTGTGTACTCCTCCTCAGAATCAGACCATGTTAAGCACGTACGTGCAGTCATTGAGAAACTACGCCAGCACAAGTTATATGCAAAATTGGAAAAATGTGTTTTTCATGTTATGGAAGTTGAATTTCTTGGATTTATCTTGACTCCAAAAGGAGTCAGAATGGACTCACGAAAGGTTGACGCAATTCTCAAGTGGCCATCACCTAGTTCAGTTAAAGAGGTACAAAGCATGCTTGGATTTGCCAATTTCTACCGCAGATTCATTCCGGGCTTCTCACATGTTGTACATCCCATCACAGCACTTTTGCGAAAGAACAAACGTTTCTTGTGGACCGAAGAGGCTGAAAAGGCCTTCCAAGAGCTGAAAGCGAAATTCACGTCTGCGCCTGTCTTAAAGCATCCACGCCCAGAGCTTCCATACATAGTGGAAACTGATGCATCCAGTTTAGCCATGGGAGCTGTCCTGTCCCAGAAGGATCCTGAAACTGGTCAACTTCACCCAGTAGCATTTTGGTCCAGAAAGTTCTCGGCACCCGAGTTAAACTATGCGGTTACCAATAAAGAGTTATTAGCCATCAAATCCACCTTTAAGGCTTGGCGACACTATCTTCTCGGTGCCAGGCATACCATTACTGTAATCACTGATCACCGGAACTTGCAGTATTTAAAAACAGCCAAAGCCCAATCATCGCGCCAACTTCGATGGACATTGTTCTTTGCCGAATTCGATTTTGTGATTACTTATCGACCAGGCTGTAAAAATGGCAAGGCAAATGCCTTATCCCGAATAGGAATGGAAGAAGCATATGCGAACCCGGAGCCGATGCCTATAATTTCTGAACTAAGAATTCTTGGCATAACTACTTTACAGACACTAGAAGAAATTCATTTAAAAATCCAACAACTCTTCAATCCAGCAGCCCTGCAGGACTGGGTAGCGAAAGGCCGGATTACTCAGTCATCAATGACCTACCCTACTATCAAGGACAACTATTTCTACCAAACAAGGAATTACAGGAACTTGTCATCTCCAATTATCATGATAGCCTGATGGAAGGTCACCCAGGTATCGCAAAAACCAAAGCTAAAATTAAGAGACAATTCTGGTGGCCCACCTGGCGAAAAGATATAAAGTCATTTGTGATGTCTTGCGGCATTTGCGCCCAAAACAAGAGTCAGAAGAAAAAAACAGCTGGCCTTTTACAACCTTTGGATATTCCACCTACACCATGGCACACCTTATCTTTAGACTTTATTACTGATCTACCTCCATGTAATGGATTTAACACCATTCTAGTTATTGTGGATCTTTTTTCCAAGATGGCCCACTTTATTCCTTTGAAGGGGTTACCTTCTGCTTCAATTCTGGCCAAGGAGTTCCTCGAAAACATCGTTCGAATGCACGGGTTTCCTTCCGTATTGGTCTCTGACCGAGGTAGTCAATTCATTTCACATTTTTGGAAGAAATGTTGCCAATTGGTGCAAATCGACGTAAGGTTATCAACCAGTCACCATCCCCAGACCGATGGTCAGACGGAGAGGACAGAACTAGACCCTTGAACAGTACCTACGTTGCATGCTTCACCAGACCGAAAGTAATTGGAAAGATATTTTATGGATTTCCGAATATGCATACAAAATCTCTGTACATTCAGGAACAGGACACAGCCCCTTTTATACCATATATGGACACCACCCTCGAACCTCAGAACTCGATTCGCCTCAGCACTTAGAAATGCCTGCAGTTAGTCATTTACATTCTACTATTACACAAGCCTTCAAGGAAGCAACAGAACATTTGAAGCAAGCAAAGAGAAATACAAGAAAAATGCTGATCTACATAGAAGTGAAACTCCACAGTACCAAATTGTAGATCAGGTTTGGCTAGCTACAAAACATATACCTCTGAAAAGAACTCGGACTTTTAATCCTAGACATTTGGGACCTTACACCATTAAGGCCATTATCAACCTGGTGGCTGTCAAACTGGAATTACCCTCCAGTATGCAAATTCATCCTGTCTTTCATGTTTCAATTTTAAAACCAGTTCAACCAGGAACAAGATTAACCAAACCACCAGATCCTATATTGATACATGAAGAACCTGAATTCGAGGTGAAAAACATCCTGGACTCCAAGGTGGTTAAATCAAAACTTGTTTACTTAATCGATTGGAAAGGTTACGGGCCACAGGAAAGGTCATGGGAGCCTAGTGACCACGTTCATGCACCACGATTAGTGAAGAGATTCCATCGGGACTTCCCAGACAAACCAGGACCAGGGGGAGGAACGACTTTAGGAGGGCCCTTGAGGGGGAGTGCTGTCATGATGCATACCCCCGGGCATCCAGACCACGTCCATCAGCCCCGGGAGCAGGCATCATGTTGCCTTGAGAAAACCCAGCAACCCCTGCTAGGGGCTGTCTGGGTTCAGTCCTGGCGCCTATTGCGCCAGGCTCATATGGGACATCAATCCTGGCGCCATAGGCGCAAGGCTTATAGGTGCACACTTACCTGGTGCAGACCATGCTGCAAGAAGATCCAAGCCCATGTGAGGCCTGGAAGGGACTACTTTACCTTAGGGACTATTTTGTTACTCGGGTGTGGTCGGGGAGGAATACCTACCTGGGACTACTTTGGAGGCTATTTAAACCACGCCCGAAGAGCAGCATAAGCTTTGCGTTATTCTGCATCCAGCAGCGTAACTTTCACCGTGCCAGCAGCAGCATCCAGCCTTCTGCCACGCCTGCCTCGAACCTGGAGCACCTAGAAAGAAGGAAAGAAGCAAAGGTTAGAACAAGAGTATTACCTGATTTCTTACCTGATTCCGGATTCATCGCATCTTCAAACCAGAGGAAAGACTTTGTTTTAAACGCGTCACATCGCCAGCAGCAGCGCCGCGCCATACTCACCGTTCCACACAGCATCGTTTCGATCCGGCGCTGTCTCCTTCTTTACATCGCCGAATCCTGGCACCTAAGGGGGACAAGAATCAACAAGGTGAGCAGAGAGAACAGACAGAGACAATCTCTTTAGCCGCCATATGCTTACTTGATTTTACCGCCGGAGGTATTATTCATCAGCACGCCACATCTTCTTATGCCGCACTTGTAAGATAAGGAGAAAGCAGCAAGTTTAACCCTTGGCACTATTTACCGGACAGTGTTGGGTAACACAGACTTTTACCGGAGCGCTTTCAGCTGTCAATCTTCTTATTGGGTCAAAGCTGCAAGATAAAAAGAGGAATTGGACAGGAGTGAATTCCAGACATTTTGAACTCTTACGAACTATATACTTACAGCTCTTCGCCAGGACCTTTTGGAGTCAGGATTCGTCTACAACTCTTCCAATATCTTCAGGCCAGTGAAGTAACTGGTCATCAACGCGCCACTGCGTGCTTCGCAGGATGGAGGGCTCATCCTTCAAGAATATAAGGTGAGATTGCTGAGAGGGCACTTCAGAGGTGATTAGTGGGGAGGACAGTGGGGGTGCTATCACTTGAATCCACAAGTGGCTAAATCCATCTCTCCACTGCTAGGAGAATATTTCTACGGGTCAAGCAGACAAGATTAGGAGGGCAGATCCAGTCAGTCATCGCTGCACTACGCATCACGTGGGTGTAGGCCGCAGCAGTCCGGGTCCGACCGATGCCCCTGTGGGAGCCAGGTGAGCGTAACATGAGTCTTGTGTTCTTTGGCATCTCGAGAAAACACTAATATGTCGTCCAGATAGATGATTACTGACACATACATTAGATCTGAGAACACCCTATCTATGAATCGTTCGAATATTGCTGGCGCATTGACTAAACCAAAAGGCATGACATGATATTTGAATAAACCGAATGGAGTGCGGAATGCTGTTTTCCATTCTTCGCCGGATCAAATTCTCAACAAATGATAGGCACTGCGGAGGTCTAGCGTCGTGAATATCTTGGCACCTTGAACAGCGTCGATAATATCAGAAATGAGAGGCATAGGATAGCGATCCCGTATTGTCACCTTATTCAGACCTCGGTAGTCTATGCAAGGTCAAAGATCCTGGGAGTCCCTCTTGGGAATGAAAAAAAGCAGGGCCCCCACTGAGATTTGGAAGGTCTTATAAGACCATTTTGCAGATTCTCGTCCAAGTATAAGCGAAGAGCTTTCTTTTCCAATTGGGATAATGCAAACATACGGCCAAAGGGCACTAGAGCGTTGGGAGTTAGATCTATTGAGCAATCTTCTGGACGATGTGGTGGTAATTGTAACGGTGCCGTATCTGCAAAGACTGCCTCAAATCCAGCAACATCAAAAGGAATTGAATGGACCCCAATCGTGTCTGTAGTTGGTGAAGAGTGGGTTCTTGCTTCCAAATAAAGGAGATTACAAAGACAATTCTTCTGACAGTAAAGAGACTCAAAACTCAGACTATTAGTAGACCAGTCAATCACTGGGTTATGTTTTCACAGCCAAGTGATGCCGAGAATCACAGGAAAATGAGCTGCCCTGATGATGGCAGACTGAATCTCCTTGGAATGTCGGTGTATCAAGAGTCTAAGATGTTCGGTAGTCTGGGTAATGGGACCAGAACTCAGAGGACTTCCGTCTACATCTTCTATCTTCTGATCTTCCTTTCTGTCAATTCTCTGTAAACCCACCTTGTCGGCCCAAATAGTGTCAATCAAATTTCCGGCCGCACCACATTCTAAGAGGGCCAGTGCTTCCACTTGACGTTGATCCACACAAAGGGTAACCTTCAGTATCTTGAGTCGGGAGTCTTCCGGCTGATTGGTTGGTGCTACAGATGGTGAAACATAGGGTCTAGATGAAACCCCTCAGCGTCCCGTCCCTCCTAGGACCGAGGGTTTTCGTTTCCCGATCTCTGGGAAGGAATCTCTGTGCAATTCCAGATTTGATGCTGATTTGAGCCAAAGTAAGCACATGGACTCTTCTCCCTTCTTCTCTTCCGCTCTTCAGGGGTGAGCGTAGGTCAGGTGGTTTCAATTTGGATGGGCTCTTCTGCGCGTGTATGTACAGATGAGGGAGGAGGAGGGAGGTCTGTTGCGAAGGCAGAGGAGTGCTGACGACGTCTTTCGTGCCTTCTTTCCTGAAGTCTATATTCAATCTGCGGGGCCACTGCTTGTAAGTCAGACAATGTAGCGGGTCTTGGCGATCTTGCCAACTCGTCCTTTATGTCTTCTTGAAGACCTCGTCTGAAGATGACAAATTCAGACTGTTCTGACCAACCAGTCTTGGTTGCCAATCTTTTCAAAGCCGAAATATAGGAGAGAACATCTGTTTGTCCTTGACCTATATCTAGGAGGTCTTCACAAGCAGTATATGATATTTCTTGCCTTTCGAAATTCTGTTTGAGTAGAGACAAAAAAGCAGCATAATCTTGAAGTGCAGGGTCTGCTCTGGTGACTAAAGGGGTATCCCAAGCCAAAGCATTCCCGGACATGTTTGAGATGGCATACCCGACTCGGGAGTTGTCGGTGGTGAACATATTTGGACGAAAGGTGAAATACACGTTACAAGCATCCAAGAACTCCTTTTACTGTTTTAGAGTTCCATCGAATTTGCCTGAAGGAAGTGACATGGGAGGCAAGTCAACCTGTCTGGGTTCTCGAACTGTGACCAGCTGCTTCAAAACTGTGTTTCCCGCCTTCAAATTTTGCACTTCAATTGAGAGGTTACGTACCTCCGCAGAGAGGTTCTGAGCTGCAGCTACCATCTCTTGTAGTTGCTCAGCGGTAGCCATAATACCTTCTTGGCGTTGCAAACTGTCGGACCCCCGGGACTGCAACTCCCAAGATCCTGACCTCCCCTCCTCAGCCTCCTCCTCACCTGATAACCAAGAATCAGATGTAGCCTCTACATACGGTCTCCTGGAGAGATAATCCTTCTTCTTTCTTTCCGTCTTTTTTTTGTAGACAGTGTCATGCTCCCGAAGAGAAGCCACAATGGTAAGCTGTAACACAACGTTACCAGTGGCCCCTTCCCCGAAAAGGACTAATGGGGAAAAAGCCGTTCAGCACAAAAAAACCCAGGATGTGTTCCGTAGCAGAGAAGACCCAAGCACCAGCTGGGAATGGAAGATGGGCTCCGCAGACTCAACGATCCTTGGGCGATACCTTCAAGAGCAGCACAGAAGGTAAAACCCACACCTCAAAGAGAGAACAAGAGGGGAGCGAGGCGAGACAGTGAGAGAGCAGAGAACTGTACAGTATGTACACGGAGGAAACCAGGTAAGGAAAGACAGAGGAGAGAGAGATTGAGAGAGAGTGAGAGCGACCACAGAACAAGGACGATCGCTGTAGAAAACACACCGCAAGGGGCGGCGGCAGGCTGAGGAAACGGAAGGGAGAAAGCAGAGCTGAAAGCAACTGAGAAAGGATACCCCATGCAGCTAGAATAGAGAGAAAACTAGCGCAGCAAACCAAAGACGCTACAGGCAGAGGGCTGAGACCCGGAACTGAAGCAGTTGCAACATGTAGCGCACAGGGAGGGCATGACAGATAAGCCTCCCTGGACGCTACGAAAAAAAAAAAAACAACTAGACCGCTGAAGTCTGTGGGGAAGAAACATATGGCCACCACGCAATCTGAATCGGGGCAACAGGCACCATGAAGTAGGGCGCCTGACAGCCAGCCACAATGCTTTATTTTCACAAGGTATCCAGATAAGTGTGTAATACCTCCCCTGTAGTCAGTGTCTCTCTTTGCTCCTTGGATGTAAATGAAGAGCAGGGAAATGCATAGGTAAGCGTGGGATGTTCTTCGTTATATATAGCTGTCTCTGGTCACTGACAACTTCTGAGCTGGTATTCCCTGCAAAATTGTAAAAAGAAGAATGTTTTAATTTCTCACTTGTGCGTTCTGAATCCCTGACCTCCTCTATGTTGGTGCGTGAACGTGTGACAGTGCACCCTCTGCAGGCCAAAAGAATGTGAGGCACAGTAGGAAAGATTTACTCCAGTATCCCCTCCGGAAAGGCAGATGTATTCCTGACAAGCTTTGCAACTGACAAAACCATCAGTGGGGGTGCTTTCCTCCCAACTTGCAAAAGAGTGAATAAACAGCACACACTTCAGGCAGGACTAGGCAAAAAGTATGGGAGGCATACACCTCACTCTCTTCTGACTGAAAAGAAAAGTACCAACGATTAACACCAGATCAAACACAAAAACCCTGGCCGTCTCCTTACCTATGCTAGATGAGCATCTAATACCTGAAGTCATTTTATCTGCAGCCAGGATACCTTGTAAATCTGGAAGAGGATAGGAAAACACAGTGTGACAAAACCGTAGATGTAGTCACTTATAAACATGGGGCAGCCCCTTCCCATGAGGGCAGGGAGGTGAGGCTGCTACCCGGTAGTCCCCCTGTGGTTAATGTACAGCAGGAGAATCTCATGGGGAGAGACTACCCCTCTGGGGATCATTTAAGGAGAACGTGGTATAACAACCCTCACCCAACATCCTCATATACCTTAAACCCCACCTCCATGTTACACACCTCCATGTATATCTGCGAGACTAAGAGCTGCACACCGAGACAAGGAAGAATAGGGTTGACTGGACTATGTGAAGGGTCAGAAATAAAATCCAGACACAAAGCTGTGATAGTTGTAGTTAAAGACACTTTATTAAACAACTATGGGTTGGGAAAAAAAACTCTCTGGCCCTATTCGAAAGAGGAACTTCCCTACCTAGAAACTTAAACTAAGGATCTAACTGTGCCATGGTGTCCGTAACTGAAAAGCTGTCCTTGTGTCCAAAGCATCCAAGCCTACCCTCACACTATGAACAAAACAGCATATGGTGCAAGGAAATGTCTTTACCTTGATGTTGGCAAATCGTGTTCAAGAATGATGCCAACGAAAATGTTCTCCAAGTTAAAAACCATTGGATCCAGGGGATGATCCCCTTCCCCTGAATTCTTAAACAAGATGGCAAAAATGTCTCTTTAGCTAACAGTTCCTTTGTGTCTTCACATGACTCACAAAGTTCTTGTTCAAGCAAACAAAAAGTTCTGTAATAGTCTTTCTGTACACTCTCTTGTAACTTTGCAGATTACCTGGTATACTCCACTGCAGGAATCTTTGTACAGTTTCAGTTGCCTGGTGCACCCGCCTGCCAGGTCTTTTTATACATTTCACAGTACTTTCATTATCACAGTTCTTTGATTATAAAACATCAGCATATCCCTTGAGGTGCTTGGCATATGTGTCTATGGTAACATTTACTCAACTTCTCCCTGCAATGGCATCTCATGCAACTGTACTTGATTGGGGTTTGCCTTTATACTTTGCCTTGTCTGAATTCAAACATTCATCTCATTGGGTATTGAATTTGTACTTTGTCTTGTCTGAATTCAAACAAACTTTGCCTTTGTACTTTGCTTGTCTGCATTCAAACATTCTTCTTATTGGGTGTTCAATTTGTAATTTGGCTTGACTGCATTCAAACAAACTTTGTATTTTCTGCATCAGCCATTTCGTACCATTCAAACACTTGTTGGTGCGCTTGTCAGATTGCCCCGGGTCCCCATCCGCTTTGGGCAGACACACTGGTTCCTTTCAGCATCTCTGATCCTGCTTGCGCTGCAATGGTGTGGTTACTTCACTTGCTTTCCAGCTCGGAGTGTGCAGGAGTTCTTCCAATGTCCTGCGCGGCTCCATAGTCACATGCCACCTTTCCCGACCTTCAGGAGCTTCTGTGCGGGTCCCAGAATCTCCACGGCCCTTATTGCTTGCACGCAGCATCTTCTCCTGTCCCAGCAGCCTTCTCCGTTTTGCCAGCCCGGTCGGTGTGTCTCATGTTTGTAAGCCTCAGCATAGGTGGCAACGTCTGCTCCTGCACTGCTCCATACACCACACAATCCCATACTGCGGTTGCTATCTTTAAATGTCTTGTGCAGTGAATACTTGGAAAAACAACTAGCCTGCACGCTGTCCTTCGCTCTCCTGTCACTTTGCACAAACTCCCTCCTCTTCCTCCCCTTCTCAGTACCTAGGTGGTTATGGGAGTTGGAGTCCAGGGATATCTTTGGACTTTTAACTCTTAAATTGGTTTTCTCAGAGATTTCACATATGGCACATTAGATACAAAAGGTGTTATATGTGAGTTGTGGGTGTTTGGGTCAAAGGAGTCAAAGGAGGTGGTCTGTCGAGAATAGTGTGAAGAAAAGGTTCCCTAACTTCCTCTTCAGGGGGAAACCATTAGTTGACAATAGGCAATTAAGGGTGTCTTCCTCATGGGAAAGGGGGGATTCTGTGTTTCATTCAATCAAGTCATAACATCTCCCTGGTAGTGGTTTCCTCCCATGTGATCCTCCCTCATATAGCTGCCCTCAGGCTCAGAATCAGGTTGTGGCTGCTGTCCCCTGGCCACATGGGAGGAAGTTCCCATTGGGGAATCTGTGATGACTCCATTGGATTCATCACAAATAACACCACCAATGGAGACACTGAGATGAGGAGGAGAGACGTAGGCATGCTGAGCCCTCCCGGGAATTGGAAAGAGCAATCTAGATCCCATTATGATTTACAGATAAAAAGTAAAGAAGGACTCACCTGGGAGTCAGACCCTCCCCGGAGGTAGCACAAGCGGGAAGGACGTTCTGCTTGGGAAGGAGACGAAGCTGCTGACTGGGGCGCGAGAAGGTTAATCCAGGCATTCGCAGGCAGACCAGAAAGCAAGGAGGACAGAGATCTGGGTGAGAGAACCTGTGGTCGCTGAGAAATGCACAGCCCGCTCAACAAGAAAGGCTGTGTAGCCGCTGCGAGCTCCACGAAAGCAGGAGGAGAATGAGGAAAGCCGTCAGAGACGTTGGAAGAGCCCGAGAGCAGCAGAGAAATTCTGGTAGCAGCCCAGATGGTACAGGGGCTGTCTGGGTCTTGGAGGGGAATAGGGTAAACCCCGTAATCAGTGTCTGGGACCCAGAAATAATGACACAGAAAACATGAGACCATTAGAATACCTGGAAGGAGAGTGAACTGCGTAAAAAGGGAACCAGATACTGTGAATAAAGCCAAGTCTGCAACCTGAGGAGGAGAACATCCTCATTGCTCATCTCTTTCATGGCAGTGCCTGGCAGGGTCATGAATCAGGTCTGCCCAGAACAAGTCACTAAAGAAATGTGTTTCTGGGACCCTCAACAACCGCCTTGTTAAGGCTGAGAAAGGCCAGGGGAAGGGAAACATTCCCCTTGGCATTGTGAACTTTGAAAGAAAGCTGGAGAAAGGCCAAGGGAAGGGAAGCATTCCCCCTGACATTGGGGGTCATTACGAGATTTGTGGTAAAAAACTGTTAAACCGCCATTGAGGCAATACTGTGTACATGTAGCAATGACGCTGTTAACAGCGGGCGATTACGAGTATGCGTGTACATGTGCAAAAGTCCCCAAAACATCCCTTAGCGGAATCATGGAAAGCGCAGACAGCCCTTCCGCCTCCGTCCACCTCTAAATAACGGGTCCGGCATTAACGGGTCCGGCATTAGCGGCCACCGCTAATAGCGGCCACTGCTAATGCCGGAACCGGAAATAACATCATTGCGCCGGAACAGGAAACGGCACGGTGGCCATCTTGAAAAACACAATCCATTGGCATCCTCGATACACAGGACCTGGAGCCTCAATCAAACACCAGCACATCTTCTACAACACCAGCACCATGCCGAAGGCTGTTAAGAAAGGGGCATCCCGGCAGCGGAAGGAGCGGTTCTCCAAAGATGAACTGACCATGCTTGCTGACACTCTGGCTGAGAATGCAGAGGTGGTCTTTGCCAATGACCTGAAAAGAGCAGCACAGTTAAAAAAAATAGAGATTTGGCAGCTAGTAGCCCAAAAGTGAGTGTGGTTGGCAACACCCCCCGCACAGTAAAGGACGTCCGAAAACGTTGGGACGACCTGCGCCTCAGAGTGAGGAACATCTTATCTGCCAACCGGAGCCAGGGCCTTGCTACTGGTGGTGGCTCTAACTCACAACAAAACTCAACTGCTGGGAAGAAACTTGCATCAGCACAATCGGTCTGGAATCAATAGAAGGTGTGGGAGACATGGAACATGGAACCACGTCATCGGCTGATGGTGGTGAGTGTCCTAAGAAAACACTGTATTGCAAAGTATGAAGAAAGTCCACCATTGTGACTGTGCCATGAGGCAATGCATGGGCCATCACACACACATGGATACATCCCTGCCTAGATGCCGTCCCCAGCACTTACACATCCACATGCATGCAGCATGCCTATGCCATACCTGACACACACCACAGACAGGGAAACAGCATGTGTCACACTGCACGCAGTCCACAACACAAAGGCATGTCTCACAGCACACACCACCTCACACATGACTGAATCTAACGTATTACTGAGCAAACCCACCAAATGGCAGATAACCTGCAGAGGACTCTGCAGCACAGGCCACCACACCTAGCAAGAGGACCAAGTCCAGGGAAGAAACCAACAGGCCCTCCACCTCAAGGGCACTGGCAAGGCAGATCGGCAACAGAGGAAAAAGGCACCAATGGATGGCATGGAACAGGGGAGTCATAGCTCGTCCACTACTGCACAAATTCCAACACCTGTGGTATCTGCAGCTGTAGAGTTGGTGGCAGATGGGACCCTGTCTGCAGCCACCAGTTCTGTTGGGGAGGCAGCTGCCACTGCGCCACAGAGTGGCGATGAGGTCCTTATAGAAGGCGAGGTCTGTGTCCCTGCAGAGGACTCACGCTCCCTGGAATTCCTTGGCACACCCAGCCCAACGCAAGAACAACAGTACACACCCATCAGCACACCTGATGGGACGTCTCATGTCCAGTCGGGAGGCGAGGCTGAAGCAGAGGCCTGGAGCCCCACAAAGGACACACCAGATATGGGCCCGTTGCCACACCAGCCATCCACCTCCACAGGGGTCCGGGACGGGGAGTTCAGGATGACACAGATGGAGGCGGGCCAGCAGCAGTTGACTGGCCTATTGAAGCAATATGTCACTGATGGTGATGTGACGAGGAGGGAGGCCAGAGACAACACTGCGGCCATGAAAGGGGCCATAGAGGCGAGCACACAGAAGATCTGTGAGGAGCGGTCGGCAGTGCGGCAGGTCCTTGGCAGGATTGCAGAAGCCATGGAGGCTCTGCGTCCTGCCCCGGCAGTTAAGCATGCGCCCACAGCGTCTTCCTCTAGCTCAGCACAGACAAGCCCCATGCTCAGGTCTGTGCGCACCATGCACCACTCCAACATGCTCCAGAGTCAGACACAGGCCATTAGTTGCAGGCTCAACCTGCATGTGCACACCTATGCAGACTGGAGTGGCATAACATTGCATGCCATGTTGCCATGTGTGGGGGAGTTGTTGGGGGAGTTGTGGGGGAGGCGGAGGGGGATTGGGTGTGTGGGGGAGTTGTGGGGGCAGGGGGAGGGGGGTTGGGGTGTGTGTGAGGTGGAGGGTATGAGCAATTTTGACTTTTTACTGTTAAATACACCCGTTGTGTACCTGACAAAATACTTGACTGGACATTCCTTATTGTGTATGTGTCATTTATTGGTTTACAGTGCATAGTGTCCATGTACTCCCACACCCAGTGCCCTCAGTCCCACATTCATGGCACCCTCTGCACCCATGTCTCTTAGAAGTATTGGCCAATCACCGACTGGCGCACAGCACGTCCCTCCTGTGCATTGTCACCGCGATGATGTGCGACCACATCTTCTTCATCTTCTTCATCATCACCTGGTGGTTGCTGTTCAACAAGTAGTAGTTATAACCGAAGCCCGGGACGGGAGGCTGCTCAAGCAGCTGTTCTCCCTGTTCCCGGCCTTCGGTTTGGCATAGAATACCTAGAATGGTGAGTTCTAAAAGGGCATGTTATTATTTTTTATTTTACTGTTTTTTTATTTTACTGTTTGTTTAAAATAGTTAAATTAGTAAAACTAAAAAAACTTTAGTGTTTACAATTTTATTATGTTGTTGACAATTGATCTTATAGTCATAGGTGGTTTCTTTTCTAGATCCACCGTGGTTGAAATAGAGCAGCCTACAGTCTGTAATTGTTGGTGACCATCGAGTAGGAAGTTGTGGACATTCAACTAAGTAGGTAGCACCTTATTTTATTTTCTAACCCTTATCCTTATACTTTGACAAGAATCTTATACACATTTTCTGAACTATTGTCCACAGATTCTGGTGAAATCAACTCAAGGTCCCATACAGATTCCATTTGGAGGGGTTTAAGTTAACCCATAATTACAAGGTCAGTGAAGGTATTTATTGCATATGCGCATGTGGACTTGGAAGGGGAGATAACATGAGAAAATACTGATTGAAATCCTTTATCTTTTTTAACAGATAGAGGAATATGCTAAGTAACATCCATACCTGAAGAAGGGGGCAAACGACCTCGAAACACGTCTAATACGTGTTGATTAATTTGCTGATGGACAATATGAAGAAAATATTGTTAGATCAACACAGGATCGTTACTTGATTATATTATATATATTCTTTTGAATGTTATCTGAACTTATTATGAGAATAAATGTACACATTTTTTCAAACTACTTACGTTATAACCAAATTGTTTTGTGTTGAATTCTGTACTCTGATTTATTTTGGGAAGTCTTTAGTTGAGTTAAACAAGAGACTATTATGAAAAGTTGAGTTATGTGATTTGTACAATATTGTACTCTACAACAGTGAAAGGAAAATTATGCTAAGTTTCTTTACATGTTAGAATATTTATCTGAAGAGGATTCTGTCCTCGTTGGAGTGACCAGGTTACCATCTCAGTGTTCCATGAGGTGTCCTTAATGTTTCGGTTGCTGTTCAATGTCAGGGCGCAGAGGCACGTTCCATCGGATGCACATGTTGTGCAGCATGACACATGCCATGATGATCTTGGCCACCTTCTCATGTCTGTAGAGGAGTGCCCCACCCGACCTGCTAAGACCGCGAAAAACGTGCCTTCAACAGACCAAAGGTCTGCTCGATGACCACACAGGTACGGGTATGGGAACGATTGTAGTCCTCTCCATGTCTGGTCTGCGGGATCCGGACAGGGGTGAGGAGCCATGTCTTCAAGGGAAAGCCACAATCACCTGCATGGGTGCAAAATAAGGTATGTGTTAGAAAATTTCTGATGGACACCTGTACTTATCACACATGCCTGCAGATATTTGTTGTTCACATGCACATGTCAAAAACAAAGAGTTGATGGCTGGAAGGTTTAGAATGAATCTTAACCACTGGCATTGCTCTGGGCAACCCTCCAAACCACCGTTCTTCGCCTGCCAAGCCATTACAGAAGGGGAAAGACCATATGCAAATCAGGCTTGGCTCCTCCCCAAAAGGGGCAGTCCAGCCCGAACTGCTAGGACACATCCCTTCTGCACGAGACCACAAGCATCCCCAAACAGGTTTCGCCCTGTGAGAGAGGGTATGCCCAGACGTGGGTCCCTTGCTCACTGCGGCATAGGGAACCAAGCTGCACCTCACTGAGGAGGCCAAACAAGGCCGAAACATGTCTGGGGTTGCTTGTGTTTCCGTGCAGAGGGGACCTGGCCTAGCAGTTCGGGCTGGGCTGCTACCATTGGTGGCAGGACCTGACTGAGTTCGGGCTGGGCTGCTACCATTGGTGGCAGTACCTGACTGATTTGCATTTGGCTGGACCCCTTTTGCAATGGCGCAGAAGGGCTAAAAAACGGTGGTGTGGAAGGTTGCCCAGAGCAATGCCAGTGTTTCAGATTCATGCAAAACCTTCCACCCATCACTTTTGTGCTTACACATGCACATGTCCCAGGTTGTATGCACACATTTTACCTTGCCACAATGTGTGCTGTGCCATGGTCTTATGGTGTGGATTGCGTCTTCAAGATGATACAGGGTGTACACTCCCTTGATGTTGCTCATGCACTGTGGACGCATACCACTGTGTTTGTTTTAATTATGTGATGTGTAGTGATCAGTATGATTTTATTACTGGCAGCATTGGCAGTAGTCTCAGCATTATTTATCAGTCAGCGCTTATTATTCCCAAGGTGACACGCAGCGCTACTGTGGTGGTCGCCCTGTGACAAGCAGTGTATTCCCTTGGTGGGATTGATTTGTGCACTCTCATGGATGCTTGTCCTGTGTTGTGAATTGCTGCGGACATTTACATTGTGCATACTCACAGCATGTTGCTGGATTGTGTTAAGGAGGTTGAGGTCTGATGATGGGTGGTGGATGTGTTGTGGGATGTGGCCTGGTTGTAAGATAGGCATGTTGTAATTGGTGTACAGCTTCCATCATTGCTATGGGGATTGGTTGTCATGTTCAGTTTGGGATGCTTTGGGGCACAGTGTTTTGCGACGTGGACATTGCGCTGTCACCACAACAATGAAGCCATGGTGGTGTGTGCATCTCTCCCCCCATTACACTGCCATGTGCCTGTCATGCGACTTAGCAAGCAGCCAGGCACGTCGTCCTGCATGCCGCTCCATGTAGCGTGGAGTTGTGCAGGACCATTGAGTCATGAGTTGATCCGGGAAATCGGGCACAACAATGTGTGATGATCTTGGTGGAGTCACATATCATCTGTACATTGATGGAGTGATATAGCTTACAAGCTTACGATTACGGTACACCACCTCCATGGCATGCGGGACCACCAATTCAACATGCGTGCAGTCAATTGCACCAATACAATTTGGCATGCCTGCCAGTGCATGGAAGCCAACTTTCGTGTCAAAGATCTCCTGGGCAATCCGTGGTAGGGATATGTAGTTCCTTGAGTGCTTCAGCAGGGCATCCAGCACTTTCTTCAGCAGGCGTGAAAATAAGGGTTGTGAAATGCCATGCATGTGCCCCACTGTGTGCTGGTAGGTGCATGTGGCCAGGAAGTGGAGCACAGACACTACCTTCAGTAGAGGTGGGATGGCGGTGCATATTTCAATCAGGCTGACAATGTAATCGTGTATCATGTCC
Source organism: Ambystoma mexicanum (assembly GCF_040938575.1). Classification (NCBI taxonomy): domain Eukaryota; kingdom Metazoa; phylum Chordata; class Amphibia; order Caudata; family Ambystomatidae; genus Ambystoma; species Ambystoma mexicanum. The sequence goes on along the minus strand of NC_090925.1, from coordinate 828,374,470 downwards.
ACAATGGTGGTGATGGTGTCCCGGTCCAGACGGTACAGGGTGTGGATCTTCTCAGGGGTTAGGTTGAATGGACTGGTTCTGATGCAGGGATTGGGTGCTGCCTGCGTGGTACCAGTGGCTGCACTGATGGGGCTGGCTGGGTCTGTCGCACCCTCCTTCTCCTCCTGCGTCTCCTCGGTGGTGCCTGTTGTTGTTGTTGCTGGTGTAGCAATGCAAGCATGTCCTCCAGCCCCAATATTGCTACTGCAAGTGGAATCATTTTAGTGTGGAGTGGGGTGTGGTGTGTGGGTGTGCTCCTTTTGTGCTGGGCCAGACTTCATTGCCTCCACCTGTGCTGATTGTGTGCACCTCTAGCAGTTGGGTACTGCACAATTCTGTTTGCGGGTGGTTCGCGATGCCAGTAATGCCGGCATCCCGGTATCCCTTATTACCGCCTTCATGATGCTGGTATTTGCATGTCCGCATGACTTGTGATCTCCTCCTGTTTGCGCCATCCCAGTATTGCTGGGCCGAAGGGCTGCGTGCCCATGCGCATGCCGGTACGGGGGTGCACGGTATCAGCGGTGGCGCTGATACCGGGTTGCTGACTCGTAATAGCCCGGAGTGGTATGCGGTGCCGGTAATCCCTTACCTGCATCGTTTTTCCATTACCTCCAACCTCGTAATGACCCCCATTGTGAACTGTGAAAGAGAGCTTGAAAAAGGCCAGGGGAAGGGAGACATTCACCCTGACATTGTAAACTGTAAAAGAGGGCTTGGAAAAGCCCTGGGGAAGGGTGATATTCCCCCTAGAGTTGTGATCTGTGAACAAAGCCTGAAGAAGGCCAGTCATTCTCCTGGTAATTGAACCTGCAAGAACATCAAGTCATTAGTGTCAGAGGATCTGCAACCCAAGTTGAAGGTAGTAATTCCCCTTGTTGGAGAACTTACAACCAGAACTGTGCCACCTAGTCCAGGAGGAGGGCATCATTCTCCAGGGCCAAGAACTTTGGTACAACTGTTTAGTTTTGTTACAAGTGTAAGGGACAGGGATAGGGAGATTGTCTTGATATTGGGCAAAATCTTCCTCGGGGCCAGCCCTTTGAGAGCAAAAATACCCAATTCAGCCCAAAATACAGGTTCTATTGTGCTGAGCAGTGATCTCATGCTAGTGACAAATGACACCCTCAAAGATAAAGCATATTTATTCTAAGCAGTGAATTTCATATACATTTGGGATTCAAGTTAGAGAGTATTACAAAGCATAAAACAAAGAGCAATGCAAAATATAGTGAAACATGGAACTTAGATAAACATAGAGAAACATAGAGAAATATAGAGAAACATAGAGAAACACAGTCTTACGTCCCTTAATCTCAGCCCTGGGAGACCTGGGTTTCTCATAAGCTAGCTGTAAAACAAGCCCCGCTCATAGAAAAACAAGGCTGGAGGACACCGTGAGAGCCAATTCCGGGCACCTGACTGTACACGAATCAAGTCCACAGGCGATCTCCCCCTGATCCATGTGTGCATGGATATTTTATAATCTCTTGCTGTCAGTCACCATGACGCACAGTTCCAGAACTTTCCCTGTGCAACTGGCTCATGGAAAAAACCCAGCTCTCTCTGAGATGCTCCCTGCTCGCTCCTACCCCCTCCCTTGTTCCCATCTGCGCTGGCTGAGGAATGTCTTATCAGTACCTTCCCAGAGAAAAGGAAGATTAGCTTGGAGCCAGGGCTAACGTTAGTGAGGCTGAATATTCTAAGGGAAGCAGGGATGTATTAACCCCATCTGCAAGCTCTAAAAGGCATGCACTCATAGCTTAGTGTTTATAGCGCTTAAGACTGGCTATCTAAGCGCTATATAGGTGCCATGATGTTCCAAACACTCCAAAAACCTATTAGCTACATAGCTGGGGGCCCTCCCTGCCTGTACTACTGTCAGCATTTTTAGCACATACTTTGAATACACTATTGGCTTTCAGCGGCTAATGCTGTCATCTAAAGCCCTGATTGGCAAGGTTGCAATTTCGTGTATCACTACATTCCACCCCTATTCAACGTTTGTGCGACAAAATGCTGACTAATACCTATCAATATAGTATTTAGTGCAGTGATAAAGACCTTGGGGCTTTGCAAGAGGTTTAAGCAAACTATCTTATAGCGGTTAGTTAGCGTGGCATGCAAGGTAAAACACTACCTAAACAAAAATGTACACAAAGTGAACAGTGACATATACCCTTGCCAAAACCTGGCCTACACAAAAATACCTACGCCAAGTGAACATGGACATTTACTCTAGCCAAAACATGGCTTACACAAAAATACCTAAATCAATTTTGTATAACTGATTGTCAGTTAAAAAGCAGCATGCAGTTAAAATGTCAAGGCAATCCAGTGTAGTCTAATCTACAATGCACTATTGCATTTATGTATGGTTACCAATTCTAAAACCTGGCAGCCTTTCACCCTAAGGGCCTACCCTCCCCCTGATCCCAGGGCATTCAAGCGTGACTATGGGCTGTGTGACTAGACACTTCCCCCAGGTAGGTGGAACCCAACCAGAAACCATCTAATTTCGTGAACAAGGTGAACCCATGGGCACCAGGTTGTCTAAATAAAAACAATTCTACTAATTTACATCAAAGCATGGCATGTGTTATTCATGCAATCAAAAGCAAGCAATTCAATCCATATGTATGCTGGTAACTGTAGCTCTGCGTGCCAGTGTGTGGAGGATGGTTGCCCCCACCCAGTAAAAAGCCAACACCTGCTGATTTAACAATGTTTGCCATACAATGCATTGTGTGTATTTAGCAGTCTTGTTGACCTGCCCTATGGCAGACAAAAATGTCTTCATGTCTAAAATTCTGTCATCTTCAATTGGCTGTCAATACTTGTAGCAGTGCTGGGCATATCAATGGGCCCCACTAGGCCAGAAGTTCTATAGCAGAGCTGGCATCAGAACCCATAGTGGCTAGCTTATAGTGCACAGTTTCTATGTCACAAGCATATAAAGCTCCTGCAATTAATGAATCTAGCTCCCTAGCTACACGCACTCTAGTGATGGGCCATAGAAATGGACTCCATTTGTAGCAGCTTGGTAGTACTAAGGAAACATTGCCTCATGATAAATCTATGTCTAAGTGTAGCACTGTAATAATGAAGGTGTGCATTACCAGTCTACAATTTACATGTTGTCTTACTACTGGAAAATCTAACAGGTTCACAGTGTCTACCTTCTGTGACTTGGAGAATACCCTTCTTCAAGTGGGATATCTACCATATACAATATTAACTTTAGCCACAAACACCATACTACTATCCGGCAGTGGCTGTTTCATCACACCATGGAAAAAATTCATTTAGTCAAGTTATAGTTCATTAAATCTTGGCGAGAACACTCGCTGCAGTTCTTGGTCAGAAAAACATCACATTAGACAAATTAAACAAATGGTATCCATTCAGTGACAAAAGATGCCTGACAATGTGCCAGGCCAGTACACTAGCAATTCCATGTGGATACTCATTTGTAGCGCTTTTCCAAAGAATTATTCCAAATGTTTACAATCAAAAGGTGACTCTTTGCATTAGTGTGCTGGAGACAGCTGTCCCCACAAAAAACATGAAACTGGTTGGTTTAACAAAAACCGTGTCACACTCTGTGTCATAAAAATCAAACATCAAGTCAGTCATGGTTTCATTTACCTGCCTTAAGCTGGCTGTAAAAGTATCCAGTGTTTCAAAGATTACCATTTCAAATTATAGCTCATACACTTGGCAGCATTACTTCAATTAAGAATCTTAACCTACGCACAGGTGACTTTGATGTGCGCACTCATCTTATCTCAAAATTAATTACACTCCTGCTTGCATAATTCTGCTGCCCCAACAGTTCATAAATCATTCTCCTGCCTACGTGCAATGTAGAATATTTCTTTTTTTTTTCAAAAAACAAAACATCTCTGGTTAAAGCCATTCAGTTGGAAGAGTAAAACCATTTGGTTTTTTCAGATTCATCTCAACAGTGCATTTAAAAACCATTTTTCAATGTGTTAGCATTCAATTGCTGTGTCACACAGCTGTATGTGGTGCCTGATGTTACAGTCCACAATTCATTGTCCATAGTCCTTTAAACAAGAAAGGGCAAAACATGTCATTTAAATGTGTAGCATCAAATACTTGATAATTAGCCAAGTCTGCATCGTGCCAGTTCAGCAAAAGTTATTACTCTGTTGGACACTATTCGCAGGTTACAGCATTGAGTGCGGTGCAGGGCACGTTAAAGTTGAAATAGCATGTCGCAGTGGCTCGCTTTCTCTGAGAATGCGTCTGACCCTTCTTTGATCAGTGTCACCCACAAACTGCATATTAATTTCTGATATTATGAAATGTCTTGTCGTGCTTTGCCTAGGCAAAATACAAACAGAAATGTTAGGATTTCATCAAAACTTCAATATCAGCGTTATCCACCCCTTCCCATAATACCACCCCCATCTTCAAAAAGTCTCATCAGGTAACTACACACTTTGTCATTGCTACTGCAATTATTTATCACCTTTCTGCATGTTTCTGGGGGCTTATTTACACTCAACCATACGGGGTGTAACTGCCTAATCACAAACTCATTTGTGCAATGCAATCATAGCTGGTCAATGGTACCTCAGACTGATCTGTGCTTTTACAAAGCCATATAGTAAGTACCCAGGTCGCACAATGCTTTTCTTTTTCACCAAAGCGATCACAAATGCCAGGCGCCAACTTGCTTCCAGTGTCCCATGATCTTGGTTTAGGTTGCCCTGCTGGCATCACTCCATTTTTCAAAGGTAAAGTCTTTCAGTCCAATACCGCTTGCAGTTGTACGAGCAGCTTTGTTTATTTATCTTTCTTTTCTTAGCAGTGTCTTTTCAAGCCTCTGGTTTTTTCACTTGTCATTTTTTCAAAGGGCGTTTGCTGTTTTTGAACCACCCCTTTGAGTGCGATAGTCTAAGCCAGTTTCTTTTGTTGCTTCAACAAATCATTCATTCTTGCACTAAGCCGTGTGGCTTCTGGATCATGGCTAATGTGCAGTGTTCATGTTGTACTTCAAAGCCCCGCTCTGCATGTTGTCTCTTGCAAAACGGCTAAGCACTTTTTGTCAGTTTTGCTTCCATCTGGAATGCCATAATGTCTTTGTCAGTTACTCCATCCCCTGGCAATGTAGCTTGCAGTTTGCCAGATGTGTATTTTCTCTTCTCAAAGCGCCTAGAGGTTTCTTCTCCAGTGCACAGCGCTTTACTTCAGTTCACATCACATGGAGCATTGGAATGCAGCTTGCACAGCAATAGCGCTTTACTTCACTTCACATCACATCACATGGGAATGCGGTTTGCACAGTAATGTCTGTTGGAATGGGCAGCTGTCTTTTCTTGGCCCATTCACAGATGCATAGGTAAATGTTCAGATGTGATGTGCCCGTCTGCCATCCTGCATGAAGCCTTTGCTCCGTACCACAGTTTACTGGGCAAATTCTTTACTTTTTGAACAGCTCTCTGTTTTTGCTCCCCCTTCCTCAGGAATGCAGGCATGTTTATCTTTCGTGTGCACCTGGCAGCGCCATTAGCACGCAGCTTATCTCTTTTGCCTATAACTCTTATACTGTGGCGGCTTCACTCGTTTCAGACAATTCATCCAGATTACCTCTTTCTTGTACTGTTTCTGCTTTTGTTTGCCTTCACGCACCTCGCCCAAGACAGCTTCAAGGCACAAGCTCTGCACACACAGCAAGACTCTTGTTTTCAAAAGCGGCACTTTTCTTGTAATTTTTCTACTCCATGTAATTTTGCAAAATGTCAAAGCGTCTTTTTTTTCTTGTAATGTGCGATCTTTCAAGAGAACTCACAACCCATTAAATCTTTGTGCTATCTTATCACACACAGATGTTTCATTCTGTTGTACCATTGCCAAACTATAACCACTCATTTCAGTGCATTTAAAAAATAAAAATGCCATATTTAGTGCAGCTCCCTGCACGTTTTTTTTTCTGCAAGAACAACCCACACTCTATTGCTTGTGGGCTGTTTAATGTGTCAACAACATTTTTCCCCATGTATCACAGTCAACAGGTCACTATTTCCAAAGCATACATAACTTATAAGGCAACAGCACAAATCCATGGCATAGCATGGGGACAGTCAAAAATACTCCAGGGGCAATTTAGAAAAATATAAATTGTTTTTCCCCCAACCATTGCAAACTGATTCTGCAATTTCAAATCAGTACACAAAAATCGAAAATCCAAATAACATTCACTCACTTTCCTTTTAAGTGAGTCTCTCACCCAATATAAGCATGGCACAGCCTAAAATGCAATATAACCATTTTAGTGTGTTTCCTTTAAACAGAATTTGCCACCATTAGCACATGGAATTTTACAGTTGCCAAAAGAAAGAAAAAACTCTTTAGGCTCTCAGCACAGATGTTACTCATTCTCCTAAGCATGGCTCATTCCCCTTCCTCATTATTCAGGAATGCCAACCCTTCAAAAGCATATATCAAAAAAAAGACGAACCTTCGCCTCCGAACATTACAGCCCCCACTCGCTAGCACACTGGGGCTGAGTCAATGGTTAAATCACTATTCACAATTTGCATGTCAAATTCTTGCAATTATTTTTCCTGCCCTCATGACAGAATAGAGATGAGAACTCCGTCTCATTATGCATTCCAAATTACAACTTTAAACTTGGGAAACCACATGATAAAATTCTTTTTCTAATTGAGCATACATCTTTCTTAACCATTCATCGGAGTGCTTTAAACAAAGCCATTTCCCGCTCGTTTATTGCCTTGTACTCCCTGGCACCAATCCCATGCAATAAGTCAGTCACGACTGATTTACTGAAGGGAGTCTTAACCACACAAGCTATCGGCCACGGCAAACCGACACAACATTGCTGCCTTTTGAAGTCTCAGAGCTGCAGTGAGACCATCAAGGAAATGCGACAGCCTGCTCCCCACTCTACACTGTGTTCTCTCACACCATTTGTCATGTCAGCATGGCACTGCTCTTCACAAATCCCACAAAGCTGCCACCAAATGTCTTGATATTGGGCAAAATCTTCCTCGGGGCCAGCCCTTTGAGAGCAAAAATACCCAATTCAGCCCAAAATACAGGTTCTATTGTGCTGAGCAGTGATATCATGCTAGTGACAAATGACACCCTCAAAGATAAAGCATATTTATTCTAAGCAGTGAATTTCATATACATTTGGGATTCAAGTTAGAGAGTATTACAAAGCATAAAACAAAGAGCAATGCAAAATATAGTGAAACATGGAACTTAGATAAACATAGAGAAACATAGAGAAATATAGAGAAACATAGAGAAACACAGTCTTACGTCCCTTAATCTCAGCCCTGGGAGACCTGGGTTTCTCATAAGCTAGCTGTAAAACAAGCCCCGCTCATAGAAAAACAAGGCTGGAGGACACCGTGAGAGCCAATTCCGGGCACCTGACTGTACACGAATCAAGTCCACAGGCGATCTCCCCCTGATCCATGTGTGCATGGATATTTTATAATCTCTTGCTGTCAGTCACCATGACGCACAGTTCCAGAACTTTCCCTGTGCAACTGGCTCATGGAAAAAACCCAGCTCTCTCTGAGATGCTCCCTGCTCGCTCCTACCCCCTCCCTTGTTCCCATCTGCGCTGGCTGAGGAATGTCTTATCAGTACCTTCCCAGAGAAAAGGAAGATTAGCTTGGAGCCAGGGCTAACGTTAGTGAGGCTGAATATTCTAAGGGAAGCAGGGATGTATTAACCCCATCTGCAAGCTCTAAAAGGCATGCACTCATAGCTTAGTGTTTATAGCGCTTAAGACTGGCTATCTAAGCGCTATATAGGTGCCATGATGTTCCAAACACTCCAAAAACCTATTAGCTACATAGCTGGGGGCCCTCCCTGCCTGTACTACTGTCAGCATTTTTAGCACATACTTTGAATACACTATTGGCTTTCAGCGGCTAATGCTGTCATCTAAAGCCCTGATTGGCAAGGTTGCAATTTCGTGTATCACTACAGAGATGTTGACACAGGATGGTGAACATTTTAAGTTGCTCAGACATCTTGACAGACCCATCAGCACTTCAGCTAAGGCAGGAAAACCCCTCATGGAGATGGGGAGAGCTAGGTTTACTTTAATTTTGTATCTCAAATAAACCTGTGTGTCAGTCTCCTCCTTCTTCTGCACCTTTACCTATGGAGACAAAAGTGGGATATGACCTGGTTAACACGATTCAGTAGTAGAGCATCTAACCCATTTAGTGCTATTTGTGAGTCCATCGGGCTCAACCTTTCCAGTAAGCGTGATATTACCATTGAAGCAGGAACCAGCACAATACACAAAACCCTCAACCTTATAAGCCCTAGAAGTAATGTCCGTGAAATAACCGTAAATAAATAACGAAGTAGAAATGACTGAGTTATTTTGGTCGAAAAACAGAAATTACTTTTGGGTTTTTGCACTTCTTAAAAATAATTATGCCGGGTGAGACCCCCGCACCCTCCACCGACTTCCCCTTACCTCAAGTTATACCCTTACCCAACCCCCCATATATTTATTTTTAAATGTGCACACATTTCGATAGAATTTAAACAAAAAAACTTGGTGATTTCTACTTTGTTATTTTCTAATTCGTTTTCTTCTACAGATACCCCCTAGAATGGGGGTCACATTCCATCTGTTAATGTCCCGTCCATTCTTGCGATGAGAAAAAACCCGGAGGGGAATAGTTATCAACTTTGTTTTCCCCAAGAGTGCCTGGTTCTGGGCCGGGACAAAATCGTAGGGCCTCATTACTATTTTGGCCTTGCGAATTCTTCCGGCCCCTAGCAATTCCCCATTGCTCAATGGGAATGGGGAGGCCGGTTGCACCAGCACCATTCATAGTGGTGCCGGTGCTACCGGCAGTATCTGCTTGTAGGTGCCGGTACCTGGCAGGCGGGAAAGCACCCGCAAGCAGAACTTGTTGTTTGCTAGTCCAGTAACAACAGTACCGGCAAGCTTACCGGTACCGTTGTTACCGGACTGGCAAACTTGTAATGAGGCCCATAGTCTCCCTAGGTCTCCATCTTGATCTCTGTACCGATTTCATCATTATTGTTACACCTCTGGGGAAGCCATTATGTAAAAGGAAGGTGAAAATATTGCATCTTCTATATGCTGGACAGGAGATAAAATTCATCATCATGAATTTCGCACCTGAGTCTGTAAGAATGAAAAGAGGCGAATTGGCGGGCTACCTAATTTATAAAACTCTATGGGAAATTACCTTCATTCTGGTCCATAGAGAAACAAATAACAGAGAGAACCAGCCTTGTGAGAACAGGGTCCCAAGAAACTGTTTTCAATTGCTCAAAAGGGGAGACGAGGTAAATGTCTCTGATTCTGCTCGCGCCCTGGCGGTGTGGTTCCTTCACTTGCTTTCCAGCCCAGATTGTGCAGACGTTCTTCCAGCGTCCTGCACGGCTCTGTGGTCACACGCCAGCTTTCCTGACCTGCAGGTGCTTCTGTGCTGGTCCCAGCATCTCCACGGCCCTTCTTGCTCGCACTCATCTCTCCTCCTGTCCCAGCGGCCTTCTCAGATTCAAAGAAATAACCCAGAGAACCAACCTTGTGAGAACGGGGTCCTAAGAAATTGTTTCCTATTGCTCTAAAGGAAAGACGAGGTAAACAGTGACTCTAGTCATGAGAAAACCGACTGTAAAGCTTCTTTGGAAAATAACAGTCTTCATAATTTCCCACCATCTTGGGAGGTTTTCTTCCCTCTAAGAATAGAAAATTGTGAAACTTCAGAGGACACTGTGATCAATGTATCCCCCTCCCGCCCGGAACAGTAACACTTTAGCCTCCGCAGCTGAGAGGGATAAGGAACAAGTTACTTACCTGTAACTGTTGTTCTCCAGCATGGGGTCTGGCATGGATTCACATGCTCATGAATATTCCCTGTCGTCAGGCTGGGAATCCTTGGTAAAGAAAAAATCTGTTTCAGTTTCGCCCTTGAGGGGCGTAGAAATATCTGAAAAATTGGTCCACGTTAGTCGGTTGATGGATCGATGGAGCTTGAGGCTCCATTGACTGAAAAATAGAGCAAAACTCTTAGAAAAATCGCAAAACGCAATAAAGCTCGAGAGCTATAGCACGAGGACTCCCAACACTTGAACGTGCGGTAACAATCTGAAGATGGCTGCCAGAGATGGGGCTTAGGTAGAGGGCAGTCATTGGCTGGGGGCAATATGACCCAGAGACCAGTGATTGGTTATTAGGAGAAAGACAGTTCAGAAACTAAACTGAAACTGATTTTTTCTTTACCGAGGATTCCCAGCCTGACGACGGGGAATATTCATGAGCATGTGAATCCATGCCAGACCCCATGCTGGAGAATATTTCTTACCTTGAGAAGGCTAACATGTCAGAGCCATCAGTTCCGCCTGATAAACCAGAGATCCTCGAAGTCCCTCCTTTAGAGGCCTTATGCCGAAATAGCTTCTAGGAAGGACAGAAGAAGAAGGGATAATCATCCTCCGTACTAAAAACCCTCTGTAACTCCCAGGAGTTGGAGACACCCAAAAAACCCAGCGATAGTAATCGGATATTCCCCCCTCCTCCCAGTCTCCCATAAGGTAACAAGGGAGTAGGAGATGAAGATGGAAAAATACCATCCTATATACCCCCATCTCCTACCCAAGACAAGACATGTTTCTCATGTGGGGAGTCTGGTCATCTTGCGAGGCACTGGGCCTTATTACATGTTTGGTGGTTTCCTGCTGGAAAATCCACCAGGATACCATCAAATGGAATTACAGTTACCGGCACTTGGTCTGCCGGAATTACCAGCAGATTACAAGTGCCAGAAAGGGTAAATTAATCCCCATTCCATGGAGTCCCATAGGACTCTAGGAGGGATTGTCGGTATTACCGGTGCCAGTGGGGTGCCTAATTTACCACCAGCTCTTTGATGAAGGTAAATCAGGCCAAACTCGGAGTATGTTGGTGCAGGAATATGACAGTAAACGGAATTACGGCACGTTAACACCACACTGGTATACTCCTAATGAGGTCCATTGTCCCATAAATAGGGTTGATTTCCCCACCCTACCTCCATTAAAATAATACAGCCAATAAGATACTAACACATTGGGAAGAGAATCCGGGGAAATATCTCCAAATGGGGAAGAAGAATAAAAGTAGGAAAATAAGACCAGATTTCTATATGTAAAAGGTAACACCATATACCGGGTACCTGTTACCATCTACCAAAAACAGCGTTGGGCCCCATTAGATAGCAGAAGTAAAAAGTGTGCCATCAGACCCGGGTTGATATCTCCAGAAGGGAAAGAGGTCTGAACCGAAGAAATTTGCTGCGTCCATGAACACACAGAAAGTTACCCTTTTGTTAGAGTCCCTAGAACCATCTTTGGGAAGGAAATCTGGATGACAGCGGCCATAATTCCACAACTACATGCACAAATAATCCTAGGTAGTAATCTACTCCAGTCTTCCCAATGAGTATCACACATGGCCCAGATAGACCTTTGAGTAAGATCTCTTGGGTTATATGAGGTCCCTGTCAAGGCCGTAAGGGTGTAACCCCAAACCCTCCCTAACCACAGAAGACAAATTAAATACGACTCCTCCCACTACCACGTGGGTGGTACGGCCTCCTGAATCATGAATCACAGGTCACCACGCGGCAGCAAATGGGGGGCGAGAGGGTTAGGGAGAGGTTGACGATGGGTAGGGGGAGTTAGGAAAACCGGAAGGAGGATTAAGGAGTCTTGAGTGAATAGGAATGGGGGAAGAACAGGGAAAAGTTCCAACTGACACCTTATCAAGATGCCCCATACACCATATAGTGTGCAGCCCTTGATTCTGTACAACAACATACACTAGGAGAGGCACAGCCCTTTCTGGTGTGCCGGAGGGTTATCACTTAGCTGGGTGCAGCCCTTAGTTCTACCATGCATGAAGAGCAGACTGACTATGCCTCATGTACTGGCAACACAACACATAACCACACATAATGATGGCGTAACTTACAGGACATAAGCCACATCCACAGACGGATTGCATGATTGCTGAAGACAGCTACATTATGAAGAAAGCAAGGGAATTACAGACAATATGGCAATTAACTCAACAGAAAATACATGACCCCTCTTGATTTTGAACTTGAGAGGAGTGTACCATAGTTCACACCGTTGGTAACCCTGTTGCTTCAAAGGGATATCCACAAACACCTCCAGAAACAAACATGTAATCTTTACGAATACTTATCTCAAGCTCGGGGCACCTTATGAGGTCTCCCCGAACACACCGATGCTGGTGGGTAATCTTGGGCTCACCCCTTGTGGCATTAGCAAGCCCAAACAGCCTGCAGGCAAGCAAGTCCGAATTGGATTAGCCTTGCTCAAAATGCGGCAAGAATCACTGCTCTGGAACCTGCACCGTCACATCAGTCAGTTCTGTCTCCTTGCCAGTACAATGCCGTCACCGTTAGTTATCAGCACCAATCACAGGCGAGGGAGGAGCCTTTAACAGTGTGTCAGCATGCCTCCGCGTGCTGCACATGTGCATGATGTGCCACACTTCCCATCTCCCCATGGGAGATGTAGTTGCCAAGCGCGGTCTGGGGCTCCAGGCTTATGCAATACCAGTGCTTATTAGCCTGTGTCTGGTGGCTCCAGCCACAGAGGCCCCAAACAGCCCCACCACTCTACCATTCCTGATAGTACCCCCTTCTCAAGGGGCTTCAAAGATTTGGGCTTGTCCGGATGAAGGTGATGGAATTGTCTTACCAGTCTTAGTGCATGCACTGCTTCTCCGGTTTAACCAAGAATGATCCTCAGGTCCATAACCGGCCCAATGTACCAAATACAAACGTTTCCGCTTTCTCCTCTAGGCGTCCAGAATCTGCTGTACCTCATACTCTTCTTGGCCATCCTTACAATGATTGAAGGCCTCTTGGTTCTTGCCCTGGCGCCTGTGGGTTTAAGTAGAGATACATGGAACATTGGATGAATTCTCATCGTATGAGGAAGCCATAATCTCATCACAATTCTAGTTATACATTTTTTAATCTTGTATGGGCCAATGAACCAAGGCAAGAAGGTTCATGCCCCTACCAACCGTATATACTGTGTAGACAACCAAACCATGTCTCCTGTTGCATAGTGTGGTGAATCCTATGGAATCATCACTAATTCCCCAACAGGAATCTCCTTCCATGTGGCCAGGGGACAGCAGTCGCTATCTGATTCTAACCATGGGGGGGTATTATGAGGGTGGGTTGCATGGGAGGAGACGCCTGTTGGCGAAAGGTGGTGCCCCCATCAGGAGAGACTTTGTATTCTTCACTTCATAATGAAGAAGACTTCATCCTTCTTGAATTCTTGATGGCTTGTTGTCACTTCACAAATCCCTCTCATTGTAAAACCTAAAAACCCCTTCCTGCAAAACAATCTGAACAGAAAACCACTTATACCGCATATACATATTTAACATCTCCTGTCTCTGATATTTTTGTTTTAAAACAATGTAACTTTTTAAGACCTAAAAATCAATGGACTCCAACTCCCATAAAGCCTCAAGAACTGAGACGAGGAAGAGGAAGAAGGAGTCAATGGAGATTAGAGGAGACTCCAAGCTAAACATGCAGACTAGTTGTTACAATGGAAATCAGCTGCGCTAGACATTTAAAAATGGTGTACACCTTCAATTGAGAAGTGAAGGTAGAGAGGATATATGAAGAGCAGGGAAGTGGAAAGAAGAACCGAAGGCAGAAGCAGACGCACAGAAACGGACCGTGCTGAGGGAGGTGCGTGCTTCCAAGCAACTGCTTGTGAACATAACTCATCAGAGAGACGGAAGACCGGGAGAAGCACAGCTGAAAAGCAGGCAGCGGCAGCGAAGCTCTTTGGGAACGCGGTCTTGTCAAGCAACAGCAGTTCTACTGGAAAATTAATGCAGAGCTGGTGGAAGAACTGAGTGAGGGTCTGTAAAGCAGGAGAAGCTTTCCCAGAGTGTAAACTCCACTGCAGCAACGTGCCACTGGTCAGAAACACCATCGGACACCAGTGAGTCTGTCTATAGGTGTTGGGGACCACGGGGTGTGCCGACAGACCTATGAACAATTGAAAAGTTATTTTGAATACCTACCAAGTAAGATAGAAGGACAGAATGTAAACAAATCCTCATATATGAGAAGTCAATATGGGAAAAGTTGGAGTAAATGTTATCACAAACAGATGAACATTAATGAAGAAGTTGAAAGGCAAAATCTGTACAACTCTCCATATATCAGATGTCGGAAAATTGCAACTAGTATTGCCTCAAGCAAAGGAATAATAGTGAAGAAGTTAAGACAGAACTTGAACAAGTTTCCATATATGAAATGTTTATATGGGGGAGGTTGCTACAAGTAGTACCTAAAGCCGATGAATTATAAACAGTGAAGGACTACAACTGTGTTGTACGGAAAGAGAACATTGTAAGAAGTCCTGGTGAAAGAAGCACATCAGGCAATGAGCCTTTGGGAGAAAGCTACCTGGCAGGAGAGTATACCAGAGGATCTACAAAACCCAGAAGGGGATTCCTGGCAGAGGAGTAGACCAGGTAATCCATTTAAAGTATATGAAAGAAAGAAGACATTGTGAAAAGATTCCTGGCAGGGGGGTATAACAGGAGATCACTCTAAGAAGTTGTTTAAAACAGACACTTTTGTTTTTCTTCAAAAGTTATTGTTTGGATGGAAAGGACACTTTTTGCCAACCTTAAGAAAGTGTTGTATGGAAGAGAAATTTCTACTATTCTTAAGGAATCATTGTTTGAAAAAGACATTTTTGCCATCCTTAAGAAAGTGGTATTTGAAAGAGACATTTCTGCTACTCTAAAGGAGCCATTGTTTGAAAAGGAAAATTTTGCGATCCTACCTGAGATAGTCCAAGGGTAAGGGAACCACCCCCTGGATCCAAGGATTGCTTTGTTGAATTTTCATATTTGGTTTTGTACACTTGTTTTACTGAATCTAAAATAGACATTTTACCTTTCACCATGGGTTGTTCATTTTTAGTGTGAGGGTCGGATACATTTTGGACACAAGGACAGTTTGCATAATTTTTTTTTTCCCACTTAAATTTTATTGAAACTATTTCGATTAACAAATCAAGACGTATACTTTAGAACAGTAAATGCAATATCAACAATTCAAGTAAAGACCACCTCCTAACCCCCGCTCAAAGCTCAACCGAATTCAACATATTTTTGGAGTCTCAGGGTTAACATAACAAGGGGACCAATGCATAGCACTATACGACATTGTAGGCTCAAACAGAAAAGTGAGGTACATTAACAGATACTGGGAAGGACTCATTCAAAAAGATACAAGCCTTCTCATGAGTATTCATAGTCTCAACGATTCACAGTTCTTGTGGAGAAGAACCACTGCCCAGTCTTGAAAGAAAGAGCTCATAGTATCATGAGTCAGGCCGAGAGCTTCTCATATATGAATATCGTCCAGAGCTTGGCCATCCATTCTGATTTTCTCGGAGGCAAAGCACTTTTCCACTTTTGGGCCAAGGCCAGCATTCCTTCACGTAACTTGGCTTGAACCACCCTGGGGAGGGGAGTAGGGAGACCGTCCAGGGAGGAAACATCAAAAATAAAATCAATAGGAAGGAGTGGCGGTCAGATTCCCATTATTTCATCAATCCAGCTCTGTAGTTCTGCCCAATAAGACACTCCCACCATAAGTGAAACCATGTACCTCGTTGTCCACATCCCCTCGGACAGAGCGGAACTACTCCCGGGTACATTTTGGCGAGCCGCACTGGGGCAAGATGCCATGTGTGAAGAACCTTAAAATTGTGCTCCATCGCCGCTGTATACAAGCTCCCCGTGAAAAGGGATTTGAAAATGGCGGACCATGTTGCTTCCTCCATCTCCACTCCCAACCTAGTCTCCCACTGCCTCTTGAACCCCTGCCTGCTCTCCGCGTCTGCTGTAATAAGGACCTTATACATTTTAGACAATGAGCTTCTTCGTGAGGGAGAGTGTACTATGATTTTCTCAAGAGGAGACAGAGGACGGGCCAGCTTTTCAACCCACTGACTATCGGTGAGAATCCCTTTCAAACGGATATAATCAAAGACAGACATTGGGGATTCACCCATGACCTCTCTCAAGCTGGGATATTCAATGAACTGACCCTGTTGGAAGAGTTGAGCTACGCGCTCAAGACCCGTATCAGGCCAAGCCTGCGTCCCACGTAAATTTCTACTGCCCAGGTCAAACGGTGGGCCCCACAAAGAGGACAATGGAGAGGGCTAGGAAGAGAGTGTTGCATTTTCTCTATCCTCCTTCCATAGTTCCCATAGAACCGCTAAGGTAGGGTGATTCTTTGTTTTATAGGAGAGGTCCTTGACCGGGGACCATAGTAGATCCCTCACCTTCTTGGGATGAACATGTACATCTTCTATGTAGGACCAGTAGGTCCTCAGATCATCTCTTGAGTGCTTCAACATCACTCTCAATTGTGCAGCCTTGTGATAAAGCCTAAAGTATGGGAGGCCAAATCCCACATGTGATTTCGGGAGCGTTTCTTCCCCTACCAAATGAAGCGCTGGACCACTAGATGGAGGGACCTGAAAAAGGAATTTGGAATAGCAACTGGGAGGGCAGAGAATAGATACAGAAGTCTGGGCAATATATTCATCTTGACTTGACTGAGACCATTCGCCCAAACCACAAGATGGTCAGGGGGGGCCAGCGGAGCAAGTCAGACTTAATCTTAGCTAAGATAGGTGGATAGTTCAATTCAGATAAGTTGGATAAGTCTCTCGCAAGGAGGACCCCCAGGTAAGATGTAGCCTCACGCTCTACTCTCACACCCCTCCATAACTCCCTCCCCTCTATCTCAGTTTTGGCACTGCCCATTGGCATTAAGGAAGACTTCCCTAGATTAACCTTCAGCCCCGAAAAGCTTCCGACCTCTCGGAGCAAGTCAAAGAAATTCAGAAGAGAAGACCGGAGATTTGTTAAATACGCCAGGACGGTGTCCGGTCAAAGTTTCGAATCCAAAAGGATCGAATGCCATAGGGTCGAGTCAATAGGACCAAAAACAAAAGGGTCACTTTTTTTTTTTTAAATATATATTTTTTGGGGGGTTTCCGTATAGGAAAAAAAGTGGTTTTTACCACAAAATAGGGGGTTTAAAAAAATTAATTAACAAAAAAATCGACCCTTTTGTTTTCGGTCCTTTTGATTCGACCCTTTTGTCATTCGATCCTTTTCATTCGAAACTTTCACCTATAACCCGGCAGGACGTTGTCTGCAAATAGGGGAAGCTTAAACTCCATATCCCTGCAACGTACACCTGCAATTCCCCGATGCTCCCTTATGGCTATCGCCAGAGGTTCCATCGCTAGCGCATAAAGAAGGGGCGAAATCGGGCATCCTTGGCGGGTGCCCCTAGACAACGAGAAATCGTCTGAAACTGTATCATTTACTACTACTCTAGCTGTTGGTCCATTATAAAGAGCCGATATCCAGCCACAGAATTTTGCCCCCAGACCTAATTTCTGAAGAACCTTACCCAAATAAGCCCACTCAATGCGGTCAAAGGCCTTCTCCGAGTCCAAGGACAACAAGTAGGCCTCCTCACCTGATCTCGCAACTTCATGCATTAAGTCCAGAGACTTCCGAATATTGTCCCCCCCCTGCCTCCCGGGAATGAAGCCCACCTGATCCCAGTGAAGCAATGATGGGAGAAGCGGAGCCAACCTATTAGCCAGGAGTTTAGCCAATACTTTCACATCTGTGTTAAGCAACGAGATGGGCCGATAGGACTGACACTGCGTTGGATCTTTCCCTTGCTTTTGGATGACAACAATACGGGCTGAGAGCATCGACTGCGGGAGGCTGCCTGAGTCCAAGACTTTGTTAAAAAGCTTAGCCAGGAAGGGGGCTAGAGCCAAACGAAAAGACTTATAGAAAAAGACAGTAAACCAATCGTCTCCCGGAGCCGATCCCGGCCTCATGGAGGAGATTTTATCAATCACTTCTTACGGGGTGACTGGCCTCTCCAGTGGATCTGACTTCTCAGGGGAGAGGCAGGGGAGGGGGAGAGAATCCAGAAACCTATCTATGTCCTCCCCGTCTGCTCCACATTCGCTCGTAAAATAGGCAGAACTGTTCTGCAACCCCTGGGTCATCCCTACAAGTCGCCCCACTCACGAGGGTCAGCGCCTCCATTCTCTTCCTATTTCTACATTCCTGGAGCCTCCAGGCCAGGATTTCATCAGCCTTTTCTCCCTTTTACATATATTGTTGTTTAAGGTATGAGAGTTTTATCTCTGTTTGGCCTACCAACAGCGAAGCTAGCTTTGCCTTTAATTGCTGCGGCTCAGCCCACTTTCCAAGGAACATCTGTGATCTAAGCTTACCCCCCGGTTTCAAAGTATCAATTTTATCCCTTAGGAGTTTCTCCTCCCTGCCCCTCTCCGGCTTCCTCGTCACCCCCAGCCCTATGAGAACGCCCCTAATAGTGGCATTTAAGGCCTCCCAAACTCCCTCCGTCCTCACCTGTCCGTTATCATTGAATTCAAAGAACTCTTTAATTGAGGCTAGGATGGACTGGTACAACTCCTTATCCTTCAGCAGGAGATCGTTACAAGTCCATCTCCCTTGGCCAACCACCTTCTTCGGCAACCCCAGCTGGACCTTCACTAAATCGTGGTCCGACCACGGTGTCGCTTCCACCTCTACTTTCATGATCTGCTAACAGAGCATTCTATTGACTAGAATATAATCAATTCTAGAATACGACAAGTGGGTTTTTAAAAAATAAGTAAAAGAGGGGGTAGCGTCCTCCCGAATCGAAAAAAAAATCTCGTAGCCCAAGCTCGATATTGGTGTTCTGAAACGTGGCAGCTAGGCGTCTCTGTAATGGAGAGTCTGTAAAGGGCCGCTCGGACCTCCTATCACGATCTGAATCTAGGACCATATTAAAATCTCCTCCCACCACCAGGATGCCCTCTGTAAAAGCCACTAGTCTGGACTTCATCTCCCACCAAAAGCGATCCTGGGCTTCGTTGGGAGCATATATAGAGACCAGGGTCACCTTGGAGCCCCTCACGTCACCCTTAATTATAATGAATCACGCCTCCCGGTCTCTGCACTGGGCTTTCAGGATAAACTGGGCCTTGGTTGTTACCACTATTGCTACCCCTCTTTTCTTGGACTGGTATGAAGCATGAAAAACTCTCTATACTGACCTCGCTTTCAAAAGGTGGCTCACCACCTCTCACCCAATGGGTTTCCTGAAAAAAAAGAAAATCCAGCTTCAATCTGTTAAATTCTCTCATGGTAAGGGACCTCTTCTGGGGCGAATTAAGCCCTCGTACGTTCAATGAGCCCAGAGTCAGTAAAAGATCGGGGTCAGCCATAAGGGGAGTCAACGCGGCGCACACTTTCACACATATTCCAAAATCCCCCAGAGCTCCCCCACTGCCAGAATGGCATTGCTACCCCCTTAAATAGTTACCCCCAGAAAGCCGAGACTCCAACCGGTTGATAACAACGAACTTCCCCATTCAGAAACAAAAAACCCCTCCAGCCCCCCCCTTCCGAGCGCCGGGACTGCTCGCAACACTTAACCTGCTGCCTCAACAGGCCACCAGGAGTCACCTCCACCAGGGCAACATACAACAATAAAAACTTACAAAATTCTGACCCCTTCCATCCCCCAAATCAATCGCAATGCTTCAAGATTTTACCATTCCCCTCACCCCCCTGCAGTCCACACATGACCTGGGGATAGTGAAAACCCCCATCCAAACCCACCTCCTCTTCAATCTAGAGGAAACACATTCAACGCCGGGGCCCATCAAGTAGCGATTGACCTGGAGAGGGAGGAGCCATCTTCCTAAATTTCCTGTGGCCCCGAATCCGGTGCCTTTCTGCAAATTGCTTGGTGCTAGGTCGTTCCGTCAAGGCCCTCTCTCCACTTATTGTCTGTCTCTTGTTGTGTAACGCTCACCTGATTCCCACGGAGGCGCAGGTCGTGGCAGGAAGGTGTCTGTGACTCGAAAGGTGATGTGCAGGACTCGATGGGCTTTTGGGGTCGAACCTCTTCGCACTGTGTGACGAACTCGTAGGGTGAGGTTTCTGCAGGTGAAAGAATATAGGGGTTAATGGTCTGGGTTGTTTAATGTCTCTCTTCCTCTCTCTCCCAAGCTTCTCCGTAGAGCCCCCAGGTCAACGTGCTCACCTTAGATAGGTGAATGCTGGACTCTCCATCTGCGTCTGATGCAGGGCGCTGTTGCCAGTTCCTTCACTGGTGAAACATAGGCCTCTTGGACTCAGAGGACCTTTACCGTCGTTAATCGCACGAGCGGTGAGTTTCCAGACACCATTTTAGTCTTTATAGTCTTTAGAGTCTTTAGGTGCAAGGCACGTTAACATTGAACAGGACTTCGTATGATGCTTTTCTCCCCTTTTGCTTGCAGGACTCTTGAGGAAGATGAAATAAAGCGCCTGGAAATGCGTGAGTAAATGCAAGCGCTCTAGCTGTTTTTTCCCTTGCAGCGTAGTTCGTGCTGAAGAGGCACCAGAGTATTTGCAGGCGTTCTATTGTGAAGAGCGCGATGAGCGTAAGTAAATACCTGTCTAATGTCTCTTCTTTTGTCTTTCAGAAGCTTGTTTGCAGCGCCGGAGACCGCGGAAGGCCCGTAAGTAAATACGATGCTTTTATCTCCGCAGGCGACGATGCAGCGTGAAGAATTCCATGGTTCACGGAGTGCCGGTAAGTAATGACAATGCTTTTGTCTTCACAGGCGAAAGTACAGCGTGCCGAAATGACCGCAGCCGATGGATCAGGTGAGTAAGCACTGCGAGTTAAGACTGCCTTGCTAACCTGCTGTTTCTTGTCTCTGCAGATGCTGCTGTCGACTGGATACAGGAATGGTGAGTATGATTCTTGCAGATTGAGGATCGAAAGAAGAAAGGCTGGAACAGACTCGGTAAGCGTTCTGCTGCAGATGCAGAATAACGCGAAGCACGCTTCATCTATCGGGTGTGGTTTAAATAGCCTTGGAGTGATGAGGCGTCTTTTTCCACGGCCCCGCCTAGGTAAGAAAAGAGTTCCAGTTTCCAGAAGAGTTCCAGTGCTGTATCCAGGGAGTGGAGCTGCCCCACCCAGGTAAGAAAGTAGTTCCTGTTCTCAGATGGCTTCTAAGTGGCTGGTAAGTAAGCAGCATGGTCTGCTGCAGGTAAGTCCACCCAAGCATCTTCACACCTATTATGAGCCCGGCGCTTCCAGTGCCGGGACCAATGGTTTTGATGAGCCTGGTGCCACCGGCGCCAGGACAAGGTCCAAAAGGTCCCAGTGGGGACCGGCTGGTGCTTAGGATTAGGGTTAGGGGCCTGCTTCCAAGGACGTTGGGCTGGTCCTGGCTCCTTGGAAGCAGTGATCATGACAGTAACCCCCCTCAAGGCCCCTCCTAAGCGTGTCTTCTCCAGGGGTTTTGGCTTGTCGGGGTGATTCAGATGGAATTTCTTGACCAGACGAGGTGCGTGGACATATTCTGAAGGTTCCCAAGACCTTTCCTGGGGGCCGTAACCTTTCCAATCAACCAGATAATATAACTTAGATTTGGAGATCTTGGAGTCTAGGATGTTCTTAACTTCGAATTCAAGTTCTCCATCTACTAAAACCGGTTCTGGGAATTCAGTCAATCGGGTTTCTGGTTGTACTGGTTTTAATAAGGAGACATGGAATACTGGGTGTATTTTCATATGCGTAGGTAACTCCAATTTGACAGCCACCGGATTAATTATGGCAGATATGAGATAGGGTCCAAGGTATCTCGGGATGAAGGTGCGGGGTCCCTCTAGAGGCAGGTGCTTAGTGGATAGCCAGACCTGATCTCCTACAGCGTAGTGAGGAGCCTCTTTACGGTGTCGATCTGCTCCTCTTTTGAATTGAGCTTTAGCTCTTTGCAGATGGGCCGAGGCTTCCTTAAAAGCACGGGTGATCTCCGAGTGCAAGTGATCCACAGCAGGTGCTTCGAATTCTTGGGGAGGATCCAGGTTAGAGGTTCTAGGATGGTGTCCGTATAGTAGGAAGAATGGAGTCTTCCCTGTTCCAGAATGAATCGAATTATTGTAAGCGTATTCAGCGATCCAAAGAATATCCTTCCAGGGGTTTTCAGTTTGTTGGAGCATGCAACGTAGATATTGCTCTAGAGTTTGATTTGTCCTTTCGGTTTGTCCGTCAGTTTGGGGATGGTGACTAGTTGAAAGTCTTACATCAATTTGGGCTAGACGACAGCAACTGCGCCAGAAGTGAGAGATGAATTGACTTCCCCTATCGGAGACTAAAACCGAGGGAAAACCGTGTAGCCGAACAATGTTTTCTAAGAATTCTCGGGCCAATACTGAGGCTGATGGTAGACCCTTCAGGGGAATGAAGTGAGCCATCTTGGAGAATAGATCCACAACTACTAAAATGGTGGTATACCCCGAGCATGGAGGTAAGTCCGTGATGAAATCCATGGACAGGGTATGCCATGGACAGGGAGGGATGTCTAGTGGCTGTAATAGGCCGGCTGGTTTCTCCTTCTGACTTTTATTCTGGGCACACACACCACAGGAGATTACAAAGTCTCTAATATCCTTTTTCCATGACGGCCACCAGAAATGTCTTTTAATCTTTTCCATGGTTTTGGTTATGCCAGGGTGACCCTCCATTAGAGAGTCGTGATAACAGGAGATTACTTGTTTTTGTATTTTCTCACAGGGTAAATGCAATCGTCCTCGGAAATATGGTAGGTCTTGATCCACTGAGAATTCTTTCCCCTTTAATTGCCAATCTTGCAAATGGCCCGGAGTTAGGAGTGATTGAACCATGGTCTTGATGTCTTCAAAAGATTGAGCGCTGACCAAACCCAAAATTCTTTGTTCTGGGATTATGGGTATTGGTTCTGGATTGGTCAAATGTTCATCTACTCCCATCCGGGAGAGAGCATCTGCTTTTCCGTTCTTACTGCCTGGTCGATAAGTAATTATAAAGTCAAATTCTGCTAGAAACAGAGCCCAGCGAAGCTGTCTGGAAGACTGAGCTTTGGCTGTCTTTAGATATTGTAAATTGCGGTGATCAGTCATTACGGTGACTGTGTGTCTGGCTCCTAGAAGATAATGCCGCCAGGCTTTAAAGGCCGATCTGATGGCCAAAAGTTCCTTGTCTGTAATTGAATAGTTGATCTCGGGAGGCGAAAACTTGCGGGACCAAAAGGCAACAGGATATAGTTGGTGTGTGACCGGATCTCTTTGTGATAAAACTGCCCCCATAGCAAGACTAGAAGCATCCGTTTCCACGATGTAGGGGAGTTCTGGGCGAGGATGTTTTAAAACAGGTGCAGAAATGAATTTAGCTTTTAAGTCCTGAAAAGCTTGTTCTGCTTCAGAAGACCACTCAAAACGTTTGTGCTTCTTCAACAGAGCGGTGATGGGCTGGACTATCCGAGAAAATTCAGGAATGAATCTGCGGTAAAAGTTAGCGAACCCTAACATGCTTTGAACTCCTTTTACAGAGGTTGGTGATGGTCACTTGATGATTGCATCAACTTTCTTTGAATCCATATGGACTCCGTTAGGTGACAATATGAATCCCAGGAACTCGACTTCCGTTACGTTGAAAACGCATTTCTCAAGCTTAGCAAAAAGATCATTTTGACGCAATCTCTCAAGAACCTTTTTAACGTGTCTCTGATGTTCCTCTTCAGATGATGAATAGACGAGGATGTCATCAATGTAGACAACAACACACACGTCTATGAGTTCTCTAAGGACATCGTTCATAAAATACTGGAAAGCAGCAGGAGCATTACACAGTCCAAAGGGCATCAGTTGATACTCGAATAGCCCGTACTTGGTGCGGAAGGCCGTTTTCCATTCATCGCCCTCTTTTATCCGTACCAAGTGGTAGGCTCCTCTGAGATCCAACTTTGTGTATATACATGCATCTTTGACTTGATCCAGGAGTTCAGGGATCAAAGGTAACGGGTATCTGTTTTTAACGGTGATCTGATTCAGGGCGCGGTAATCTATGCAAGTCCTAAGGTCTCCTTCCTTTTTCGGAACGAAGAACAAAGCCGATGAAGCTGGAGATTTTGAAGGACGGATAAACCCGTTAGCTAGGTATTGGTCTAGGTATTGTCTGAGGTGAAGGTTCTCTGGCTCGGTGAGGGCATAAATTCTGCTGCAAGGAGGAGTTGTTCCAGGTATCCGATCTATTTGACAGTCGTAAGACCTATGAGGAGGCAGGGTGTTGGCTTGATCCTTCCGGAAGACGTCTTGGAATTCCTGGTATTCGGGAGGTAATTTGGGCACCTCCTCAGAAGAGATTGCCGCCAGTGAAACATCAGGCCGAGGATAACAAGTGGTAAAACACTCTGGAAACTGAACCGTCTTTGCTCGCCAATCGATCTGAGGATTGTGCTTCTCTAACCAAGGGATTCCCAGAATGATCTGGAACTGAGGGGCCTTGATTACATCGAACACGATTCTCTCCCTAGCGTCACTTCTTGGGTGGCATGCGTTACTGGTCCGGAGGCTATCTCCGTGCCATCCACAGTAGTGATGACGTCTTTCACTGCCTTAGGGACAAGGGGTAGATTCATCCTTGATACCATTTCACGGTCCACATAGTTACCGATTGCTCCGCTGTCAATGTAAGCTTCAATTGCATGCAAATGATCCGGACGTTCAGGACTAATGAGGACCATGGGTATCACGAAATGCGAGGTCACGGGACAGATCTTAACGCTCGGCAAGAGGACCTCTACTCTTGTCGGGCGAGGTCGTTTCCCTGCTCAGAATTTGTGGTACAGGTATCCGCGGCTCCTACAGTCTTCTTAGCTGGTTTCACTGGACAGTCCCGAAGAAAGTGTCCTGAGTTTCCGCAATAGAGGCATAATTGCAGCTGCCTTCTTCTTTCCCGCTCTTTCTGGGTTAAAGGTCCTTTCATGCCCCCTATTTGCATGGGTTCCACAATGTCAGCTCCCTTATTCGAGGTCTGTGGTTTAGAAAACACTCGGGTATCAAATCTGGAACGATCTGCCTTCCTGTTCTGTAGTCTATGGTCCAATTGGACAACTAAGTCAATATAGTCAGAACATTCTTGTGGAGGATTCACAACTTGCGCTAACACATCTTTGAGCTCTCCACGCAGGCCTCTGTAGAAAAGCGTTATTCTCTTGTCCTCGGGACATTGTGTTTCCACTATGAGTCTATTGAAGGAGGCTATATAAGTCAAGAGGTCTTGATTACCCTGTCGTAATGAGAGAAGCTCATTGTCCAAGGCCTGCCCTTGTGCATGTCTTGCGAACAGTTTCTCCATGCTGGACTGGAAGGCCTGAAAATCATGTAAAACCGGATCATCCTGGGTGACTAAAGGGATCGACCAATCTGCAGCGCTGCCACTGAGATAAGAAAGCACGAAAGCCACCTTGGTCTGGTCTGTTGGGAATCCAGCTGGTCGACATAAGAAGTGTAGGCGGCACTGATTGATGAACACTGCGAATTTCTTTGGATCACCAGAAAAGCGTTCGGGCGGAGCCAAGGGAACATTACCAGGTAGATTGATTTGCACTGGATTTACAGATGGTGCAGAAGGATAGCTTCCTCCTGGAGCGGGCAGAGGTGTCTGTCTGGCCTGCGTTTGTAGCAATTGCCTAGCGAGGTCCTCTGTTCGCTCCTTGGAAAGTATTAGTTCTCTTCTTAGAGAGCTTGTTTCCTGACGAGCTGCATGTACTTCTGCTCTTAATTCTCCGAGCAACTGGGCTAAGTGATCAGTGTCTGAGGTTTCCATTGCGCCTGGGTAGGAGTTTTGCGGTGGGCTTCGCGTTCTGTAACGCTCACCTGATTCCCACGGAGGCGCAGGTCGTGGCAGGAAGGTGTCTGTGACTCGAAAGGTGATGTGCAGGACTCGATGGGCTTCTGGGGTCGAACCTCTTCGCACTGTGTGACGAACTCGTAGGGTGAGGTTTCTGCAGGTGAAAGAATATAGGGGTTAATGGTCTGGGTTGTTTAATGTCTCTCTTCCTCTCTCTCCCAAGCTTCTCCGTAGAGCCCCCAGGTCAACGTGCTCACCTTAGATAGGTGAATGCTGGACTCTCCATCTGCGTCTGATGCAGGGCGCTGTTGCCAGTTCCTTCACTGGTGAAACATAGGCCTCTTGGACTCAGAGGACCTTTACCGTCGTTAATCGCACGAGCGGTGAGTTTCCAGACACATTTTTAGTCTTTATAGTCTTTAGAGTCTTTAGGTGCAAGGCACGTTAACATTGAACAGGACTTCGTATGATGCTTTTCTCCCCTTTTGCTTGCAGGACTCTTGAGGAAGATGAAATAAAGCGCCTGGAAATGCGTGAGTAAATGCAAGCGCTCTAGCTGTTTTTTCCCTTGCAGCGTAGTTCGTGCTGAAGAGGCACAGGAGTATTTGCAGACGTTCTATTGTGAAGAGCGCGATGGGCGTAAATAAATACCTGTCTAATGTCTCTTCTTTTGTCTTTCAGAAGCTTTTTTGCAGCGCCGGAGACCGCGGAAGGCCCGTAAGTAAATACGATGCTTTTATCTCCGCAGGCGACGATGCAGCGTGAAGAATTCCAGAGTTCACGGAGTGCCGGTAAGTAATGACAATGCTTTTGTCTTCAAAGGCGAAAGTACAGCGTGCCGAAATGACCGCAGCCGATGGATCAGGTGAGTAAGCACTGCGAGTTAAGACTGCCTTGCTAACCTGCTGTTTCTTGTCTCTGCAGATGCTGCTGTCGACTGGATACAGGAATGGTGAGTATGATTCTTGCAGATTGAGGATCGAAAGAAGAAAGGCTGGAACAGACTCGGTGAGCGTTCTGCTGCAGATGCAGAATAACGCGAAGCACGCTTCATCTAGCGGGTGTGGTTTAAATAGCCTTGGAGTGATGAGGCGTCTTCTTCCACGGCCCTGCCTAGGTAAGAAAAGAGTTCCAGTTTCCAGAAGAGTTCCAGTGCTGTATCCAGGGAGTGGAGCTGCCCCACCCAGGTAAGAAAGTAGTTCCTGTTCTCAGATGGCTTCTAAGTGGCTGGTAGGTAAGCAGCATGGTCTGCTGCAGGAAAGTCCACCCAAGCATCTTCACACCTATTATGAGCCCGGCGCTTCCAGTGCCGGGACCAATGGTTTTGATGAGCCTGGTGCCACCGGCGCCAGGACAAGGTCCAAAAGGTCCCAGTGGGGACCGGCTGGTGCTTAGGATTAGGGTTAGGGGCCTGCTTCCAAGGAAGTTGGGCTGGTCCTGGCTCCTTGGAAGCAGTGATCATGACATGTTGCCTGATCGTCCAGCAGTTCTTGGGACACCTTTTGTATGTCGCTTTCGGAGACCAGTGAGAACCTGTACCCTTCCACTTTGAACGAGAGAGAGAATGGGTGGCCCCATCTGTATCTCACTCCCCTGGACTGGAGCCACTTGGTTAGGGGACTGCATAGTCGCCTGCGTGACAAAGTGAGGGCTAACAGGTCTTGGTAAAATGACACTTTGAAGCCTTCCCACTCTATAGGCCCCCTCTTCCGAGCCAGCTCCAAAATGTTTGCCTTCTCAGAATAGTAGTGAAACTTCACTAGAATCGACTGAGGGCCTCTCGCTGGGTCCCCGCTGTGTGAGCCCTATCAATAGTTGGTTCACTAGTATTCCCTTCGTCAAAAAACTTGCTTACCACCGCCTTCACTATTTTAACAATGTCCGCCGGCGTCTCTCCATCACGATCTGGCACACCTAGGAATCTCAGGTTACAACGTCTTTCTCTGTTCTCCAAGTCATCCAACTTAAGGGCGACCTTCTCCTCTTTTCTCTCCAGCTCTGACAAGCGAGCATCGATTTGAGACTCAAGAATATCAATCGAGGATTGATTAGCCTCCAGTGCTTGGACCCGATCATCTACCGAGTCTACCTTCTTATCTAAAGTGTCCAGTCTCTTACTGATATCAGCTCGGAAGCCTCAAATCTCCTCCAACAGAGCCACCATTGATCCGCTCATTGTTTGGGCCGCCATCTCCTCTGATTGACTAATGTCAGAAGTGGTACAGCTCTCTTGAGTCACCCCTGGAATGTGGCGTGGTGAAACCTCTGCAAGGCTTTTGCCCAGTCCATTGAAAGTGGGATAAGGAGTGCAGCCCCAGTGACCCACGCAGCCTCCAGTAAGGTTCCAAAGAAGAGAGCAGCAGAGTCCCAAAAGTACACCAAGACCCCTGAGGTATGATGCACAGCGCTACCCTGCTCCCCAGGCAACGCCTAAATCATGAAACACGATATGATGCTTCCCCCACGCCTCAAAACTCAACACAATGCCACCAGGACTGCGGCTGCAGGAGCCAGGAGAGGCAGCCACACCTGTAGGAGAGTCTCTGGAATCAACTGGGGGTGTGTAAATAAAATGCTTGGAGAACGGATCTGGGGATAGGGCGAATGAAACCCCCGGCGGGGAGGACCCCCAACTGCAGTCCCGACAGTACAAGGCACAGACTAGGGAGATAGGGCAGGAAAGTCCACCCGCCGGAGGAAGGAGGTACAGTTCCACTTGAAATTGGTAGGCAAGACAGCGGGGGTCTCAGGGACAGCGTATAATGTTGAGCGCAGCTCTCACCTAGGCCCCGGGGCCGCGTACTGCTGGTGCCTTAGCCAAACAGCCGCCACTTCCATTGGCAGTGCATGGCGGACCTCCACTTGGCGGTCACAGAAATGGCGCCTCAGCTTCCTCACAGGTAGGTTAGTCTCGTGCAGCGGGCTAACTTTAGCCGGGGCTGAGGGAAAGCGCTGCCGGCCCACGCCCCTCCTAAGGCTACTGAGGAGGGAGGGCCGATCGCTCCCCCGGCCTCGCAGGGCACCCCCACACCAAGGCATTTCTCAATCCCCCGAGTCGTGAGGCGGGCTTGGGGGTCAGGCTGGAGGAAGCAGCGTCCAGGGCATGGGGCGAGCTATCCCCACCAAAGGGTCTCACCTCCTCTCCAGGGCTGGATCTCCAGCCGATCTCCTTGCCGGACGGACAGCGCCTCTCCCTGCAAGCTCCAACTAGGGGCGGCGAATCAACCGGGGAGCGCCGCCCTCTTCCCGCAGCAGCTCACCCAACAGCGGTGGATTGGAGGCCCCCCCCCTGTCCAGACTTCGCCCCTCCTAACACCGACAGCCAAGGATTTTCGCTGATGCTGGAGTTCAGGGCAATGAACTCGGCACGGCGAGCACCAGCTCCCCGCACGCGGACCACAGGCTCCGAACAGGGCTCTGCAGGCACTCCGGGAGGTCGGGATTTCTCTCCACTGGCGCCACACCGTTCCAGATAGCTCTTGGTGGGGGGGCAGAATCTCACTCCAGGGGTCTTTTGGGGGGGCTCAGACCCTGAAATTGGCCCTCATGGAGGAGATCAGTTTAGAGACGCCTGAACATCTCAGCGCCCCCTGGTGGCTCCCAGTTTGCATAATTTTAATGACAAGACACAGACTGATCTTTAGTTTCAGTTTCATAGGCAGGGAAACTCCCTTTAGGATAGGGATAGAAAGGCCTTTATCCAACCCCTTTCTTTAATTAAGAAGCCTAATGTTTAAAACATTACAACTTTGTGTCCGCATTTCAGTTCTGACTCCTCTCAATAGTTAGGAGCCGGATGCCTTTTCTTGTCGCCCTGCCTCTTGTATGTTTCCTTTGCTTTTTCCAGATTCTGGCGTGATCTCTGTCTGACCTCTAGAAAAATCTGTTTGCGCTCTGCTACTGCAGGAAGGACAACTGATAATGGCAATATTTCCGGAAAGCATGTTCTGCTCCTGGCCATACAAACACACGTTTGGCGACATTCCCAAAGAGGCATGCTCTGTGTTGTTGTGTGTGAATTCCGCTAACCAAAGGGCCTTAACCCAGGAATCAACACCATCTTCCAAGAGAGACAGCAGAGTTACTGCTCCATGGTCTGATTTACTTGTTCCGTCTGACCATCGGTCTGGGGATAGTAACTAGCAGACAAAGCACAGTTGATTCCCAACATGTCACAGAACGCATTCCAAAACTGAGAAGTGAACTGTGGACCTCGGTCCGATACAATAGATTTGGGCAACCCATGTAAGCTCATGATGTGTTGCAAAAACAGAGTAGCCAATTGCCCAGCGTTCGTCACTCCACTGCATGGTACAAAGTGTGCCTGTTTTGAGAAATATTCTACCGCCAATATGATTCTTATCATACTTATCTTTGGGTAGATCGGTTACAATCCGATGGGTGGGCTCACATTTCTATGGATTTTGTAACCAATCTACCCAAAGATACGTATGATAAGAATCACATTCATCTCCATGAGCCCCAGGAGTCCCATGCACTCCCCCACCCCATCTTTGCAGGAAATCACCAGCTGTATCCAACGGATGGAGGAACGGAAGGACATGCTGGCCACACTGGTTTAGCAGCACCTTGAGGAGTCAAGGCTACAACGTGAATGCAACCAGTCCATTGGGTGCCGGGTTGCACGTGCCATTGGGTGTTCCGCCTCAGCAAACATGATTATGTCACGGAGGATCCGTGAGGGCAACAGTGTCCAGTTGAACATAGCAGAAACAATGGCACTGGCCCTACAGGCCATCATGACGCGCCTACCGCCGCAAAAAAAAAACAATTCCCTCCACCAGCACCACACCTACTAGCTCCCAGGCAGGCAGCCCCAGGAGAAGGTCAATGCACCTGTCTGGGTCATTTCTGAGGGACAAACATGCAGTAGTGCTGATTGACTGACACTTGTTGCACATGTAGCCATTTTCGTGTTTGGAGGTGGGGGGGTACGTTTGGGAGAGGCAGGGCGGGTCCATAGTTGGGATAGGTAGTTGGGGCCTGGGAGGTGGGTACGTTTGGGAGGGGGTGTCCATAGTTGGGATAGGTAGTTGGGGCCTGGGAGATGGGTGGGTACGTTTGGGAGAGGGGGTCCATAGTTGGTATAGGTATTTGGGGCCTGGGAGGTGGGTGGGTATTTTTGGGCGGGTATTGTTGTTGCACCTGTTTAATTTTGTCATCATAATACACAGGGTTGTTAATCTGAATAACGAGTGGACAATCTTCTTCTGTGTGTGTATACATTTTTTAATGTAAGTGTTACAAATTACGTGTGACAATGTGCTCCATGTGCTTGTGTGGATTGTTCAGAAAAATGTATTGTGAATAAGTGCTTCCCGTACTTGTTGTTCATCCATGGCCCCCCACCCTGGTTGCACACCTATCCCATCATCATTGTCGTCATCCTCATCCTTCACATCTGCTGGGTCCATGTCCGAGGGCAGTGCAATGTTCCGGCGTATACACATTTTGTGCAGCATGGCACATGCCAGCACAATTTTGCCAAACTTTATGGGGCTATACATCAATTCCCACTGGATTTGCTGAGGCAGCGGAACTTGGCCTTCAGCAGTCCAAAGGTCCACTCTATGATGCCCTGTGTACGTATGTGTGCCTGGTTGTATGCCTCTGCATGCCTGTTCCATGGTCGTCTGATGGGTGTCATGAGCCATGGCGTGAGGGGCTATGCGGCATCACCTGCATGGGCGTGACAGAAAGGTGATTGGCTGTTTATGGTGGAAATTTGGTGTTGGCGATGATAAACAGTCTCAGTATTGTGTTAGCACACACCATGGTACATGCCACAGATTTCACAATTAATTTTGCTAAATTAGCTTGTCTCAACTTTTAAATATTCCACACTTGGCTCACTCATTCCTACTGAGACTGTTTGGCCTGCTCAATCTCTGCATTCATGATATGGCCTTCTAGGCAAATACATGTCTTATTCCTTTCAATGTACACAATGGTGTGTTTCTGTGTACTAGGTGCCTCATGTCTTGTATAGTGCTAACAAAATCTGCGCCATGCACCTACAGCGCACAAGAGTGAAGACACTGCTGTGTGCAGTGGGAGAAACAGGCACTGTGCACTGGGAGCACCTGCTTCTTTCTCAGCGGTGCCAATACTCCCATTCACATGTCACCATTGCATGATATGCCACTCCGTGGTTAGGGGGTATTTCGGTTAGCCAGTACATGGATTCCTGTAACATGGCAAACTGTCATGACCTATTGCAGCAGTAAGCTCGGGGAACTCTTTTAAGTGTCTATTTGCCCCCCCCCCCACTACACAGCGGTCATGCATTGTTCATTCTACTCACCCAACAGCCAGGAGCACTCTGATGAGTGTTTATCAACCCCCACTGCACAGAGCTCATGCATTGGTCATTCTACTCACCCAACAGCCAGGTGCTCTCTCGAATGTAATGTGCCATGTACCCTGGCAACATGGAGTTCCGCAAAACCATTGAATCGTGTGTCGATCCCAGAAAACGTGCACAGCAATGGGCAATGAGTTATTCTGCATCAGAGACCATCTGCACGTTGAGGAAGTGGAATTGTTTCTGATTTCTATACACTGCCTCAATGGCATGTCTGGAAACCAACTCCACATGGGTGCAATCTAACGCACCAATGCAATTGGGTATGCCGGCAAGGTATGGGAGGCCACTTTGGTGGCAGTGACCTGTGCAGGGGTTCGGGGTAGGGCAATGTGGTCTGCCACATGGCGCAGCAGCGCAACCAGAACCTGGAACATTATCCTTGAAAAAAAGGGTTGTGACAGCCTGTGCAGCTCACCAACAGTGTGCCGCTATGTGCCGGTTGCAAGGAAGTGCAGTACCGACACTACTTTCAGCAAGGGTGGAATTGCAGTCTGGATGTTTATCATGCTGCAGATGTCGTCATTGATGAGGGTGACTATTGATATAATGGTCTCCCTGTCAAGTCGGTATACAGTGTGAATTTGGCTTGGGGTCAGGTTCCAGGGCGAGGCCCTGATGCAGGATATTGGTGGCTGCCTGCGGGGTGGTACCTACTGCAGATTGATATTTCGGATGGCCAACTGGTTCCTCATTTGCCTCCTGCGCCTATGCCTCCTCCTCTGCCTCAGTGCTGCTTCTGCCTCAATAGCTGCTTGCAGGTTCCCCAGCCCAATTGCTGCTAGACCGACTGCCAGCATGGTTGTGTTGGGAGGTGGGTTGGGCGTGGGTGCGGTCCTTTTGTAAATTCCCAGTGGCCAATGGTGTGCAGCCGGGCTAATTTTGTACACATGTAGCCTGTTTGCCAGCATGGGTGGGTTTGGAGGGGTGTTTGGTGTGGGTTTGATCCTTTTGTGCATTCACAGTGGGTAATGGTGTGCAGCTGTGCTGGTTTTGGGCACCTGGGGCCTGTTGCTGCTCACCTGGCACTGTTTAACGCCTGGCCCGTGGTGACGGTATTACAGGCGTGGTGGTCATGGTGCCACCAGCTTTTTTACTGCAGTGTTTCTGTGTAGGTGGAACTCCTAATGTAACAAGTATACTGCAGTGACGGTAATTCAGGGACGTGCCACACCTCGCCCCGCTGTTTGCGGTCATGGTGCTACCAGGTGTGGTAGCACCAGGGGGGGTCACTTTGCGGTGACAGTGTTTCCGCCATCTCAAGTCGGAATGTGCTACCGGCACCTTTGATTCCGGACTGGAAAGGTTGTAATGAAGCCCAATGTCTTGGCTTTCTTAAAATACTGTACATTCTTATGATCACTCAAGACAATGATTTGGTGATGAGCCCAATTAAATAATGTTGCCACTCCTGAAATGCAGTCCTCATAGCCAACAGTTCTTTATCAGTGTTTGAATCTTTTTGTTCGCAACTGGTAAGTTTACGAGAAAATAATGCCACAGGGTGCAGAATACCCTCTAAGTCCCTTTGTGATAATATGGCTCCAATCGCCAGATTAGAAGCATCCGTTTCAACCTGAGAAGACTTTTCCAGATTTGGGTGCCATAAAATAGGAGCCTCCACGAATGCTGTCTTCAATTCTCTGAAAGCTTTCTCAGCCTCCTCATTCTATGTAAAACAAGAAACTTTCTTGAGTAATCTAGTGATAGGTGTGACAGTCTGTGAGAAATTGCTAATGTACCAGCAATAAACATTTGCCAACCACAGAAAGGATTGAACATCTTTGACACACTGTGGGGAAGGCTAATCGGTCACCGACCTGCACCATATCACTAGCCATCACCACTCCTGATTGAGTGAGGATAAACCCCATAAATTCCAACCTGCTAGCGTGAAAAAACATTTTAAGTTTGGCAAACAATCTGTAATCTTGTAATCGCTGCAACACTGCCTTGACATGATGCACATGCTGTTCCACTGTGGCTGAGTAAATTAGCATCTCATCGATGTGCAATACAGATTTTCCATACATTCGTTACAGAAAGTCATAATTCTATTAAAGACTCAGAGGCAAAAGATTATGCCCTGACTTCTCTTTACTCACTCGAGCAGCTTCAATAAAAACAATTATGAAAAACAATAAACAAACTACAAATCCCAACAAAAACCAACAAATTTGTAGTCCGTTTTTCATAGGTTATTATGAACACGTGACTTCATTCCCCAATCACGATCACTTCTTCTCTATAACATGTTCTAATTCCATAGTCCTTCCTCTTTCTTTCGCTGAACTAATTCAAACTTGCGCCCCAACCGGTAGACGACTTAACTTTCCCTTATAGTCTTCTCAAGGCGTCGTCTTCTGCTCCGTCCCTGAAACAAATGCAAACTATTACCAATCTCATTATGAACGGGTGGGCAATCGCATAACAACAACATTATCATACCAAATACAAGCTTACATTACTTTTCAAATATCACATTTATCTACTTTCATGGCAGCGATTGAAATCGGGTGGATTAATCTTTCGCCTCTGAGTCTTTAATAGAATCATAACTTTCTGTAACAAATGTATGGAAAATCTGTATTCTAACTCAAGACTCGGAGGCTCAGATTATGCTTGTTTAAAGCTTACCTACCACCAAAGACGCTACTTGCTCCACTGGTCTAAAATAAAAATTCTTAAACGTCTCTTCATTACACCAGTCTGCCGCCTTCAGAATATCTTCTAGACGGGCTCCTGCCATAAATGCAGATGATGCCATAGCACCTTGTGTGGAATGTGCTCCGAACTAACATACATCTACATCTGCTTCAGCCATGCACCACCTGACCCATATAGACAAAGTGGCTGATGCTACTGCTCTAAAAAGTTTTCTAATAGCTATCAGCAATTGATACTCTCCTACAGGTCTCACCCTATTTGATCTTTCTTCATACACTTTCAAGCATCTAACTGGACACAATTTAGGTTTCCCCGGAAAAGCCATGTACTCAACCGATTTAATGTTTGTCTTTGTTCTCTTCTCTATGTAAAATACTACCCCTGAAGGTGAAAAGGATTTTCCATTTACTTCTAAAGCCTTCACATCGGATACTCTCTTACAAGAAATCAGGCATAATAGGGTAGTTAACTTTGCCCACAACGCTTTCCTAGATAAAAACTCATTGTCTGGCCAAGCCTCAAACATCTTTAATACTATACTCATATCCCATAAATGAGAATATCTAGGTGCAGGTGGTCTCATGCATCTGATGCCTTTCAGAAGCCTACATACTAAAGGGTGCTCGCCTACCGGCTTACTCTAAATGTACACATGACCTGGCCAAATCGCTGATCTATAATTATTAATGGTCCTGTAAGCCTTCGCCTGCGCCGCCTGTGCTGCCAAGAAATTCACTATGTGAACTACATCTGTACGTATGGGATCAACCTTTCTCTCCATTCACCAATCACAAATTCTCTAATAAATTCTTGAGCTGTCCCTGAAAGTCCTGGCTTAGACCAATTTTTCCTGAAATCTCCCAAGCTATGAGACTCAAGTTCCCTGACCTGCCCAATGGATGAATCTCTCCTGCTGTGTTTAACAATATATCCGCTCTGTCTGGTAATCAAATTGGAGCTTCGTAAGACAACTCCAGAAAATCCGGAAAGCAAGCCTGACCTCTCCAGTCTGGTGTTATCAAAATCACTGTGGCTTGTTGTCACCTGACTTGCGCCACTGTGCGCGCTATCATGGCAAACGGAGGAAAAGCGTATTCTCTTGCTGGTCCCCAGACCTGGAGAAATGCATCTGTCACTGTCGCTTCTGAATCCGGTCTCCAGCTGTAAAACCTGGAGATCTTCCTGTTCAGTCTGGAGGCGAACAGATCTGCCTCACACGGACCCCTGCAACGCATTAGCTCCTGAAATACTGAGTCGTCCAGCTGCCAAACGCTGAAGTCCCTCAGGTATCTCGAATTCCAATCTGCTACCAGATTGAGATCCCCTGGCAGATGCTCCGCTCTCACACTTATTCCCTTCTGGAGACATATCTGCCAAAACTCTTTGGCCATCTCCGTCAGCCTCTTCGATCTCGTTCCGCCCAGTCAATTTATATATCTGACCACCGAAACATTGTCTATCTTCAACAGAATGGCAGCCTTCACTCCTTCCCGGGTCCAACACCGAACTGCGAATGAGCCCGCCAGAAGTTCCAGGCAATTGATGTGGAGACCCAGCTCTTCGCTGGACCACCTCCCTCCTGTTGATTGGTCTCCACATCTGGCTCCCCAAACCCATTGGCTGGCGTCAGACTATACCACCAGGTCCGGGGATGAGCCAAATATTGCCCTGCTATTCCACGCTTCCATGTGGTAGTACCACCATTCCAGTTCCAATCTTGCTTCCCGCGATACCCTCACTTTCTGTTCGTAAAATAGACCTCTCCTGAGATGATCTATCTTCAGCCTCTGCAACGCTCTGTAATGCAGAGGCCCTGGGAATATTGCCTGAATTGATGATGACAGACGGCCTACTAGTCTCGCTATTTCCCTTAATGAAACCTCTTGCTTCGTCATCATGCTCTTGATCTCTTTCTTCACTGAGTTCACTTTGTCCAACGGGAGCTTGAGAACACCCTGTGTCGTTTCTAAGCTGAACCCCAGAAATTCCATTTCCTCCGCTGGCTCTAGTTCTGATTTCTCCCAGTTTCTCAGAAATCCTAGCTGTTGCAGCAAACCCGTAGCTACCCGAACCTGTTGTACTAGAACTCCCTTGTCCTGACACATTAGACAGATATCGTCCAGGTAAATGATCAGCCTGATCCCTTGCTCTCTCAGGTATGCTACCACGGGTCTCAATAGCTTGGTGAAAGACCATGGCGTTGAAGACAACCGACATGGAAGGCATTTGAACTCCCACTTCCGTCCTTTCCATAGAAACTGCAAAAGTTTTGTCTGCTCTGACTGAATTGGAATCGTTAAGTATGCGTCTCTGAGATCTATCCTTGTCAACCAATCTCCCTGCTGGAGAACATCTCTTAAAAGATGAATCCCTTCCATCTTGAAGTGCCTGTACACTAGGAAATAATTCAAACCCCTCAGGTTTACCACTGGCCTTACCTTGCTTTTCCTTTTCACTAAAAACAGATTGCTTACGAAACCTCCCGGACCTTCTGAGGCTGGACCTATTGCGTTCTTTACCCTGAGTAACTCTACCTCCTTGTCTAGAGGTTCCTTGTTTTCTCTGCTGAACTTTATCTGCCAAAATTCCAACTGAGAACCTTGCACAGTCTGCATTATCCATGCATCTGAGGACAACTCCTCCCATTTTCTTACATGCAACTGCACTCTCCCTCCTACTGGAGGAATACTCACATCCAACCTTTTTGTGTATTCCACATCTTTCACCTGAATTA
The DNA here is from genome assembly GCF_040938575.1 of Ambystoma mexicanum. Classification (NCBI taxonomy): domain Eukaryota; kingdom Metazoa; phylum Chordata; class Amphibia; order Caudata; family Ambystomatidae; genus Ambystoma; species Ambystoma mexicanum. The sequence continues at coordinate 828,336,774 of NC_090925.1, read as the reverse complement.
TTCTGGTGCTGTTGTCTACCATTGTTCCTCCAAACTCTACCCTTGCCTCTTCCCCTATTCCCGGACGAATATTTTCTTCAGAGAAGAATGTGCCCTATCCATCGAGACATACGTGCTGGCAAATTTTGCCATGTCCTTAATTAACAGGTCCCCAAACAGCTTCCCCTGTGCTGCCGTTGCCTATTCAGATATCGCCATCTCCCCTAGCCTGGAATCCAGTTTCATTAGGATGGACCTTCTCCTCTCCATGGCTAACGCCATAATAGTGTTGCCCAGCAGATAGAGAGTCCTCTGAGCCCAGCCAGCTACAATGTCCGTGTCCATGGGCTCTTTCTTGGCCTTAGCCTCTTCCGCCAACTGCCAGATTTTCGTAATTGGCCCTAGTGTGTCCAGCTGCTTATCCTGGCAGGACCTCCAGGACCTATCGATGCCCCTCTTCACGTCCCTGCCATACCTGCCCAAGAACGTAAGGATTCTGTCATCGATTTCAGGGGTCTCCGCTACCCCGTCCGCAACCCTCAGTCTCGGGCACTCCGCTTTCAGCTTAGATCTTGCCTGCCTGCTCAGCGGCGCCCTCAACCGTTTTTGGATGTACTCCGCAATCTTCTCCGCAGGGTCCCACTCATTGGACGTTGGATGCACAAGGTCGTCAGGGTCGAACTTGTCTCTGAGGAGATCCTCTTCTTCCCTCCTGCCTCTATCACTCTTAGGCCGACTTTCATCCTCTTCTGGGGAGGTTTGAGATTCTGATGAGGTGAATTCCTCAGATCTAGAGCTGCTCCTGCAATAGTCGTCATCCGACTCGCTTGAGCTTGCGGCTCGCCCCTCACGAGACCCCGCTTTCCTTTTCCCCGAGCTGAATCTGCGGGGTGAACCCAGGGTGGTCTGGGTGCTATGGTCCCTGTGGGTTTTATGTCTGCTTCCCCTTTTCTTGCTGTGTGCCTTGCCTTGTGACAAGGCAGCTAGGCCTCGCAAAATGCCACCCTCTCCGCGGGGCCACTCGGCACTCTCCATTCTCTGGACTGCCTCACTCATGCGCAGGCCACTGACGTGAGGGCCTTCAGATTCGTCTGAGCACTCACTCATAATAGTAGTGCCTTAACAGATCTGTTTGCAGTTTACCTGGGCTGCCCCGTCAAATGTATATTTTTTATACTGTAACTTAGCGAGTCTCGGTATCAATTAGCAGTCTTGCTTGGGACTGAGCCTATCAATGAGATCTTGCACAATCTCTTAATGCCTCCATCCCAGCAGGCAGAATAATGAGGGGTCTGTATGATTTACCTGGTTGCACCAGCCTTGTACGCTTAAAATCAACTTTTTTCTTGCCTGCAGTACTTGTTTTCACCACTAGGTGGCGCCCGTGACTCACAGAACCGAGCTGCTGCTCTCCTGCAGTGCTTGCAATCACGGGAACGTTGTTAATGATATCTCCGCGATGACAATAGATCATAAAATTGTTTTTCTCCTACTCGCACACTGCCGATCTGTCCACTCACAGAACGCAAGTTCGCAATGGCGCCGGAACTCAAGGAGCCCCGTCGCGAACTTCCGTGACCACAGTGCCTCCTAACAAGGTAAAAGCGACGCCGGAACGAAAAGTCCCGTCGAGTCTTCCCCTGCGGATATGCTCCACCAGTAAAACCCACGCGCTATGTGCCTACACACATGCCGCCCAAAGCGCATTTATAAACATAAATATTGTCAATCTCATCACTGCACACATAAAGAAAATAAATATTACTTATCTCGGCTGCTCGAGCAGCAAAGAAAGAGGAAGGACTATGGAATTAGAACATGTTATAGAGAAGTGATCGTGATTGGGGAATTAAGTCTTGTGTTCATAACAACCTATGAAAAACGGACTACAAATTTGTTGGGTTTTGTTGGGATTTGTAGTTTTTTGTTTATTGTTTTTCATAATTGTTGTTTTTATTGAAGCTGCTCGAGTGAGTAAAGAAAAGTCACAGCATAATCTGAGCCTCCGAGTCTTGACATAGAATCACAAATATGTCTATATTTTCTCAACACTTCCTGTATGAAGTGCTGGAAAGCTGCCAAGGTACTACACAAGCCAATGGAATGATCAATTTGACAAACCCAGAGGCTACGTCCGCTTTTTCCCTCTAGTGAACATGGGCCCCATCACAAAACCACAACAGGGTATTTTCCCTCCAATTTTTTACAAATTAAAACCCACGGGATACAGCGAGCAAGATGTTTGATTTAAATGACCCCAGCAATAATCATCAGGGTTTGGGGTGGGGGGGCAAAGGTGGGGATGCAGAGATGTGCACATTGCTCTAGTCCTTGCTTTGTGTTTAGTAACACGACAAATAAAAGAGAAGAAGGACTAAAGCCAAAGGCTTGTTGCTGTAGTAGAGGAGGTTGCAGTAGTGGTTGTGGAGGTAGAAGCAGTGAAAGTGCTGGAAGCCATAGTGGGTTACCCTGGTAGACATGTAGGATGGAAAAGGAGAAAAATAGGTAACCCAAGTAACAAAGAGGCAGAAGTGGACCAAACCCTTTTTAAAACAGAGAGATGTGTCCGGAAAACCAGTGTGAGCCCGAGAGCCAGCAAAAATCAGGGCTTCAAATGGTGGTGTGGTCAACGACTATCAAAGGCACAAATGGAGGATTCTAATGCTCTAATAGAGCAGCAACAGGATTGGGAGCCTTTCACAGTGGGACAGCAAAACCCATCTGCTGACCAGCATTCCACAACGGCGGACAAGCCGTGGGTATGGTTTGGTCCAAAAAGGAGCCCGGGGAGGAGGGAGGGTGTGTGGCAGAAGCGGAGCAGCTCTGCAAGCCTTGACCCCGAGAGCCGACACAGCAGCAACCTGGATAGCCTCCCGTTATCCTCGGCGGAATGAGAGACGGAGGTCTCTCACCAAGGAGAGCATTTGTGTTGGGGGGTCACGATTGCCGTAGAATGACAAACCAATATCCTGCAGGTCTCCGAAGCACAGAGGCAGCAGAATACACCACAAAATGAACAATTCAGCTACGAGGCTAGGAGAAGGCGGAGATACCGACCAGAGCTTCCTGGGCAGACGGCAGCATGAAGACTGCAGAGTGTGGAAGTGATCCCCAGCCGACAATGAGATGCATAGGAGGCAATGAGGAAGAGAGGTCCAGGCTGCCACGAGGAGGCAGTAAGGTACAGTCTGGGAAGGGAAATCGGGCTTCTACAAACAAAGCCTAAAGCAAGCCCATATGTTAAACAAAACCCCAGCAATACTACACGAATAAATAGAAATACCCAAAACAGGGTAGAGGGTGTGAATAAAAATACCAGAGAGGATACATTAAGAGTATCAATACTCTCTTCCCAGTAGCAAGGGACTGGGAAATCAATCTGCTACTCATGGGCAGAAACCACCTCTGCTACGGTCCCATGAAATGGGGCATAAACATAATTGTTTATTTATAACAAGGCAGTGGGACAACAAACCACAGTGAGGAAACTGTGCAACAGAATAGACCCCCTCCCCCTCCACTGGCAAGGGAAAAAGAACTGTCATAGCCACCAATGTAGGCCATACACAAGACCACATACGGGAGGAAAGCCAAGGAAAGGCGATTGTCCCCCTGCCATAAAAAGCTGCAAAACCCCTGACAACTGGGAAAGACCAGGGAAGGGGATTGTCCTCCTGGCATATCACCCACCCCTAAAATAGAGGGTGGTAAGACGGCTGTAGGAAAGTAGCCAAGTCCTGTTCATTTTTCCTGATGGCAGTTTTTGTAGTATAAAAAGTCTGAGGGTGATAATAGGTTTTAACACAGGACAGGGGACATTTATTCTGGACATTCTGACAACGGCGGGTCCACTAGTTAGTTTTGTTGAGGCAGGGAAACCCCTCATAGAGTTAGGACAAGTGAGACATTTTTCCAACCCCTTTATTCTTTGAATAAAACCCTTGTGAAACTACTCAAGAGTGTGTATGTCTCATTATTCCGGCCCGTCACACCAAGTATTTGTATAACCAAAACTTAGTTTGGAAACGCATCTTCCACTCCTCCCCCTCCTTGATCCGAATCAAATGGTATGTCCCAATGAGGTTTCATTTCGTGTAGGTCACTGCTGTCTTAACTTGATACAACACAGAAATCAAAGGTAACGGGAATCTGTTCTTGACCGTGACCTTATTTAGGGACTGATAGTCAATACAAGTTCACAATGTGCCTTCTTTCTTGGGTACAAAAAATGAAGGTGATGAAATCGGTGATTTTGAAATATCATATAAATCCACATGTCAATATCTCGTCTATGTATAGTCGTAGATGCTGGGTTTCCTTCTCTGTAACAGCGTATATCCTGCTACAAGTTAACTTAGCATTGACCACGAGATCTATCACGCAGTTATACTACCTGTGTGGGGGTAAAGGGCCTCATTACAACTCCAGCCGCAGCCTTGCCAGTAAAAAACTACTCCCCATTCCCATTTGAGTCCCATAGGACTTGGTTTTTACACGTGACCCTGTGGGAGACAAGCGTTCTCCGTACTTTTTGTCTGCCTTTGGTGGCTGAGACATGAGAGGAGTAACAAGGACTCCTACTCGAAAAGACGTGAGTCACAGAACCACATCCGGGGCTCTGACTAGCTCCTGAATTGAAGAGCAGAGCAGAAGCAGCAGCGGAAGTGAGTGACACAGACGTGCAGGGAAAACCCAGTGAGTTATCAGTTGACAGATAACCCTGGGGCGCTCATGGTAAACCTCTACCCGCTTGCCTTTATTTAGAATACCAAAATAATGAAAAGAAGTGTTTATGGCCTAAAGCGTATTTGAAAAGGAAACATAATGAGAAAGTGTTTGATTATCACAACCCAAATAGCAGAATGAATGACTGTGATTACAGTTTCCTAAGAACAGAGTGGGCAATATTGAAACCCTAGTAAAACCATCATTGGCAAAGCAAAGCAGAGGCAATATTAAGTCAGAACTATAATCACCATTACAGGTTTTTGTGGGTTTAAAGATTCACAATTTCAGGTTTTTACCTTCCGTTTGTTGATTTGCATTGAATCCAGTATTTAGAAAAAACATCTGCTTTATTTTGATTCAGTTCGATGTTTAAATAGTGTTATGTATTTTATAAAGTTGGGTGATAAAGATTTCTTGTTGTTTACACAATTGAATGTCTATTTCGCAGATTGGAACCTTTCAGAACTGCTCCTTCTCTTCTCTCAAAGGTGCACGGTCCCTTTAACACTTTACGTTTGTTTATTTATTTAATATACTTGATAGCCTTTCGGCTTTGTATATACAACTGAAGAGGAAGTGTCGAGTATCGTCCCCACTCCAGTTGCCCCCCCTCCCATTACCTATTGAGTTCACACCAAAGTATGTGACATATGATGAACAGATAAATCAGCAGAGAGCAGCACATGGGCTCTGCCCATTACCTATCAGGATGACAGCACCTATTAATATACCAACACCTAAGAAAACCTGGACAGTAAGTTATCCATTAAAAAAGCCATACCTACATTCTAAACAATATGACGGTTGTTTGAATAAAACACCCAAAGAAGCAAAGAAGATAATGAAGGAAAATGAATGGTGATGTCATAAGCAATCGGACTGACGCACATATAGAAGATATAATGACCTGAGAACACTGACTAGAGTTGAAATATAGAGAAGATACCATGCATAAGTGACATATTGAGTCCAAGGTGAAGAAGTTGATGTCAAGATGAAGAAACTTACGTCACATACATGATGAAGATATTTAGTTAGTTTAAACGTGTACAGATGCAAATAACTGCAAGAAGCAAAGAAATCGTGAAGCTTGCTTATGCTAAATAGTCGGTAGATTGCGGCAAGCACCAACATTTACAAGTATGTACCTCAAGAAGCACTTTATGTATGAATGCAAGTCCACTACGCACATGAGCAGAATTGAACAAAGGTTACAAAAGGCCTCAGATGGAGTGTGTTGCAGTAAGAAAATCGAGAATCAAGACAGAACAAAACTCAGCTAAAGGATGACCATGCCAAGAAGCCAAGGTCTTATCTGGCTGGAATAAGCCGACATCGGATACAATTAAGGAGAAGAGAACAGAGGATTCTGTTCAGAAAGGTCAGGAAAAGCCACAGACGTCAGAGAACTGGTAGAATTAAATCAAATATACGAAAAGACATGTAGAAAAGCCGATTTCATAGTTTCCAGTCACGTGACCAAGGCAGGCTGGAAGAGTGAAACTATCACGCCTACGCATGGATCCCAGCCATGCCTACACTCCTTAAAAGTTCTCAGAACACAGAGCAGACTCAACGCCAAACTACAAAGAAGTAATTGACACATAACTACTGAGGTGATGATTGATTGTAGCATAATTGGTGGGAAGCTGGGGTGCAGACAAGCTTCTCTGCGCCTGGATGTTCTTTCTGCGTGCTGCTAGACGTAGGTGGAAAAGTATGAGTTGGGTTGGGGTTCACTGTGCACCTGCTCCTGTGTTGTTGCCATATATATGGTTCCCTATATATGTATCCCATATATATGCTATATATCTGTATTCCCTTGTTTAACTGTATCCCAATATATACCTGTACCGACCCCTGTCACTATATATCCATACGTCGCTATGTATGTCCCCACTGTCCTATCCACATACCTGGTCTCAGGCGCTTTACAAATAACCACCATATCAAACCATTTACTCTCTACTATACACCATCGTTCAACCAGAACACAGTTATACCCCTGATAATTCGGCCTAGCTGTCCACCTACGAACACTACACCATGAACACCTCATCACTCTAATTAAACGCAGCTAGTTGAGCACATTCCGGCCAGCTGCTCACATAGGCGTTCCTCAGGCCTGACACAGCCAGAACCCAGTCTGGGTGTCCACCAACCAGACTGCACACATGCAACTGATATCTTCAGCACCACACCTATCGCTAAGAAGCAGCTATCATCCGACAACTACACCAGTTGCACACATATCCGGTGCACCCACGCACCATACAGCACTATCTCTACTGACCTGAACTACAGTTCCAGAGGGCGTTCAACCTACCAGCGCTTTGAGGTCATACCAATGATATGTAAGGTGCTATATAAATGCCAAGTCACATAACTAGTAACATAACATAACATTGATGCCAACCCAATCATAGTGGACCGTGTAATCTAGAGTCCTATAGTGAGTAGAGCCAATGGGAAGTTGCACTTTTAGTGACGTTCATAGTGGCCATTTTGAAGGGAGGGCTTAGTTGCCCCACCTGACATTGATTATCCAACCCCCTCTTCCTGTTACCATATACAGATATAGTACCTATGTTAAGTTACCTTCCTATAACCAATCACATTGCATGTTAGGTTTTTAAGATTGCCACGTAGGATGATGTTAGTACGTGTGCAGGTTGTACGTCAGCAATTACGGGTTTTTGCTATAAATATTGTGTTGTTTCTAAAACTAAAGAGAGCTAGAAGATCGAGCAATTGCTGATCTTCGTTGTACTCCCCGTTTTATGAACTTGTCATTAAACGGGCTCAATTTGCCAAACTATTGAGTTGTCTTAATTATTTGATGCATGAGTATGAATCTGCATCCCCATCTATCTCGAGGGTACTGCTACGCATCTTAAAGGGCTGTTTGGCGATCATCCAGTTCACAACAATAATAACAAAGACAGACAATGACAATGGCATATACAATTCATAATATCCACCAAGTTCATTAAAAAAAGCTAAAATTCCAACTCCAGAAGAAAAATACACATATCAGATTGTAAAATCACATATACAATTGCATCAAATTGTTAACAATTATACTAAACAGTTAAAAATGTCTACAACTCGAAGATAAAATAACACCATAAAATGGATGAGATTTGTGTCATCTCCTTGCATAACTTTTTTCCAGAGATAGAAAATGTCGTCAATATCTAATTAATTATCATATGATTTTAAAAATGAGGTGCGCAATTCAGCTAGACTCTCACAGACTAATAGCAGATGTTGTAGTGACTCAATCACCTCACAGCCACATAAACGACAAAATTGCATTTCACAACTCAAGCCTAACTGTGCCCCCTTACTCTCAAGTGCCTCAGAAGTATTACATTTCATCAACAGATACATTCTAACCGTCAAAGGGCTAGGATGAGCTATTATATACTGTGGCACTGATTCACGATCCTGTCTATACTGACAGTAAGGCCCACTGTGTGCCTTTGTCGCTAGTTCGATTACATGGCACTCATAGAAATAGCTTTCTAATTTCCTATTTAGCAAACCTTTCAGACTTGCATAGCCACAATATCCATAAATGTTGCCAAAACCAGCCGCCCATCTTTGATCCATAGTCGTGAGTGTCCCCAGTGTGCCCAACCCGGCACAGCCGTCAGTTCTTACCAACGCTTGCATGTAAGTGACTGCAATTGTGTTATTAGCAAGTTTTGTCAAAATTTTATAACACATTAGAGCCCTTGTTGTGTAGTCTAAGGTGACACATCTCATATCAAATTCGAGATATAGATATTCATCTGATATAGTCTGAGGTAACCACATAAATCTCCTAAGAATTATAGCTTGAAGCCTTTTCAGCTGTGCTACATAGTTGTGCCCCCATATTTCGATGGCATAGAGGAGCATGGCTCTTATTTTACCAATATATAGCATATGGACCGCATGTGTGAAGTAACCGGCATTTCTACTAATGAAGACACTAATAGCAATGGCTAAGGTTATGCATCTTGTTTTAATCGATGGCCATTGACATTCCCAATTTAACTTTTCATCGATTACTAAACCTAAGTACTTGTAGCTATGAACCTGTTGAAGGTTCAGATTATTGATGTTCCACACATATTTGTTTTGTTGTTTCTTTACTGGGAAAATCATAATTTTACTTTTTTCAATGTTAATTTTTAAACCATTAGTGTCCGCATATACAGCCAATACGTTCAGCATCTTCTGAAGGCCTGTTGGTGTGTAGTCAATCAATAACAGATCCATGTAGGTGAGCCAACCCTCGAAAGAAGTGCCTACCTTTATAGGATATGTCTTCAAATTAGCAAAAGCCTGTTGCATATCTGCTAGGTATAGGCTAAACAGGGTTGCTGCCACTATGCAACCTGGCTTAACACCACAACCAGTTGGCATCAGATTGGACAGTTTCCCTCTAGCATCTAAACAGATACACACTGAGGTATCTGAATACAGGAGCATTAGCATTCTTAGGAGACCTTTTGGGGTCTTCCATAAGTTAAGCTTATGCGATAAGCGTTTCTTCAGTACTGGTTCGAAGAATCGATAAAGGCACTATATACGTATGACTCTCTGCGTTTCCAATTGTACTGTATAGCTGATGTTAACACAATTAAGTTGTGGTTAGTGCTAGCTCGCTGTCTAAACTCAATCTGATTTACTGGCAAGATGTTATTTTCAATATCCATTCATTTAATTCATTAAGTAGCACCCGCGCAAATATCTTCGAGGGAATGTCGAGCATAGCTAACATCCTAGAGTTCGCAGGGTCATTCCAACCACCTTTTTTATAGATTGTTAGAATATGGCTGACGTTCCATGACTTTGGGATAATCCCAGTCATACCGATTTCTTCAAACAACATAATAAGGGCAATGGGCCATAATTCTGGCTCCAATTTTAGCAGTTTGTTATATGTGTCATTGGTCCCGGGGCACAAGAATTATTTAGTCGTTCTATGATAACAATAATATCCAAAAGGGAGGCTTTGCAAGTCCATGTTTCTGATGACATGGGGAATAGATCTAAATGACTTTATTTGTCCCAGTGTGGATTTAATATGGGCACTCCATGTATCTTCTGAGATAGTTTATTTGCAGGTCTTGTTTTTTAGCACTTCGTAATATATTACATAGTCTTGTGGAGTTATTTGATTGAACTGAACTGACTATCTGCTGCCATTGTTTAATCTCATTATTGTGCTTGTGCTGTCCCAGCCAGCGACAATATCTATTCTTTGAGGCCTTTACACAGGCAGAGGCAAGACCTGTGTCCTACCCTGGTATCCGATGCAGCCATGGCTATTAGTTAGTGCATATTCTTTTTCGCTTGGGTAATCTTCTTTTCCTTAAAATGTCTATCGTGATTACCTTTATTTGTTCTCTCAAGAGTATATTTGTATACACGGGTATGTTGTACTTCTTTACTGATGATGGCTATCATAGTAGAGAAACGTACTGCCAACTGTTTACTACCTTGTTGGCTGGCAGACGACACCTTTGCTATGAATTTTGGTAATAACGCCTTTATCAACTGAGCAGTGCCAAGTTTTTAGTGTGCCACTGAATACGATTGTGGCTATCATTTACATACAATTGGCCATTAGTCTCATATTCGTGCAGCTTTCTAATTGGCGTGTGCATTGTGAGGAGAGTACAGAGTGGCATGATATGATATGATAGGTTATTTATAATGCGCTTAATACCCAGCGGTTTCTAAGCGCGGACCCGGGGATTGAACCTGTGTTGCTCCGTGTCATCTTGCTTCCAAGGCAAGCATGTTGCCGCTGAGCTATATTCACAAGATAATATGGTCACTCTCCACTCTATGTACTATGCCCATATCTTGTATGTATTCTAGCCCTTTCTCCTTGACAAATCAAGAGTAGATGCCGAACTCCCTGCAATTCTTGTAAATGCCATGTTTGTATCACTTGGTGTATTTCCATTTAACTTCAATATACTATAACAATATAGTACCGTGGACCATGGTTTACCCTGTTTATTATTAGAAACCTCTTCAACAGGTAAAGACCTAGGGCCTCATTCCGAGTGCGGCGGTAAGGGGTTAACGGCGCCGGTAAGGATGCCGGTGCCGCTAACCCCTTACCGTCGTATTCCGAGGTCCTTTAGCGGGAGCTACTAAAGGACCAGGGAGCTAATAACGGGCCCGTTATTAGCTCCCTCACGATTCCCATTGAGCCCTATGGGGGCTCGAATGGGAATGGGGATGGCTTCCCTGAATGGGGAAATACTGGGTCCTCCAAGGTTGGAATGACCCGGTAAGACCCCATTCAGGGAACCCGGACCCGGTATGCGGTATGGGGGTAGCAATGGCGCTAATAGCACCATGGCTACCTCCATACTCGTAATGAGGCCCCTAATCATATTAGGTTGATAGCCATCTGTTATTGGAATACTGATTTTCGTGTTAAAATCTCCAACAATCCATACTCAGTGATTGTGATTATATTGTTGGAGTATTTTGGTCACTACGCTTACATTGTCTTTGGTGAGTACCATATTCAAGGGGTCATATATGTTTACCAGAATGATCACTAATTGTAGGTATGACAGCTTGGCAACTTGCACGTTTGGAGTGGATTCTATAAGCCTAGTTGCTTTCCAAGGGGAATTTAACCGTAATCATTAGACTACTCTTTGGTCCCCCTTTTCTCTGCTGTGAGGGTAATTCTTGCGTTGTACTGCGACCGTCAAATAACACCACATTAGTGAGCCAGGTTTCTTGGCATGCAACAATTAGGAAGTTGTCTAGCATGGCTCCCAAACCTTCTTCCTCAAATCAATGGGCATGTCCTCTAGTATTCCATGTGAGCATCAGATCTTCATCATCTATGCCCAGTCATGAAATGATGTTTAAAGGCTACAGGTAGCTACTGCCAATACCCATTTTTGGTTACCTCAGTAGTTACCTCATTAGTCTTTGCAGTTGAATCACTACATAAATCAATAGTTGGTAACACATTCTTTGGTACAATCTTTGAATTAACACTTTGTGTAGGTATCCTTAGGGGATTTTTTTTGCAGACTTCTACTGCTGGTTGTTCTGAGGCTTTATGTAGATTAGGTGGACCAATTGGCAAAGCCTTTAACTGACACATTTTTGTCATTGGAATGATCACTACATTACAAGTATAACCCAACCTTAAGATGTCGACCTGTTATTTCATAACATACTCAAGGGTAGATTCAACAGTAAACCATACATTTGTAATGTATTTTGCTGCTATCTCGGCTTGATCAACTATCTTTATGTCACTTGTTGTGAAGGTTCTAAGTGCAACTATTGATTGGAAAACATGCACAACACGGCACGTCTGTTTAGTGGTAATTGATGATCCTCTTGAAAAATTTGGTGTCACTGAAGTGCTTTCACTGTAGATGTTGGATCAAACACAATGTTTTTATCAGCTCCTGCATTAAGTGCGGAGGTATTTTTGTCAACGTTCCACAAACCAGAGTGCTTTGTTAATTATTTTGTGTGTCTGGTATTGTCAAGCGCCCGGTTTGTCTACTTGGGATCGAACATGACAATGGTGTGCGCACCGATGGTACCTGAGGAGCCACTTCATTAATGTTTTGTACCTCAATAACCTCATTCATAGGGTCACACTGACTTCCATGAACAGGCGTATCTTCACTCAGTGACTTTGCAGATTCAGTATGGGATTGGGACTTCAGTTCATCTTCAAGTATTACAGGCATAGTAATTGCCCTCTTCACATTCTTCCCATGTTTGGCATGCTTTCTCAGTTTAATCTTTTTGTTGTACATGAAAGCATGATGTACAGGGGTTGGCGAACATTTGGGATGGGTTGTGTTTCTAATCAGAGCTTTAAGTATTACAACCTTCTCACAAAACTGCAGGATTTTTTTTCGCCTCTATATTAGATTCTCTTCCACCATTAATAGATGGATGTGAAGGAGACATGCACGTTCCGCGTTCACATACTGATTTACATCTCGCATTTAAACATTTATGGATAATCAATGATTGAATATCTAATTTAGTTTCCAGATGTTCACATTTGGCTACTAGTATAGTTTATAGATTTTCAAAAGCGTTGAACATATCGCTAGATGCCATACTATTATTGCCAATGCTTATATTCATGCTTTCACACGGATCTGGTATTGCCTTTGTCTCATCTTCGCTATTAAATTCGTGATTTTTATTGTGATTATGCACCTGAAACAAAAATGGTCTCACTATCGGTTCAACATCGGATTTATTAGAAAAATAGAGGGATTGTAATCAAATTGTGGAGGAAGCGATTCTTCTACTTGCAAATCACCTATTTGTGTCTGCATGTTGTTACGCTCACCTGGTCTCTGCAGAGGCGTTGGGGCATGGTTGCAGCCCTCCCTGAACTTGAATCACCCCCTTCAGGCCTCTCCCTCAGTAGAAAAGCTGCGAGCGGTGGGACGTGGTTATACTGCTCCTGCGTGGAGATAAGAGTGTGTGAGTGCGCCAATCTGTGATTGTTGTACCTCTCGAACCCTTCACCCCAAAGTACGGTTTCTGTGAGCATACGCCGGCCCATAAAGCTCACCTGTGAATTATGGAAGATAAGCTCTCCGTCCTGCTACTTCTGGCAGGGGCGCGTCGAATGGGATCTAGTTCCTTCACTGATCTCTGATAAGGATTAGTCCAGTCCTGCTGCGACTATGCTTCTCCTTATGATTGGTAAGTCTTTCTTGAGATCTTATGATGCTGTTCGTTCTGTTTAATATCTTTATATGTTGCTCCTATTTATGCCCGCACTAATGTCTCTTCTGTTTTCTTCCCTTAGATGGAAATGCGGCCTCAATGCAGCTGTGAGACGCGAGATGCGGCCGGATGTAAGATGGATGGTACCGAAATGTTCGACAGCAGGTAAGGGATGGTTTAAGGAAAAGCGTGAAGTATGGAGAAGCGCAACCATAAACGGACTGTTTTTTCGATGTCTAACCTTGTCTTCTGTTTTTCCTAGCAGGCGCTGCTGTCGACGATGGCGCATTTCGTGCTGCAGCGCCAAGATGAAGATTTCGGCGTTCGGGAAAGTGTAAAGATGAATGCTTGGTTCGCCGAAGAGATGTACAGGTAAGAACAGCTTCCCCCAGTTGGTAAGGATGCTGGCAGGAAGCAGAATGTCCAGGAACTAGGATCTTCAAAGGTAAGTCTGACCTCAGGTGACGGTGAGCGTTACGCTGCTTGCAAGTGCAGAATAACGTGAAGCATCTGTCTTGAGGCTCGAGGCAGCTTATATAGCTGAGATCGTGGGCACGCCCATTAGGGCCGGCTTACCAGCCACATCCTGCCACTCCTAGAGAGTGAGCACGTGCGAAGGCAATCCATTAGCAGCCACATGCAAGAATACACTTGGGCTGCTTAATGGATGGAATGTTCAAGGTTAATGCATCTGAAGTGCTATGTCCATAATAAAAGCTTTTTGGTGTTAAATGGATGTTCTTGGTTACTTTTGTTAATAAGCCTAGCACCAAAGGCGCAAGGACAGTGTCCACCCAGGTCTCCTGTGCATGCGACCCCTGCATGCCTGTGCCCCTGACTGTTACACTCACCTGGTATCCACGGGGACGCCCACCCAGCCGTTGGGACTCTGGTATCCTTCTCTGCAGTTCCCAGGTGTAACCAGCCTGGAATACTCGTGGGCAATGTTCAAGACTGGGCAACTGTGGTAAGCAACCCCCCACAACCCTGTATGCCCGCAGCCCCTCTGGACCTCTCCTCACCTTGTTGTTAATTCAGGTGTGCTCTCCATCCTGCCTTCTTGGCAGGGGCGCGTTGTCCTTTGTGGGCGAATGCGATCTAGTTACTTCACTGATGTAGGCCCGTTTTGAGTCTTTCAGTTAGGTCCTATTGCTGTTGTATATTGTTGTTATTCTTGCATGCCTTTCTTGGTTTAAATAATGTCTTTTTCTCTTCCTTAGGTGCGCGGAAGTCCAATGTGATGCATTGGCTGAAATGGGTCTCGCCGGTAAATGATGGCGTATTAAGAGCGCCTTGATGCAGTAAGTAGGCGCTATGTGCAGCACTATGATGCCTTGCCTTTGCTAACCTGTTGTCTTTTCTTTCCCATAGATTGCGGTTCTCACCCGGTGTATGAAATCCTGAGGCGATGCTGGTCGAGGGGCGACTTGCGAGGTAAGCTTTTCGGCACAATTCGTTATGTTGTAAAAGTGTCTAATGTCTTGTTTCTTCCTTTTTTGCAGATCGCCGGTCCGGGAGACGCGCTGATCCTAGGATGCTGTTCGCAGCAGCTGTGGGCAGCTAACAATGAAATTACAGGTAAGCTGCAGCTGTTAACGATGTCCTTTTGTTTCTTTACAGATGCTGTTCTTCCGAGGTTCGCAGGTACAGCTGAACACAATGAGCATCACGTTGCAGGATTGCAAAGTAACGCGAAGCGTGTTATCCAAGTCGGGTGTGGTTTAAATAGCTTCAAGAAAGTAGTTCAGGTAAAGTAGTTCCTAGTCTACCAACCCAAAACACTATACCGCATAGCTTGGTTCCAAGGAGCCAAGCTATGTGGATGCCTCCATGTTGGCTGGCACTTGAAATAAAGTAGTTCCCTAAACACAAGCCTTTATTAAGTATGAGCCTGGCACCAAAGGCGCCAGGACTGGCCCTAAGAGGGCCTAGGCAAAGGATGCCTAAGTTTGTTGGAGACCCGAGCAAAGACACCTCCTGGCCCATGGGCTTGCCAGGGGGGTTTCTGGATGTGGGTCGTGACAGCACTCCCTCCCAAGGCCCCTCTCAAGGTGTTCCTTCTGTCCGGCCCAGGTTTAGTTGGAAAGTTTCTATGATTTTTTGATCAGACGTGGTGCATGAATGTTTTCTCAGGGTTCCCAGGATCTATCCTGGAGTCCAAATCCTTTCCAATCAACTAGATAGTATAGCTTGCCCCTTGAATACTTGGAATCCAGGATGCTTCTGATTTCGAATTCTGGTTCTCCGTCAATAAGTGTGGGTTTTGGTGGTGTCCCAATCCGTGTACTGGGCTGCATTGGTTTTAAAAGGGACACATGAAATACCAGATGGATTTGTAGGTTAGGTGGTAAATCTAGTTTTACGGCCGCTGGATTAATAATTGCCTTTATGGTGTAAGGCCCTAAATACCTGGGTTGAAGAGACCGGGTTCCCTTGATGGGTACAAATCTGGCGGCCAACCAAACCTTGTCTCCTACCTGATAGTCAGGGGCTTTTTTCCGGTGTCGGTCTGCAAATTGCTTTTGCTTTTCTTTGGCAAGAATAAGATGTTCTTTGGCCTTTTTGAAAGCTTGAGTGATGTTGGTGTGAAGGGTTTTTATTGCTGGCATTTCCAAACTGTTTGGGAGATCCAGTTCTGAGGTACGTGGGTGTCTACCATAAAGGGTATAAAAGGGTGTTTGTCCGGTACTGGAATGCAAGGAATTATTATATGGGTACTCGGCCATCCACAGTAAGTCTTTCTAGTCTCTTCATGGTGCAACATGCACCGTAGGTATTGCTCGAGGGTTTGATTGGTCCTCTTGGTCTGACCGTCCTTTTGGGGATGATGGCTAGTGGATAGTCGACGCCAATTTGCGCCATTGCACAACACTTTCTCCAGAAGTTGGAGACGAACTGGCTACCTCAATCGGAGATCAGGACTGATGGGAAGCCATGTAGTTTAACAATACCATCCAGGAACACTTTGGCTAAAGTGGATGCGTCAGGGAGGCCTTTGAGCGGAATAAAGTGTGCCATCTTTGAGAATAAGTCCACGACTACAAGAATGGTGTTAAACCCTTGACTGGGAGGTAGGTCAGTGATGAAGTCGAGGGAAAGAGTGTGCCATGGAGTGGGAGGAATGTCCAAAGGTTGCAGAAGACCGGATGGTTTTTGTTTTTGCGACTTATTTTGTGCGCAGACTCGGCAGGACTGAATATATTGGATGACATCTTTACGCCAGGCAGGCCACCAGAAGTTCTGTTTGACCTTGCCTAGAGTCTTGGAGATTCCAGAGTGCCCTTCGATCAGAGAATCGTGATAACCTGAAATGATCTGTTGTTGTAAGTCCTTGGTGGGTACGTACAGACGATCCTTAAAAAAGGGTAAGTGATCTTTGATGGAATATTGTTCCCCCTGCGCTTGCCATGCAAGGAAAGTATCTGGATTCATGGTTCGTTGGATCTCGATTCTCAGTTCTACTTGGGTTAAGGCCGTAGTGAGGCCCAAGAGTTTGTCTTCCGGTATGATGGGGACTGGGTCTGGGGTCATATGTACTAAGTCATCAGTGCCTGTACGAGAGAGTGCGTCTGCTTTTCCATTCTTGACCCCTGGGTGAAATGTGATGACATAATCATATTCGGTGAAGAAAAGGGCCCACTGCAATTGGCGTGAAGACTGGGCTTTGGCTGTTTTAAGATATTGCAGGTTTCGGTGGTCCGTGATAACTGTAATGGTGTGTCTGGCCCCCAGAAGGTAGTGCCGCCAGGCTTTAAAGGCAGATTTGATCGCCAAGAGTTCTTTGTGATGGCGTAATTAATCTCCGGAGGTGAGAATTTTTTCGACTAGAAGGCTACTGGATGTAGCTGGCCGGTTTCTGGATCTCTTTGTGAGAGGACAGTTCCCATTGCTATACTGGAAGCGTCCGTTTCCACGATATATAAGGAAGATCTGGGCGAGGATGTCGCAGGATTGGCGCAGAGGTGAACCTTTTCTTCAGTTCCTGAAAAGCTTTTTCTGCTTCTTCGGTCCAGGCAAATTTGTTGTTGTTTTTACGTAGCAATACAGTGATTGGGTGTACGACCTGAGAGAAGTCTGGTATGAAGCGGCGATAGAAGTTTGCAAAGCCCAACATGCTTTGTACCCCTTTTACTGATGTTGGTGATGGCCATTTCAAAACAGCGTCTACTTTATGCAGGTCCATTCTGATACCTCCTGGAGTAAGAATAAAACCCAGAAACTCAACTTCGGTGACGTGAAAAAAACACTTTTCAAGTTTTGCATATAAACGATGTTCATGGAGCTTGGTGAGGACTGAACGGATGTGCTTGATATTATCCTGTTTTGAGGTTGAGTACAATAGGATATCATCTATGTACACTAGGGCGCAGACATCAATTAACTCTCTCAAGACGTCATTCATGAAATATTGAAATGCTGCGGGAGCGTTGCATAACCCAAAGGGCATGACTTGATATTCGTACAAACCGTATTTGGTATGGAAAGCAGTTTTCCATTCGTCTCCGCTTCTGACCCGGACCAGGTAGTACGCTCCTCGGAGGTCCAATTTGGTATAAATCTGGGCATCTTTGACCTGGTCCAGCATTTCAGGGATAAGTGGCAAGGGGTAATGGTTTTTCACGGTGCTCTGGTTTAATGCGCGGTAGTCAATACAGGTTCTTAAGTCCCCTTCTTTTTTCGGTACGAAGAACAAAGGACTGGCTGCAGGGGACTTTGATGGACGGATGAATCCGTTTGCAAGATACTGGTCTAAATAAGACTTCAGATGAAGGTTTTCAGGTTCCGTAAGAGCATAGATTCTACTGCAAGGGACTTGAGCACCTGAATCAAGGTTGATCTGACAGTCATAGGGCCTGTGCGGTGGCAGCGATTTTGCTTGGTCCTTCTGGAATACATCCTGGAAATCATGGTATTCCTCAGGCAAGGTATTAGTTACTCCCAGGGTTGATGCACTTGCTCTGGGAGTCGTAGAGATACTGAAAGCAGGTTTCTGTTCTTGATAATAACAGGCTGGGGAGCAGTCACTGGGGAAGGTTAATTTCCTTGCCCGCCAGTCAATCAAAGGGTTGTGAGCGACTAACCATGGCATCCCTAGTATGAGCCGGAATTGAGGTGCCTTGATGAGATCGAACGAAATAAGTTCCCGATGTCCGTCCTGGCACAGCAAGGTTATCTCGGCTGTGCATTGGGTTACGGGTCCAGAAGCGATTTCTGTCCCATCCACCATAGTCACCTTGTCTGTAGTCGGCTTGGAACATAGGGGAAGCCCCATCTCTGCAGCCAGGTCTTGATCTATATAATTCCCAACAGCTCCGCTGTCGATGTATGCTTCAACGGCATGCATTCTTGACGACCGTTGGTTATTAATTAAGATCACCGGTATTGCAAAGTGTGAGGTCGGTGGCTCTTTTCTTTCACTCGACAAACTGACCTCTACGTTTGCCGAGCTGGGTAGTTTTCTGACTTAGATTCCTTCTCTTCATCTTTTTCCGTGGCCCGACGATTTTCCTTGGAGGTTTCACTGGGCAGTCCTTCAGGAAATGCCCTGGTTTTCCGCAATACAGACATAGTTGTTGTTGTCTCCTTTTATCTCGCTCTTGCTTTGTTAGTGGAGGTCGTACCCCTCCGATTTGCATGGGTTCCACAGTATTTTCTTGCACTCCAGTTACGTTGTCTCTAGATCGAACGTACACAGCCCGACGGTCCATTTTGGAACGGTCTGCTTTTCGGTCTTGCAACCGGTGCTCTAGTTGTACGACCAAATCTATGAATTCAGAACAGTCTCTAGGAGGATCAACCACTTGAGCTACAACGTCTTTTAATTCGCCTTGTAAGCCCCGATGAAACAACTGTAACACTCACCTGGTATCCACAGGGACGTCACTCAGCCGGTCCTGGCCTCGTACGACCTCGAACCCTTCCCTGGAGGCTATTCGACTGGCGACTGGGCCTGAAAAGCAGGGTTGGTAGAGTTTAACTCCCTATTGTCTCTGTGTGCTTGAACGCCTTCCTCCCTGGGGTCCAACTCTTCCCTTTGATTCACAGATCACCTTGTTTTCTTGGATGCTGTGCTCTGCGTCCTGCTTTCAGCGCAGGGGCACGTTGATTGATGCAGGCTCATTGGTGCCTAGTTATTTCACTGGCGAGAGTCCGACTGGTAAGTATAATGAGTCTTTGAACAGTTATCTAACTTAATTCCTTTCCTTCTTAGATGATGGCCGGCGCCCGAGTATGGCGGCGTGCTGCTGAGATGAGTGGCGCTGAAGGTGAGTGAGAGCGCGATGCGCGATGCACCCTTTTCGTATTTGTATTGAACTGAGTTCTTTTTCTGGGTCTTTTAGGTGCCGCAACGTTGTCAGCGTGGATGCCGGTTATGAAGAACAAATGCGGTGAGTAAGCGTGGTATGCAGCGCCTCTAGATGTTTCCACGCTAACCTGGAGTGTCTTCTCCCACTCGCAGATGGGTGAGAAGTTCCGGAGACACAGTTCCCCCAGAGCAGCTGGGATTCAGGTAAGCGTTTGAAGCTTGTATTGTATTTAAAAAAAAAAATAAGCAAAAAGCTGTAGAATGTTTACTAATGCCTTTTCTCTGTTCTTTTCCTCTTCTTTAGGAAGCAGCATGCCGGGATGGGAATGACACCGGCAAAGATGCCCGCAGAACAGAAGGAGCATTGAATGATGGGCAGAAGGGCTGCAAGGTAAGGCTTTCCTAATGGTGTTCTTGCAGGAGCTGAGCGCAGAAGAAAGATGCAGGCCCATTGGAGACCGATCCGAACACGGTGAGTGTCACGCTGCAGGTGCTGAAAACGCAAAGCATCCTTCTCAGCCTGGGTGTGGCTTAAATAGTCTCTGGGTATCCCAGGTGCCTCTGGGCTGAACCACACCCAAAGGACTAGACCACACATGCAGTTCTGGGAACCGAAATGTGTGGGGGCATCCATCTTGTCCCCATCAATGCATTACAAGTCCAATCCCCAATGTTATCCTATGGGAGTGAGTGAGTCTGGTGCCACAAGCGCCGAGTCTGACTCCAAGTGAGTCTTTGGAGGGATGGAGAGGCCCTTGAGGGCCATGTAGGTGATCGTGGCCTGGCTCCAGCCTGACATCTTGGAAGGCTGGGGACAAGAGGGGCAGGAATCATGACAGCACTCCCCCCCAAGACCCCTCTCAAGGTGGCTCTTCTGTCTGGTCCTGGTTTGGATGGATGGTTTTGATGAAATCGTCTAAGCAAGCGAGGTGCATGGATGTACTCACAAGGCTCCCATGTCCTGTCTTGTGGACCATAACCTTTCCAGTCTACTAAGTAGTATAATCTGGATCTGACGTACTTTGAATCCAAGATGTCCTTGACTTCGAATTCTGGCTCCCCGGCTACTACTGGCTGCAGTGGCTTTGCTACCCTGGTGCCATGTTGAACAGGTTTAAGGAGACAAAATCTAAAGAATCCCACAGAACAGCTTCCTTCCCTTTCTGCTAAGAGTGAGTTATCCTAGATGCATGCAACCCTAGTAATGTTCACCCCTTAACCAAAAAAGGGCGAATAACCATGTAATTATCAAAAATACACATTTTTTAATATTTATCAAAACACTTTACACATTACAATATATCTCTCTAAAACAACACAACAATATGTTCAAAACACACCCTGGAACTCATATCAGTGTGTGTACATATTCTACAAATGGCAAACAAGCAAACATTTCAAATCCTTTTTTGTGCCTAACTGGAGGGTGTGTCTCTATTTAGCCCTCTACTATTATTAATGATACCCTTCTTGGTTCATACGGGAAAAAGAAACTGTGCCAACACTTAAAGAATGTGTTTCTAGAACCACCATGAATCTCAAAAATAAACACAGGAATAAATCCCCATTGTATATCCTGTTGGTGCTGTCATCAGGGCACTTAATTTTTGTTATATACTGGTTCTCACGTATATCTTCACGTGCCAATTGCCATAGTGTCAATATTTCTAAAAAACAAACAAACATTTAATCTTAAAAACATGGAATTGGATAATGTCTTTATGCCACGTGGGCCACCGATAATTTCGTTTTACCTTGGCTAGGGTTTTAGCGATTCCGGGGTGGCCCTCGATCAAGGAATCCTGATAACCGGACATGACTTGTTCTTGTAGTTCTTGGTTTGGTAAGAATAAACGATTCCTGAAGTGGGGCAGCTGATCTTTTATCATGTAATGTTCTCCTTGCGCACCCCACGCTTGTAATTGTTCCGGACTCATCAGGTTTTGGATTTCTTCACATATTTCTTTCAGAGGTATGGTAGCTGTGATTCCTAGGAGCTTGTCACTCGGGATGATTGCTATTGGATCAGGAGTCTGATACCCTTGCTCTTCCACCCCCATACGAGAAAGGGCATCAGCCTTCCCGTTTTTCACCCCTGGTCGAAATGTAATCACATAGTCATATTCAGCAAAAAAAAGAGCCCAACGTAGTTGTCATGAGTATTGGGCCTTTGCCGTTTTTAGGTACTGGAGGTTCCGGTGGTCAGTTATTGTGTGTCTGCCGCCCAAGAGATAGTGCCTCCATGCCTTAAAGGCTGACTTAATGCCTAGGAGATCTTTGTCTGTAATAGCGTAATTGAGTTCAGGGGGGGTGAATTTACGCGACCAGAAGGCAACATGGTGTAACTGGCCCGTTTCGGGGTCCTTTTGTGAGAGGACGGCTCCCATAGCCATGCTTGAGGTGTCAGTTTCCACCAGGTATGGGAGATCAGGGCGAGGGTGGCGTAAGATTGGGGCAGATGTGAATCTTGCTTTGAGTTCCTGGAAAGCCTCCTCGGCTTCAGTTGTCCACTGGAACTTTTTGTTGCTTTTCCTTAGTAATGACGTGATGGGATGCACGATTTGCGAAAATCCTGAGATGAACCAGCGGTAGAAGTTTGCAAAACCCAGCATACTTTGAACCCCCTTGAATGAAGTTGGGGATGGCCAGTTCAGGATAGCATCTACCTTGTGTACATCCATTCAGATTCCATTCGGGCTGAGAATAAAGCCCAGGAATTCGACCTAGGAGACGTGGAATGAGCACTTTGAGCTTGGCGTAGAGCTGGTGTTGGCGGAGTTTCTCCAATACGGATCGGACGTGTTTAACATGGTCCTGCTTTGCTGCGGAATACACTAGAATATCGTCGATGTACACTAGAGTGCAGACATCAATCAATTCCCGTAGGACATCGTTCATGAAGTATTGAAATGCAGCAGGTGCGTTGCAAAAGCCACAGGGCATTACTTGATATTCGTACAAGCCGTATTTGGTGCGAAAAGCTGTTTTCCATTCGTCCCCCTGTTTTACGCGAACAAGGTGATATGCCCCCCTCCGGTCGAGTTTCGTGCAGATTTGGGCATCTTTGACTTGATCAAGCAATTCAGGGATCTGTGGCAGGGGGTAGCAGTTTTTTACGGTAATCTGGTTCAGTGCACGATAGTCGATGCACGTTCTCAAGTCCCCCTCCTTTTTCGGTACGAAGAATAGAGGACTGGCTGCTGGAGACTTCGAGGGACGGATGAACCAGTTGGCCAGGTATTGGTCAGGATAGGCCTTCAGGGGCTGGTTTTCGGGTTCCGTGAGTGCGTAAATTCGCCCACAAGGGATTTTTGCGCCGGGTATCAGATCGATTTGGCAATCGTATGGTCTATGCGGTGGCAGGGTATTAGCCTTTTCTTTCTGAAAGACATCTTGAAAATCCTGGTATTCACTTGGGAGGGTGCCGATTTCCACCGTCGGAGGCGTGGAGTTTCTGGTGTCTATTGGTTGTTTCTCTTGGCGATAACATGTGTGGGCGCAAGTCTCGGGAAAGGCCAATTCTGTTGCTCGCCAATCAATTCGAGGATTGTGAGCAACCATGGCATTCCCAAAATCAACCGAAAATGTGGTGCCTTAATGAGGTCGAAAACGATCGATTCTTGGTGTCCATCATGGCACTGAAGGGTTAAAGCTGCAGTGCATTGGGATACTGGACCAGAAGCTATTTCTGTGCCGTTGACAGTGGTAACAGTGTCGGTGCTTGATTTAGGGCATAACGGAAGCCCCATCTTTGCCGCAAGATCCTGGTCGATGTAATTCCCAACGGCCCCACTGTCTATGTACGCTCTTACTGCGTGCATCGGAGATGGTTGTTGGGGATTGATTAAGACCACAGGTAGTGCAAAATGAGAGGTCTGTAGTTCACTTTCTTCGCTCGACAAGTGGACCCCTACACTTGTCGGGCTGGGGAGTTTTCCGATTCCTTGATGGTATCTTCCTTGTCCGAGGCCCCTACCGTCCTCTTCAGTGGCTTCACAGGGCACTCTTTAAGGAAATGACCTGACCTTCCACCGTACAGACATAACTGCTGCTGTCTCCTTTTATCCCTTATCGCTTTAGTCAAGGGGGTCCTGACCCTCCCCGATTTGCATTGGTTCTCCTGAACCTTCCGCTGTTCGGGTAGTATTTTCCTTTGAACGCACATACATAGGGCGAGGGTCCGGTCTGGCTCGGTCTGCTCTTCAGTCCTGCAACGTATGATCCAGTTGAACAACAAGGTCAATGAATTCTGAGCAGTCTTTCGGGGGGTTCACTACTTGTGCGAGAACATCCTTCAGCTCCCCCCGCAACCCCTGATGAAATAACGTGGTTCTCTTCTCCACTGGCCATTCTGCTTCAACTACGAGTCTATTGAACGTGGCTATGTATGTTAATAACTCTTGATTCCCCTGGCGTAGGGACAGAAGTTCGTTGTCTAATGCCTGCCCATGAGTACGCCGGGCTAACAGCTTTTCCATCTCTTGCTGAAAGCCCCTGAAGTCATGCAGCAAAGGATCGTCTTGGGCCACAAAGGGTAGACACCAATCCGCGGCGCTACCATTAAGATAGGATAGCACAAAAGCGACCCGTGATTGGTCATCCAGAAAGGCTCCTGGCCTACAAAGGAAGTGCAGGCGGCACTGGTTCATGAACGTTGCAAACCTCTTGGGATCCCCCATAAATTGTTCAGGCGGGGCCAAGTGAACCTTCCTCCCCGGGGTGCAACCCTTCCCTTTGATCCACAGCTCACCTTGTTTCCTTGGATGGTGTGCTCTCCGTCCTGCTTTCAGGGCTGGGGCACGTTGATTGATGCAGGCTCGTTGGTGCCTAGTTACTTCACTGGCGAGGGTCCGACTGGTAAATATAATGAGTCTTTGAACAGTTATCTAACTTCGTTCCTTTCCTTCTTAGATGATGGCCGGCGTCCGGGGATGGCGGTGTGCTGCTGAGATGAGTGGCGCTGAAGGTGAGTGAGAGTGTGATGCGCGATGCACCCTTTTCGTATTTGTATTGAACTGAGTTATTTTTCTGTGTCTTTTAGGTGCCGCGACGTTGTCAGCGTGGATGCCGGTTATGAAGAACAAATGCGGTGAGTAAGCGCGGTATGCAGCGCCTCTAGATGTTTCCACGCTAACCTATAGTGTCTTTTCCCCCTTGCAGATGGATGAAAAGTTCCGGAGACGCTGTTCCCCCAGAGCAGCTGGGATTCAGGTAAGCGTTTGAAGCTTGTACTGTATTTTTAAAAAAAAATAAGAGAAGAGCTGTAGAATGCTTACTAATGCCTTTTCTCTGTACTTTTCCTCTTCTTTATGAAGCAGCGTGCCGGGATGGGAATGACACCGCCGAAGATGCCCGCAGAACAGAAGGAGAGTTGAATGATGGGCAGAAGGGCTGCAAGTTAAGGCTTTTCCTAACGGTGTTCTTGTCTCTTGCAGGGCCTGAGCACAGAAGAAAGATGCAGGCCCACTGGAGACCGATCTGAACATGGTGAGTGTCACGCTGCAGGTGCAGAAAAAGCAAAGCATGCTTCTCAGCCTTGGTGTGGCTTAAATAGTCTCTGGGTATCCCAGGTGCCTCTGGGCTGAACCACACCCAAAAGACTAGACCGCACATGCAGTTCTGGGAACCGAAATATGTGGGGGCATCCATCCTGTCCCCATCAATGCATTACAAGTCCAATCCCCAATGTTATCCTATGGGAGTGAGTGAGTCTGGTGCCACAAGCGCCAAGTCTGACTCCAAGTGAGTCTTTGGAACGATGGAGAGGCCCTTGAGGGCCATATAGGTGATCGTGGCCTGGTTCCAGCCTGACATCTGGGAGGGCTGGGGACAAGAGGGGTAGGAATCATGACAACAACGTGGTTCTTTTGTTTTCAGGCCGCCTAGCTTCAGCAACCAATCTTTTGAAAGTAGCAATGTACTTTAACAAGTCTTGATTCCGGGGGGGGTGTGGCTTGATGGCTACGTGAAGGGACGCATCTCTCCGGGGCTCCCGCAGATCCTCTACCGATCCTTGTAATTAAGGGAGAAAGAGGGCGATATGGCAGATTGGCGGCACACCCAGAGACACATGAAGATTCAGGGCACACAGCGTGTGCAATGCAAGGTGGATTGACAGTGATTAAGGGAAGCTGCGGCTGAAGGGAATAAGTCAAGCACCCGAAACTGTGGGCTACCAAAATGGCGGCGGCACACAAAGGGTCATAAACTGACCGGGACATCAGTGCGGATAGAGATGGCTGGCACTGTGGGGGCATCTGCTGCGGCTTTGCTGCATAAACACACCTCACTAGCGAATGACCAGCGCTGAGCCCGGCTGGAAGAGGCTGGTCATACAGAAGAGAAAAGCGCAGACACTGGAAGCTGCAGGATTCCTCTCGCTCGAGGCTGAGGCTGGATTTCTGGAGGCGTGACTCTGTGGGGGACCCTCTGGGAAGAGAAAGCTTTTTGGGAAAATAAAAATAAAAAAGGAGAAAAAGAGATGAAACCAAATTATTGAGACCAACAATAGTAAGAATAAAGACACTGCATCCCAGGAGCTGTGCACATGGTGCACAACACACATAAGCTGCCTGCATGGGAGCGAGCCCGAGGAGGCCCCACTACCTATGAGTGGGGCGAGATAGCGCCAATACAGACACTGGGCGGCACAATGAAGCCAGAGACATGGCGGTGAGCCTGAAGGCTGCGAGACCCGGACGGACCCCAGCGCAGTAAGGGGTAGGAAGAGCAGAATCTTCCGGCCACCAGAGGCCAGCTGAATGGGAACAAGTGGGCACACATACGTGGGAAGACACAGCCCATTCCTAGCATGCAGCGGGCAACAGGGGAGGTCCCTAAATGGAGTTACCAAGCCCTAGCCTCCGGAACAGTACTACACCAAGTAAACCCTCGCAGTAGAGGCGGCTGCGCCAACACACACGCGGGGGATACGGCATAATGTCGAACAAAACAGTAAGACCGAAGAGCAAGCAGCCCAAGCAGCCCACGTTGGAGGTTTATGCAAAGACATCACCCGGGGCGGAGGGAGCCCGGAGCAAAACCACCACTGGGACAGAAGAGGCCCCGGGTAGTATCCAGGAGGTGCTGGTGGCAATTGCGGACCTTAAAGTCGCCTGGGAGACCAAACTGGGCCTGGCTATGAACGAACTGAAAGTGGCATTAGATCTTAAGGTTGGAGCGGTCCAGGAGGATGTGAATCTGCTTAGACAAGACGTGAGATCGCTTGCAGAGCAAACTGGAAACCTGGAGAAGGATATGGCCCCAAACACAGCAGACTGCGCCGCCCACAGATCGGAAATACATGCCCTGGTGCAGCGAGTGGGCATCTTGGAAAATAGAGCGGAGGAAGTGGAAGGACGTGCTAGACGCAACAACATCCATATAGTTGGCCTGCCAGAAGGAATGGAAGGGCCGAACCCAACAGAATTTGTGGAAACCATGTTGCTGCAGGAGATAACTGGGGGGGGGCCTGACCCAGGGGTTTGCGGTGGAAAGAGCACACAGGGCTTTGACAAGAAGACCGTCCCGAGGGGCCTCTCCCAGGCCAGTGATTGCTAAAATTCTGAATTACCGAGATCGGGAAAAGATACTTGAATTCTTCCAGAAGAGCGGGACGATTGAGAGGGGGCCTGCCAAAATCACCTGGACTATACCCTGCAGGTACAGCGCAGCAGAATGAACTTCGGAGCGGTGAAAAGAAGACTGAGAGAAACAAGTCAGAGATATATGCTGCTTTACCCGGCCAAGCTGAAGGTGTTCCACAAGAACAAAACTTTGTTTTTTGAAACGCCAGAGGATGATATGGACTGGCTAGACATGCAGAGTCACCCCCAGGAATCGTATATCCAGACGGCAGCTGACGAAGATAAGTAACATGTGGCTGTGGCACCCTCGGTGACAGAGCGCAAGACACTGGGACTAGAATATAGCACTGCATGAGACTCGGGGATGGTGCTGCTTAGACTGTATATTTTTGTAAAATTCGGCTGAACTGAATAATCCCAATCATATAAGCGGGAGCTCCGGGGAAACGACCCTTGAACCCTACTAGCTTGGTGACGCCCCACGGGGTCCTTGCACTCAGAGTCACGAGATAGGACCAGACGCGGGTGGGCCTGAGATCCAGGGATGGAGCTAGGCAATTGTTGGGGTTGGGTAGGGAAGGGGGTGGGGGGCAGTTGTGTGCAGTGGGGCGGAGTTGGGCAAGTTGGGAGGGAGGGGAATGAGCCGGATCATGAGCCACCAAAGAGGATACAGGGAGGGGAGGGATGTGAGCGGACAGTGCAACAATGGCATCGGGTAACCTCAGAGTAGTGACCTGGAATGTGCGGGGCCTTAACAGTTATTTGAAGCGCAATAAAATAGTGATGTATCTGAAGAGGATGAGGGTGGATGTAGCATTGTTACACAAAACCGACCTCACGAAAGAGAAACTAGAAGTAGTGAAGAGGAAATGGAAGGGCAGCGTTACAAGAGCCACATATTCGGCATATGTGAGGGGGGTGGTGACATGGGTGGCACCGCATGTGTCGTTTTAGTTGCTCCGGTCAACAATAGACCCGGAGGACAGAATGGTGGTGGTGGTGGTGGGACTCTTCGAAAACAGAGAAGTGAGCATCATAAACCTGTATGCCCCCAACCATGATACTGCAGCCTATTTTTGGTCCCTGTATAGCAGGGTTAGCCCCCTGCTGGGTGGAGCAATACTGTGGGGAGGTGACTTTAACTGCACCCTGAACCCGGGAGGGACAGGTCAGATAGCAAGACATTGAAACCAGGTCCAGCGGCCAAAGCATTAGGGACACTGCTGGTAGAGCTTGGTTTGGAGGATGTGTGGAGGCGGCTACACCCTCAGGACAGGCAATACTCGCACTATGCCACGCCACATGATCTACATACTAGGCTGGATTACGTGTTCGCCTCTGCCGAGATAGCAGGAGAAATGGTGGGTGCAGAATATAAAGCTAGAGTTCTGTTGGACCATTCACCTTTGGTCCTAGAATGGCGACACCGCCTCCCCCCCCCGAGCGCGTATCCCGACGTGGAGACTCAGAGCGGAGGCTTTGCAGGATCCGGGATTCCGGGAAGACCTGAGGGAGACCATAGAGGAATATTTCGATATAAATACAGTGTCATGATCTCTGCTTCCAAAAGGTCAGGGTTTTCCCAACTCCCTTGGAAGCAGATCCATAACCCAGGTTCCGAGTGCCAACCAGTCCCAATTGGGACCTTTTGGACCCAGTCCTGGCGCCAGTGGCACCAGGCTCATAAATATGCCCAGTCCCAGCGCTGGAAGCGCCGGGCTCATAATGCTTGGGCGGACTTACCTGCAGCAGACCATGCTGCTTACTTGCCTGCCAGTTGAGCCTCTGATCCTCTTCTGTTTGGAACTACTTTTCCTGTTGGGTGGGGCAGGAGCCACTCCCTAGATTCAGAACACTGGAACTCTTCTGGAAAGCAGGAACTCTTTTCTTACCTAGGCGTGGCTGTGGAAGGAGACACCTAAGCACTACAGGAGGCTATTTAAACCACACCCGATGGATGAATCTTGCTTTGCGTTATTCTGCATCCTCTGCAGCAGAACGCTCACCGTGTCTTCTGCATCTGATCCTGGGCCTAAGGAAAAAGGCTTACCATCCTGAATCCAGTCTTCAGCAACACCTATAAAGACAAGAAAGAACAGGTTAGCATTATGGTCTTCAGTGACAGCTCTTCACTTACCTGGTCCATCGGCTGTCACCAACGCCTCGCGCTGCATTCCGGCATCTGAAAGACAAAAGCTTACCAACTCTTCGCACGCTCCGGAGGCCTTCGGCGCTGCATCCCGCATCTGAAAGACAAAACAAGGTGCGTTTAAAGACATTTGGGAACTTTAATACTCACGTGCCATTACTCCTTTCCACATCTAACCCAGTGGGTATTCCGGCACCCTGCAGCCGCTCCGAACTCGTACCTGCAAAATAAAAAGACAGTTAGAGCGCATCGTGAAGCAGGCAACAAGCGCTTACTTACGTGCTTCCAGGCGCTTCCATTCATCACACGGGCTCCATCTTCAACTCACTTCAGCCCATCATCCGCCATCACCGGAACCCTGCAAAACAAGAAACATCATTACTAAAGACTTTAAAGACATTAGAATTACTCGAAACTTACCATTCGTGCAGTAAACGACGGACAGCAGTCCTCTGAAGTCAAGAGGCCTGCTCCCCTTATCCAGTGAAGAAACTGGTTACAGCACCCTGCCCCGAGGCAGATGGAGAGCACGGCGTTCACTTACCTAAGGTGAGAGCGTTAACCTTTGGGGTTCTACAGGAGAAGAGAAAGGGAAGAAGAGAGAGACATTCAATAACCCAGTTCCTTAATCCCATATTTTCTATCTGCAGACATCTTACCCTTCAAGTCAGACATACAGTGCACGGAGGTCCAGCCCAAAGAGCCAGCCGTGTGTTACACATCACCTTTGCAGATACGGTATACGCCCAGTCAAGACTGGCGCCTCTACGGGAATCAGGTGAGCGTTACATACAGGAAGCGTAAGTTCTATGGGAACAGTATGGGAGGCATTTAAGGTGTTGGTACGAGGGGTAGCCATATCAAAATCTAAAGGGCTCCAAGGGGGGATAGAACAAAGATTACGGGATACCGAAAGGGAACTGCAGGACCTAATGTGAAAAGGGGTAACCACCCGAGAGGACAGTGCCAAGATGAGAGATTTGCAAAAGACTAGCAACGAACTCTGGGATAGATTATTTAAACTAAATTATAAGAAATATATTGAGAGGCAACATGCGGGAGGAGACAAACCCGGCAGACTACTGGCCTGGTTATACAAAAATGAGACACCCCGGCAGGTGATTAGAGAAGTTAGGGATGCAGATGGCCAGATCCACAATACCCAAGAGGGGGTAAATGAGGAGTTCCACGAATACTATAAACGTTTGTATAAGGACGTGGGAGAAGACATGGGCCAGGAGATTCTGGAAACTATTGAAGATATTGGGCTACCCACCTTAGATGACTTAGAGAGGGCGGACCTAGAAGCCCCAATCACCTTAGATGAACTGGATGTGGTGATCCAGCACTTGCCCACGCGCAAACCGCCTGGGTCGGATGGATTACCTAGCGAATTTTACAAAGCGAATAAGCAAGAGTTACTCCAACCGCTCCTGGCCACGTTCAATGAGGCCTATGAACGGGGGAGCTGCCGAAATCTCTCCGAGAGGCAGTGATCATCCCACTCTTGAAACCGGGGAAGCCGAATGTGGACTGTGGATCATATAGGCCGCTATCAATGCTTAACCAAGATAGCAAAATACTCACGGCGGTGCTGGCAAATAGATTAAAGCGGGTAATTGGTAAATTAATACATCCGGATCAAACAGGCTATGTTCCAGGCAGGAATATCACTGACAATTACAGGAGGCTGCACCATATCATGGACCAAACAGAGAATGACCCGGGCGAGTTGGCCTTAGTGTAATTGGATGCAGTCAAGGCGTTTGACTCGGTGAGGTGGCCATGGTTGATGGCGGCCCTGAAAGGATACGGTATAGGACCGGGATATATTGGATGGGTCAAGATGTTCTATAGCTCCCTGATTGCAAGAGTCAGGCCAGCGCTATAATTTCGGATAACTGACAACTTAGTAGAGGGACTAGACAGGGATGTCCCTGGTCGCCTATGTTATATATACTTGCAATGGAACCACTAGCTATTTGCCTCAGGCAACAATATGGGGAGGTGGGGGTGCGCACTACAGGGAACACACATCTAATATCACTGTATGCAGTTGACATTCTCCTATATTTGCGCTTCCCGGAGGAGAACCTCCAATATGTGTTGGAGGTGATGGACCGCTACGCCGCCCCCTCAGGAATATTGGTGAACCCCGGGAAGTCCAGTGTATTCCTCCTGGGAAGGTACAAAAATGTTCCACTAAAAAACGTGCCCATTTTACAAATACCCTGGCAGACAGAGATATTTAGGCATAAACATATACCACAAGTTAGAAGCGGAACACAAACATAATACAGAGGAGGTGGTTGCAGGCGCAAGAAAAAGCATGGTATTTTGGGCCAGATTACCCCTGGCCATGATGGGAAGGGCAGCGCTTGTCAAAATGGTGGTCTTCCCTAGACTGCTGCATTTCTTCATGAACATACCATATCTGCTCCCCAAACGCTTTTTTTTCAAAGTTCCATAGCCTGTGCAGGGGCTTCATATGGCACAATTCCAGAACTAGGGTGGCCCTGTGGAAATTACAAAACTCGTGCGACAAGGGGGTATAAACTTGCCGAATTTTGAATTATATTACTTGGTGGGACAGTTATCATATGTGGTGAGATGGCTGTCAGAAGAAGAATCGGCGGAGAGCAGGCTCCTACAGGGCGTCGCCGCCCCATACTTTCTAAAAGAAAAGGTGTGATTGCATAGAACGAAGGTGGCTGGGATGGGGGGACTGTTGGTGCTGGGTTGGGAGGTCTGGCGTAGAGCATGGAGAACAGTGGGTGACCTAGAACTGCTCTCACAGCAGGTCCCGTTGGTGGCATTATGTGGGGAAGACTCCCATCTGATCAAAGGGGTCCGCAAATACTGGGAGCCGGTAGGTCTGGCCACTCTGGGGGACATATGGCAGGAGGGGGAGGCGGTGGGATTCGAGAAGCTGGTGGAGGAGACGGGGGTAAATAGAGGCCAATACATTACCTACACCAGGATTACGAAACGGGTGAGGGGGAGGTGGCCTGAGACAGTGCTGGCAGAAGAACCTGATGCCTCTGTAGAAACGATGTATGATGTTTCGGAAGGTGGGCACGAAATATCCCGTATATATGAGCTCTTGAGCGCAAAAGCGGGGAAGGAGTTGCTTCAATTGAGACTTGACTAGGAGGAGGAGGTGGGAGAACCCATGACAGTGGGACAGAGCCCAAAGGTACCCTAAGAAGGTGTCCCGGAATGCAAGACTTCAGCAGATCCAGTTGTATGTCACCCACAGAGCCTACTTGACCCCCGGCAGGGTAGCCAGGTTTGGTAGCTCGACCATACAGAAATGCCCCAGGTGTGGAGAGGAAGAGGCTGGGTTGTTACACATGTTCTGGGCTTGCCCGGAGGTGGGGACATTCTGGGTAGAACTGTGGACAAGATTGGCCTGCCGGGGGGTGGAGCTAGATGTGGGGTCTGCTTGGGTATGCATGTTGGGGAGTTTTCCTGGGCCACGTAACTTAAAACATATTAGTATAATGAAACACCTGGTTTATATTTTGGCCAAACGCAGAATTGCGATGAGCTGGAAAGCTGCCCACAGGCCTAGAGTGGAGATGTGGTGGGCAGTCCTCCTGAAATGGGCCGAAGCAGAAACCACGGTCTGGTACGAAGCAGTCACGAGTGGGAGAAGAGGAAGAGGTAGGCCCCCTGATAGCCTGGAGACAGCTGGTGGCCACAATGGCAAATCCCCACCAGGTGGATCAGAATGTGGAAAATCAGGAGGTGGTGGCAATAACCGAGTCACCTATAGATGCTCAAGATGGTGGCACAGATATAACGGCTCAAGTTTGTGGGGTGGGCGCAGGGAGGACAGAGGAGGGCAATAATGTGATATCTGAAAATTGATCAAGAATGTCCTAAAAAGTTGTAATGTTTGCAGTGTTTGTTGAAATAAGAAAAAAAAAAAATATAACAAGTCTTGATTCCCCTGTCGGAGGGAAAGGAGTTCATTGTCCACTGCTTGTTCTCGGGTATGGCGAGCAAAAGGTTTTCCATTTCCCTCTGAAATCCCCCAAAGTCATGAAATAAAGGATCGTCATGGGTCACCAATGGTACCGACCAATCTGCTGCGCTACCACTCAGGTATGATAAAACAAAGGCTACCCGAGCTTGGTCATTTGGGAATGCTCCAGGTCTGCAAAGAAAGTGAAGGGGACACTGATTCATAAAAGCTGCGTATTTCAGTGGATCACCTACAAATCTCTCCGGTGGAGCCAAAGGAACTGTTCCCGGTAACATGATTTGTACCAGAGTGGAGGTAGTGGATGGCATGGTAGGATTTTGCATCGTTGGGTTGTTTCCAGGTAGAGGCGTCTGTCCTGCTTGTGATTGCATGTATTGCCTGCTAATTTCTTCAGTGCGCTCTTTAGTCACTAGTAAGTCTCTGCGGAGAGCGTTAGTCTCTTGTCGGGCAGAATGAACCTCGGCACAAAGTTCTCCTAAAAATTGGGCCAATTGGTCTAATTCTGATGTCTCCATGGCGCCCAGGTGGATTGGTTTGGCAGGCTTCGCGTTCTGTTACACTCACCTGGTATCCACGGGGACGCCACCCAGCCGTAGGGACTCTGGTATCCTTCTCTACGGTTCCCAGGTGTGACCAGCAGGGAAGTTCTGCCTGGAATACAGGTGGGCAATGTTCAAGACTGGGCAACTGGGGTAAGCAACCCCCCACCACCCCGTATGCCTGCAGCCCCTCTAGACCTCTCCTCACCTTGTTGTTAATTCAGGTGTGCTCTCCGTCCTGCCTTCTTGGCAGGGGCGCGTTGTCCTTTGTGGGCGAATGCGATCTAGTTACTTCACTGATGCCGGCCCGTTTTGAGTCTTTCAGGTAGGTCTTATTGCTGTTGTATATTGTTGTTATTCTTGCATGCCTTTCTTGGTTTAAATAATGTCTTTTTCTCTTCCTTAGGTGCGCGGAAGTCCAATGTGATGCATTGGCTGAATTGGGTCTTGCTGGTAAATGGTGGCGTATTAAGAGCGCCTTCATGCAGTAAGTAGGCGCTATGCACAGCGCTATGATGCCTTGCCTTTGCTAACCTGTTGTCTTTTCTTTCCCATAAATTGCGGTGCTCACCGGGTGTATGAAATCCCGAGGCGATGCTGGTCGAGGGGCGACTTGCGAGGTAAGCTTTTCGGCACAATTCTTTATGCTGTAAAAGTGTCTAATGTCTTGTTTCTTCCTTTTTTGCAGATCCGCCGGTCCGGGAAACGCGCTGATCCTAGGATGCTGTTCGCAGGAGCCGTGGACAGCTAACGATGAAATTACAGGTAAGCTGCTGCTGTTAACGATGTCCTTTTGTCTCTTTACAGATGCTGTTCTTCCGAGGTTCGCGGGTGCAGCTGAACACAATGAGCGTCACGTTGCAGGATTGCAAAATAACGCAAAGCGTGTTATCCAAGTCGGGTGTGGTTTAAATAGCTTCAAGAAAGTAGTCCAGGTAAAGTAGTTCCTAGGCTACCACACCCAAAACACTATACCGCATAGCTTGGTTCCAAGGAGCCAAGCCTATGTGGATGCCTCCATGTTGGCTGGCACTTGAAATAAAGTAGCTCCCTGAACACAAGTCTTTATTAAGTATGAGCATGGCGCCAAAGGCACCAGGACTGGCCCCAAGAGGGCCTAGGCAAAGGATGCCTACGTTTGTTGGAGACCCGAGCCAAGACCCCTCCTGGTCCATGGGCTTGCCAGGGGGGTTTCTGGATGTGGGTCGTGACACTGACTTACATGTCCAGGCGGCCAACCCACCTCCTCCACCGGGGCCCCATGCTGGAAGGTGGGCCCGATGCATCAAATTCGGGGATGGGCTGCAGGGCAGCCTGGGCTCGTGCCTGAGCCATGACAGGGAGTCCTTGCTGAGCACCTGGCTGTGCCACTGGCAGCACCTGGGGTGCAGGAGCCTGAACACCTACTTGCGGGGGCAGCTGTAGAGCCGCTGCTTGGCCACCGTCCTGAGGAAGCTGCGCAGCTACGGCGGTCTCACCCTCCTGATCATCAATGTCACTCATGTGCTTGAGCGCACAGGCACCCCCACCTAGTGTCCTGAGTGCCGCAACTCCACCACCCACCACCACCATGCAGACAAAAAGCCCCCCCCCCTCTTCCAGGCACAGCAACAGTCCAACCTGGGGGAGAGGCGGTGGTGACTTGTCCCTCGCTCACCTGGGACAGCTTCCAGCCACAAGACCACTGGAGGAGAAGAAGCACCCACTGCAGTCATCCTCATGATGATGAAGGGGACAAAGAAGAAGCCACAGCGTCCTGATGATGAAGGGGACAAAGAAAAAAGTAGTGTTTCCACCTTGCCGTAGTCCACAGGGGTGTGGATGTTCCAAAAATTAAGCTACAATTGTGGAGTGGACTAGACAGGCCCTGCCATGCATGAGCGTGCAGGTTAGTCTGCCTGCAAGCAGAATATCAAAAAAATAGACCTGGATCACCTTCACCCTCCAAACCGGAGCCTGATGAAGTTCCACGGCCTCAGAGACAAAATGGCCGCCAGCCGCATGTACGATCCGCAGCCACGGCGTGAAACGAAACATCCGAATGTTCCGTTTCAGGGAAAAATTCCGGAATGCCTTCACCGCCGGGCCCGGGCATCCGTTGACACTCGTCGCCACTGTTGGGGGTTCGTCCTTGGCCCCATGCGTGCCCGCAAGCCCCCACCCTGAAAGGACCACACTGCTCACACGTCCTTCCAGTTCGTGCTTCCCGGTCGCTCTGCGGTGGCCGGGAACGCCCCATTTATTTATGCAGCACGCGGCGGCGTGCAACGTCACGCCGCCGCGTGCGCGTCCCACACGGGGCAGCGCCACATACTCTAAGCTAGAGTTAATTGGAGTCAGGTGTGAATAGTTGTTCCTCCCTGCCTGACTCTGCCTGACCTCGTTAAGCGGACAACATGTAGTCTGCCCATAGGAATCCATTGCCCATGGATTCCTATGGGTAATCCTCAAGGCTCTCATCTGCCTCTTCCTCGTCCCAGTCCTTTTGGATTTCAATAGGAGAATGGGATTATGGGAGCTGTAGTGTTGTGGAGAGGCACAATTCTTATTGGGTTTTAGAGTTAATTTGGAGTTCCCCTCTTGTTTTCTCTGTCTTTTCCATAAGGGAAAGTGCTGGGAGGGATGGGATTTTGGTGACAACATCCCATAAAGACTGCTGGGATATCGCGTAGGGATGCATTGGAAAAAAATGGGATACCGCATCTCGGCCAAAGGCGCTCCTCTCGCAGTCTCCAAGGACCCCCTGCCCAGGTGGACCTCCCCCGCTCGTCCACCCCCAGAGTTGGTATCCAAGAACGATGGCACTCCGCTGGCCACCTGAACAAAGTATCCCGGGGAATAACCTAGGAGAAACGCCTCAGGTTTCTCACACAGGGCCAACTGTTTTCCAACCTCCAACTTCTGTTTGTCTGGTATACGCAGGGGCGTATTTGGGCAATTTCAAATGTAAAGCTATGCCTTACCACACTACAAACAGAGATTGTTTATGCATCTTTTTTCTTTATCATCAGATGTGTAAGGAACTCATGGTGGCAACAGTAAAGACAGACACAAGTGATCACAGTTCAAGGGTGGTTGGAAAAACGGCTAATCTAAACCTAGATCTAAGATGGGAGGAAGCGACGACCATCAAATGAAAATAAGGCAGTCCTAGTGGCGTGTTGTAAAATAAAAAGGGCCTATACAAAGAAACCTGTTGCCAAACCATAAAACTAATACAAAAAGGGTGTGGGATGGTTTTCAAGAAAAGAAAGAAGTGTTCTCAAATAATATGTCAGTATGCGGAAGCCTAGGTCTTCCTTCCCCACGTTTTGAGTACGGGGTAAGATGGGATCTTGGAGCACAGCACACACTCGAGCTTTACTAGCACGAGACAACAGTTCCGTTTCCAGCATCTCAAGAGCCTCGATGGCCACGTCTCTTGCCTTCGAGGTCCAGTGAAATAACAAATAAACACAAAGTTCCTTTTCAGGTATTCCTTGGGTGATGGGTGCACCCCTAGGTCCTCTTCCGGGCACGGACCCTTCACCAATAGTATTCCACAAATAAAATAAACAGTCCCCTTTCAGTGGCTTTTGGGTGACTACTTTCACCTCGGGAACCCCCTCTTCTGGGCACAAATCCCTAGAACATGGAGCCAGTCAGATTCTGACGTATCAAACAAAAGTTCAAGGTTTTTCTCCTTTTTGGGTGTTAATTCTCCACCCCTGGGTACCCCTCTCATGGGCGCATATCCTTATAGATTCTCAGCCTCCCTCCACCGGGCTCACTGTGGCTTCTTAGGGTGATGGTCTCTTACCCTTGGGTCCAACTCTTCCAGGCGCAAACCCTTCTCAATTCTCACTACCCCTCCACCGGGTTTACTATGGTTTGTGGCGTCCCTTCACTTTGAAATCTTAATGCCTTTTTAAACACTTCAAGTGGACATCCTCTGGCCGGGTTCATCTTTGTCAACACACTGTTCCTTGTGAATTTAGATTGTGCCCCCTTCTCGTCACCATCCCACTTCCGGGTTCGCGCTTGCCAACTTCACATTCACATTTACTTTCAATATTTGCGGGATTCACTTCCCTTGCTTTCTTTATAGTTCTTAGGTCAAAGGCTTTCGACTGCACGGGGACTTTGCTTGACCTCCTGTATGACCACTTGGACCTATCTTGGCAACTCTCCCACTGCCTTCTGGTATCTGTAGTTTTACTCAGATGGGGATCGACCAGAGTTTCTCGGAGCAGCACCCACGTGGTTCCGGTCACCTTATGCATCTGGTCTCCCTCTTTACAATTTTACAGTTCTTTGAACTTTTCTCACTTTGCTACTTTGCGACTTCCATTTACCACAGCCCGGTTCTTATCAATTCTCCCTTCGACTCACCGGCTGTGATGCACCTCTTGGCTTTTCCTGTAGCTGGAGTCAAGGCCGGTACCACGGTAGCAGGAGTCTCTTTCGCTCCGGCTTATCAGCATCGATATGATGCATGTACTGCTAAGATCTGCTGCAACACATATGGTCTATTGTTCTCAGCTTTACAATTCCTTCTACAGAGGTTTCGCAGAGTTTTGTTGAAAAGAGCAAGGGCGTGTCTCTCCTCTTCAGCCTCTCGATGTTTGCCACCTTTCTCCTCCTTTTGAACTTCCGGGTCTGGATAGCTGTCTCATTGTGCGGTCTGCCTTGCTCGTACTGTGCTCTCTTGCTCCATCTTTTATCCCAGTGGGGAAGGGAAAGGACTGTCAGGTGTGTGTCATTCTGATCAATTGCCTGACTTTGCCTGACCCTTGTATTGGGAGATGTCAGGTAAACGGTTCTGGTGTTAGTCCGTTGTCTGGTGTGTCGTGTAAAAGTATTTGTGTCGGAAAAGTGGGGGTAGTGGTTTTGAATGTCCTGTGTGGTAGGATGGGGAAAACTGGTGATCCTCCCTCACTAGTCCACACTCAGGAACTGGATCCAATAGTGATTTCCACGTCCTGAGCACCTGGATAACAGATCCCCAGGGTTTAGCCCGGAGACACCTTCAGGTTTCTCACACAGGAGGACAAAGGTCCTCGAATGCTTTCTATCTGCATTGGCTCTCCCTCACTAAGTCTGGGACTGGAATCTCTCCCCTTGTCTAACCTGAAAAAAGGCAATGTCTCAGGCCTTTTTTCTCTCCCTTCCATTCACTCATCCTGTGATCCAACTGTAGCACCAAATCAGTTAATGCACTGCACGACTACGGTTGTGGTTCTACATGAGCTAGTGTCTTTCAATTCCTCCTTAAGGCCTTGGTAAAACAGAACTGCCAGCTTAGTTTCAGGCCACTGTTTCCCCAACCAACCTGTTGAACTGGGTTACATATGTGACTAGATCCCTTGTGCCTTAACGTAAAGCTAACAGCTCCTTCTCCTGTGCCA
This sequence comes from Ambystoma mexicanum, assembly GCF_040938575.1. Lineage (NCBI taxonomy): Eukaryota > Metazoa > Chordata > Amphibia > Caudata > Ambystomatidae > Ambystoma > Ambystoma mexicanum. Next base: position 828,297,357 of record NC_090925.1, on the reverse strand, counting down.
AAGGTACATTCCTTTGGTCATACAACCATCCAAATTCAGTTGTGAACATGTCCCAATCACATAATAATTGGTCTTCTTTCCGCACTAATGAAATCGCACAAGCTGCAACATCCCCGGTGTGATACAAAATAATAAATGCAGTCCTAGCTTGGGTAGATTCAAAAGCTGTAGGTTTACATAGAAAATGCAGTAGACACTGTGTTAAAAATGCTGTCTATTTCCGATGAGCTCCTGAAAGCCATTTGGGTGGAGATTATGGGACCCCCAGTGGTTGCCTTCTCAACTGCTTTATTCGGCAGAATTGCCTTCAGCATACATAATTCAATACATCACAATTCAATTAAAAATGTTGCATGACATCCAGAATACATAATTCACAATTAAAACAAATCTACAATAGAAAAACATACAATAGAATCTAAAATTAGTTAAGCAATCAGCTAAAAAACTCATAACTAATAAGCTCAGACTTGATTCAACTGCCTGTCAAAAATGTCCTGCGTGACCAAGCTCGGTTAATACATTTTACCACAAAATATAAATCATTTACAGTTACAGTAGATTGGCACAAGGTTAGAGCTTTCGCAGCGCAGGTAACATGAGCTTTCCTGAACAGCGGTACAAGGTACAATCTTCTTAAATCTATGTAACTCTCACAAAATAACAAGAAATGCATAATGGTCTCATGACATGAATCGCACAGCGGACAGAATTCAGAAATCTGTTCCTTCCAGCCACTGGTGAACTGTGCGGTTTTAAGAGTGCCAACTCTAAATTCCATGAATAGCGTACGTGCATAAGCCAGTGATATTAAATCTGAATAGTCCAATCCTATTTTTTAATTTAAGTAGGAGCTTATGAGATATTCTTAATGAGTATGCCTAATGGCAAATGTCACCTCTTCTTTAGCACTAGTAGATACATTCAAGGGATTTAATCAAATATCGCTTACGCCCAGTCCAGTCAACAGCTGTCTAACATATTTCATCGGTGGGAGTGAATGCCCTCCTGGATAATTAATTAAACTGGTAAGGGCCTCGCTGTACTTCCCAAGCGCTGGGGTCACCCAAAGTCGGATCCAATAGGACACCAGTTTCCAAACTGCATGTAATTGTAATGGGTTATTTATAACCCATTTAATACCCAGAGGTTTCCAATTACAGATCCGGGGATCGAACCTGTGTTGCTCAGCATCGTCTTGCAAACAGAGAATGACCCGGGCGAGTTGGCCTTAGTGTAATTGGATGCAGTCAAGGCGTTTGACTCGGTGAGGTGGCCATGGTTGATGGCGGCCCTGAAAGGATACGGTATAGGACCGGGATATATTGGATGGGTCAAGATGTTCTATAGCTCCCCGATTGCAAGAGTCAGGCCAGCGCTATAATTTCGGATAACTGACAACTTAGTAGAGGGACTAGACAGGGATGTCCCTGGTCGCCTATGTTATATATACTTGCAATGGAACCACTAGCTATTTGCCTCAGGCAACAATATGGGGAGGTGGGGGTGCGCACTACAGGGAACACACATCTAATATCACTGTATGCAGTTGACATTCTCCTATATTTGCGCTTCCCGGAGGAGAACCTCCAATATGTGTTGGAGGTGATGGACCGCTACGCCGCCCCCTCAGGAATATTGGTGAACCCCGGGAAGTCCAGTGTATTCCTCCTGGGAAGGTACAAAAATGTTCCACTAAAAAACGTGCCCATTTTACAAATACCCTGGCAGACAGAGATATTTAGGCATAAACATATACCACAAGTTAGAAGCGGAACACAAACATAATACAGAGGAGGTGGTTGCAGGCGCAAGAAAAAGCATGGTATTTTGGGCCAGATTACCCCTGGCCATGATGGGAAGGGCAGCGCTTGTCAAAATGGTGGTCTTCCCTAGACTGCTGCATTTCTTCATGAACATACCATATCTGCTCCCCAAACGCTTTTTTTTCAAAGTTCCATAGCCTGTGCAGGGGCTTCATATGGCACAATTCCAGAACTAGGGTGGCCCTGTGGAAATTACAAAACTCGTGCGACAAGGGGGTATAAACTTGCCGAATTTTGAATTATATTACTTGGTGGGACAGTTATCATATGTGGTGAGATGGCTGTCAGAAGAAGAATCGGCGGAGAGCAGGCTCCTACAGGGCGTCGCCGCCCCATACTTTCTAAAAGAAAAGGTGTGGTTGCATAGAACGAAGGTGGCTGGGATGGGGGGACTGTTGGTGCTGGGTTGGGAGGTCTGGCGTAGAGCATGGAGAACAGTGGGTGACCTAGAACTGCTCTCACAGCAGGTCCCGTTGGTGGCATTATGTGGGGAAGACTCCCATCTGATCAAAGGGGTCCGCAAATACTGGGAGCCGGTAGGTCTGGCCACTCTGGGGGACATATGGCAGGAGGGGGAGGCGGTGGGATTCGAGAAGCTGGTGGAGGAGACGGGGGTAAATAGAGGCCAATACATTACCTACACCAGGATTACGAAACGGGTGAGGGGGAGGTGGCCTGAGACAGTGCTGGCAGAAGAACCTGATGCCTCTGTAGAAACGATGTATGATGTTTCGGAAGGTGGGCACGAAATATCCCGGATATATGAGCTCTTGAGCGCAAAAGCGGGGAAGGAGTTGCTTCAATTGAGACTTGACTAGGAGGAGGAGGTGGGAGAACCCATGACAGAGGGACAGTGGGACAGAGCCCAAAGGTACCATAAGAAGGTGTCCCGGAATGCAAGACTTCAGCAGATCCAGTTGTATGTCACCCACAGAGCCTACTTGACCCCCGGCAGGGTAGCCAGGTTTGGTAGCTCGACCATACAGAAATGCCCCAGGTGTGGAGAGGAAGAGGCTGGGTTGTTACACATGTTCTGGGCTTGCCCGGAGGTGGGGACATTCTGGGTAGAACTGTGGACAAGATTGGCCTGCCGGGGGGTGGAGCTAGATGTGGGGTCTGCTTGGGTATGCATGTTGGGGAGTTTTCCTGGGCCACGTAACTTAAAACATATTAGTATAATGAAACACCTGGTTTATATTTTGGCCAAACGCAGAATTGCGATGAGCTGGAAAGCTGCCCACAGGCCTAGAGTGGAGATGTGGTGGGCAGTCCTCCTGAAATGGGCCGAAGCAGAAACCACGGTCTGGTACGAAGCAGTCACGAGTGGGAGAAGAGGAAGAGGTAGGCCCCCTGATAGCCTGGAGACAGCTGGTGGCCACAATGGCAAATCCCCACCAGGTGGATCAGAATGTGGAAAATCGGGAGGTGGTGGCAATAACCGAGTCACCTATAGATGCTCAAGATGGTGGCACAGATATAACGGCTCAAGTTTGTGGGGTGGGCGCAGGGAGGACAGAGGAGGGCAATAATGTGATATCTGAAAATTGATCAAGAATGTCCTAAAAAGTTGTAATGTTTGCAGTGTTTGTTGAAATAAGAAAAAAAAAAATATAACAAGTCTTGATTCCCCTGTCGGAGGGAAAGGAGTTCATTGTCCACTGCTTGTTCTCGGGTATGGCGAGCAAAAGGTTTTCCATTTCCCTCTGAAATCCCCCAAAGTCATGAAATAAAGGATCGTCATGGGTCACCAATGGTACCGACCAATCTGCTGCGCTACCACTCAGGTATGATAAAACAAAGGCTACCCGAGCTTGGTCATTTGGGAATGCTCCAGGTCTGCAAAGAAAGTGAAGGGGACACTGATTCATAAAAGCTGCGTATTTCAGTGGATCACCTACAAATCTCTCCGGTGGAGCCAAAGGAACTGTTCCCGGTAACATGATTTGTACCAGAGTGGAGGTAGTGGATGGCATGGTAGGATTTTGCATCGTTGGGTTGTTTCCAGGTAGAGGCGTCTGTCCTGCTTGTGATTGCATGTATTGCCTGCTAATTTCTTCAGTGCGCTCTTTAGTCACTAGTAAGTCTCTGCGGAGAGCGTTAGTCTCTTGTCGGGCAGAATGAACCTCGGCACGAAGTTCTCCTAAAGATTGGGCCAATTGGTCTAATTCTGATGTCTCCATGGCGCCCAGGTGGATTGGTTTGGCAGGCTTCGCGTTCTGTTACACTCACCTGGTATCCACGGGGACGCCACCCAGCCGTAGGGATTCTGGTATCCTTCTCTACGGTTCCCAGGTGTGACCAGCAGGGAAGTTCTGCCTGGAATACAGGTGGGCAATGTTCAAGACTGGGCAACTGGGGTAAGCAACCCCCCACCACCCCGTATGCCTGCAGCCCCTCTAGACCTCTCCTCACCTTGTTGTTAATTCAGGTGTGCTCTCCGTCCTGCCTTCTTGGCAGGGGCGCGTTGTCCTTTGTGGGCGAATGCGATCTAGTTACTTCACTGATGCCGGCCCGTTTTGAGTCTTTCAGGTAGGTCTTATTGCTGTTGTATATTGTTGTTATTCTTGCATGCCTTTCTTGGTTTAAATAATGTCTTTTTCTCTTCCTTAGGTGCGCGGAAGTCCAATGTGATGCATTGGCTGAATTGGGTCTCGCTGGTAAATGGTGGCATATTAAGAGCGCCTTGATGCAGTAAGTAGGCGCTATGCACAGCACTATGATGCCTTGCCTTTGCTAACCTGTTGTCTTTTCTTTCCCATAAATTGCGGTGCTCACCGGGTGTATGAAATCCCGAGGCGATGCTGGTCGAGGGGCGACTTGCGAGGTAAGCTTTTCGGCACAATTCTTTATGCTGTAAAAGTGTCTAATGTCTTGTTTCTTCCTTTTTTGCAGATCCGCCGGTCCGGGAAACGCGCTGATCCTAGGATGCTGTTCGCAGGAGCCGTGGACAGCTAACGATGAAATTACAGGTAAGCTGCTGCTGTTAACGATGTCCTTTTGTCTCTTTACAGATGCTGTTCTTCCGAGGTTCGCGGGTGCAGCTGAACACAATGAGCGTCACGTTGCAGGATTGCAAAGTAACGCAAAGCGTGATATCCAAGTCGGGTGTGGTTTAAATAGCTTCAAGAAAGTAGTCCAGGTAAAGTAGTTCCTAGGCTACCACACCCAAAACACTATACCGCATAGCTTGGTTCCAAGGAGCCAAGCCTATGTGGATGCCTCCATGTTGGCTGGCACTTGAAATAAAGTAGCTCCCTGAACACAAGTCTTTATTAAGTATGAGCATGGCGCCAAAGGCACCAGGACTGGCCCCAAGAGGGCCTAGGCAAAGGATGCCTACGTTTGTTGGAGACCCGAGCCAAGACCCCTCCTGGTCCATGGGCTTGCCAGGGGGGTTTCTGGATGTGGGTCGTGACACTGACTTACATGTCCAGGCGGCCAACCCACCTCCTCCACTGGGGCCCCATGCTGGAAGGTGGGCCCGATGCATCAAATTCGGGGATGGGCTGCAGGGCAGCCTGGGCTCGTGCCTGAGCCATGACAGGGAGTCCTTGCTGAGCACCTGGCTGTGCCACTGGCAGCACCTGGGGTGCAGGAGCCTGAACACCTACTTGCGGGGGCAGCTGTAGAGCCGCTGCTTGGCCACCGTCCTGAGGAAGCTGCGCAGCTACGGCGGTCTCACCCTCCTGATCATCAATGTCACTCATGTGCTTGAGCGCACAGGCACCCCCACCTAGTGTCCTGAGTGCCGCAACTCAACCACCACCATGCAGACAAAAAGCCCCCCCCCCTCTTCCAGGCACAGCAACAGTCCAACCTGGGGGAGAGGCGGTGGTGACTTGTCCCTCGCTCACCTGGGACAGCTTCCAGCCACAAGACCACTGGAGGAGAAGAAGCACCCACTGCAGCCATCCTCATGATGATGAAGGGGACAAAGAAGAAGCCACAGCGTCCTGATGATGAAGGGGACAAAGAAAAAAGCAGTGTTTCCACCTTGCCGTAGTCCACAGGGGTGTGGATGTTCCAAAAATTAAGCTACAATTGTGGAGTGGACTAGACAGGCCCTGCCATGTTAGTCCTTCCCCTAGCTTTCACTCGACGTAGGAGTCCCAAAACTGGAGTAAAATTCACAAACCAGGCATGAGCGTGCAGGTTAGTCTGCCTGCAAGCAGAATATCAAAAAATTAGACCTGGATCACCTTCACCCTCCAAACCGGAGCCTGATGAAGTTCCACGGCCTCAGAGACAAAATGGCCGCCAGCCGCATGTACGATCCGCAGCCACGGCGTGAAACGAAACATCCGAATGTTCCGTTTCAGGGAAAAATTCCGGAATGCCTTCACCGCCGGGCCCGGGCATCCGTTGACACTCGTCGCCACTGTTGGGGGTTCGTCCTTGGCCCCATGCGTGCCCGCAAGCCCCCACCCTGAAAGGACCACACTGCTCACACGTCCTTCCAGTTCGTGCTTCCCGGTCGCTCTGCGGTGGCCGTGAACGCCCCATTTATTTATGCAGCACGCGGCGGCGTGCAACGTCACGCCGCCGCGTGCGCGTCCCACACGGGGCAGCGCCACATACTCTAAGCTAGAGTTAATTGGAGTCAGGCGTGAATAGTTGTTCCTCCCTGCCTGACTCTGCCTGACCTCGTTAAGCGGACAACATGTAGTCTGCCCATAGGAATCCATTGCCCATGGATTCCTATGGGTAATCCTCAAGGCTCTCATCTGCCTCTTCCTCGTCCCAGTCCTTTTGGATTTCAATAGGAGAATGGGATTATGGGAGCTGTAGTGTTGTGGAGAGGCACAATTCTTATTGGGTTTTAGAGTTAATTTGGAGTTCCCCTCTTGTTTTCTCTGTCTTTTCCATAAGGGAAAGTGCTGGGAGGGATGGGATTTTGGTGACAACATCCCATAAAGACTGCTGGGATATCGCGTAGGGATGCATTGGAAAAAAATGGGATACCGCATCTCGGCCAAAGGCGCTCCTCTCGCAGTCTCCAAGGACCCTCTGCCCAGGTGGACCTCCCCCGCTCGTCCACCCCCAGAGTTGGTATCCAAGAACGATGGCACTCCGCTGGCCACCTGAACAAAGTATCCCGGGGAATAACCTAGGAGAAACGCCTCAGGTTTCTCACACAGGGCCAACTGTTTTCCAACCTCCAACTTCTGTTTGTCTGGTATACGCAGGGGCGTATTTGGGCAATTTCAAATGTAAAGCTATGCCTTACCACACTACAAACAGAGATTGTTTATGCATCTTTTTTCTTTATCATCAGATGTGTAAGGAACTCATGGTGGCAACAGTAAAGACAGACACAAGTGATCACAGTTCAAGGGTGGTTGGAAAAACGGCTAATCTAAACCTAGATCTAAGATGGGAGGAAGCGACGACCATCAAATGAAAATAAGGCAGTCCTAGTGGCGTGTTGTCAAATAAAAAGGGCATATACAAAGAAACCTGTTGCCAAACCATAAAACTAATACAAAAAGGGTGTGGGATGGTTTTCAAGAAAAGAAAGAAGTGTTCTCAAATAATATGTCAGTATGCGGAAGCCTAGGTCTTCCTTCCCCACGTTTTGAGTACGGGGTAAGATGGGATCTTGGAGCACAGCACACACTCGAGCTTTACTAGCACGAGACAACAGTTCCGTTTCCAGCATCTCAAGAGCCTCGATGGCCACGTCTCTTGCCTTCGAGGTCCAGTGAAATAACAAATAAACTCAAAGTTCCTTTTCAGGTATTCCTTGGGTGATGGGTGCACCCCTAGGTCCTCTTCCGGGCACGGACCCTTCACCAATAGTATTCCACAAATAAAATAAACAGTCCCCTTTCAGTGGCTTTTGGGTGACTACTTTCACCCCGGGAACCCCCTCTTCTGGGCACAAATCCCTAGAACATGGAGCCAGTCAGATTCTGACGTATCAAACAAAAGTTCAAGGTTTTTCTCCTTTTTGGGTGTTAATTCTCCACCCCTGGGTACCCCTCTCATGGGCGCATATCCTTATAGATTCTCAGCCTCCCTCCACCGGGCTCACTGTGGCTTCTTAGGGTGATGGTCTCTTACCCTTGGGTCCAACTCTTCCAGGCGCAAACCCTTCTCAATTCTCACTACCCCTCCACCGGGTTTACTATGGTTTGTGGTGTCCCTTCACTTTGAAATCTTAATGCCTTTTTAAACACTTCAAGTGGACATCCTCTGGCCGGGTTCATCTTTGTCAACACACTGTTCCTTGTGAATTTAGATTGTGCCCCCTTCTCGTCACCATCCCACTTCCGGGTTCGCGCTTGCCAACTTCACATTCACATTTACTTTCAATGTTTGCGGGATTCACTTCCCTTGCTTTCTTTATAGTTCTTAGGTCAAAGGCTTTCGACTGCACGGGGACTTTGCTTGACCTCCTGTATGACCACTTGGACCTATCTTGGCAACTCTCCCACTGCCTTCTGGTATCTGTAGTTTTACTCAGATGGGGATCGACCAGAGTTTCTCGGAGCAGCACCCACGTGGTTCCGGTCACCTTATGCATCTGGTCTCCCTCTTTACAATTTTACAGTTCTTTGAACTTTTCTCACTTTGCTACTTTGCGACTTCCATTTACCACAGCCCGGTTCTTATCAATTCTCCCTTCGACTCACCGGCTGTGATGCACCTCTTGGCTTTCCCTGTAGCTGGAGTCAAGGCCGGTACCACGGTAGCAGGAGTCTCTTTCGCTCCGGCTTATCAGCATCGATATGATGCATGTACTGCTAAGATCTGCTGCAACACATATGGTCTATTGTTCTCAGCTTTACAATTCCTTCTACAGAGGTTTCGCAGAGTTTTGTTGAAAAGAGCAAGGGCGTGTCTCTCCTCTTCAGCCTCTCGATGTTTGCCACCTTTCTCCTCCTTTTGAAATTCCGGGTCTGGATAGCTGTCTCATTGTGCGGTCTGCCTTGCTCGTACTGTGCTCTCTTGCTCCATCTTTTATCCCAGTGGGGAAGGGAAAGGACCGTCAGGTGTGTGTCATTCTGATCAATTGCCTGACTTTGCCTGACCCTTGTATTGGGAGATGTCAGGTAAACGGCTCTGGTGTTAGTCCGTTGTCTGGTGTGTCGTGTAAAAGTATTTGTGTCGGAAAAGTGGGGGTAGTGGTTTTGAATGTCCTGTGTGGTAGGATGGGGAAAACTGGTGATCCTCCCTCACTAGTCCACACCCAGGAACTGGATCCAATAGTGATTTCCACGTCCTGAGCACCTGGATAACAGATCCCCAGGGTTTAGCCCGGAGACACCTTCAGGTTTCTCACACAGGAGGACAAAGGTCCTCGAACGCTTTCTATCTGCATTGGCTCTCCCTCACTAAGTCTGGGACTGGAATCTCTCCCCTTGTCTAACCTGAAAAAAGGCAATGTCTCAGGCCTTTTTTCTCTCCCTTCCATTCACTCATCCTGTGATCCAACTGTAGCACCAAATCAGTTAATGCACTGCACGACTACGGTTGTGGTTCTACATGAGCTAGTGTCTTTCAATTCCTCCTTAAGGCCTTGGTAAAACAGAACTGCCAGCTTAGTTTCAGGCCACTGTTTCCCCAACCAACCTGTTGAACTGGGTTACATATGTGACTAGATCCCTTGTGCCTTAACGTAAAGCTAACAGCTCCTTCTCCTGTGCCAAAGGTACATTCCTTTGGTCATACAACCATCCAAATTCAGTTGTGAACATGTCCCAATCACATAATAATTGGTCTTCTTTCCGCACTAATGAAATCGCACAAGCTGCAACATCCCCGGTGTGATACAAAATAATAAATGCAGTCCTAGCTTGGGTAGATTCAAAAGCTGTAGGTTTACATAGAAAATGCAGTAGACACTGTGTTAAAAATGCTGTCTATTTCCGATGAGCTCCTGAAAGCCATTTGGGTGGAGATTATGGGACCCCCAGTGGTTGCCTTCTCAACTGCTTTATTCGGCAGAATTGCCTTCAGCATACATAGTTCAATACATCACAATTCAATTAAAAATGTTGCATGACATCCAGAATACATAATTCACAATTAAAACAAATCTACAATAGAAAAACATACAATAGAATCTAAAATTAGTTAAGCAATCAGCTAAAAAACTCATAACTAATAAGCTCAGACTTGATTCAACTGCCTGTCAAAAATGTCCTGCGTGACCAAGCTCGGTTAATACATTTTACCACAAAATATAAATCATTTACAGTTACAGTAGATTGGCACAAGGTTAGAGCTTTCGCAGCGCAGGTAACATGAGCTTTCCTGAACAGCGGTACAAGGTACAATCTTCTTAAATCTATGTAACTCTCACAAAATAACAAGAAATGCATAATGGTCTCATGACATGAATCGCACAGCGGACAGAATTCAGAAATCTGTTCCTTCCAGCCACTGGTGAACTGTGCGGTTTTAAGAGTGCCAACTCTAAATTCCATGAATAGCGTACGTGCATAAGCCAGTGATATTAAATCTGAATATTCCTCAGCACCTTGTTCAACTTAAAAGTTCAAATAGTCCAATCCTATTTTTTAATTTAAGTAGGAGCTTATGAGATATTCTTAATGAGTATGCCTAATGGCAAATGTCACCTCTTCTTTAGTACTAGTAGATACATTCAAGGGGTTTAATCAAATATCGCTTAGGCCCAGTCCAGTCAACAGCTGTCTAACATATTTCATCGGTGGGAGTGAATGCCCTCCTGGATAATTAATTAAACTGGTAAGGGCCTCGCTGTACTTCCCAAGCTCTTGGGTCACCCAAAGTCAGATCCAATAGGACACCAGTTTCCAAACTGCATGTAATTGTAATGGGTTATTTATAACCCATTTAATACCCAGAAGTTTCCAATTGCAGATCCGGGGATCGAACCTGTGTTGCTCAGCATCGTCTTGCTTCCAAAGCGATCGCGTTATCTCTGAGCTATCCTCCCAATGTAAAGCAATAGGCTCAAGACCACACTCCATCAGCAAAGGGGCACTAGGAAAACTGCTTGGAAGCCTTAGTAACATTTTTAAAAACTTGTTCTTTACAGTCCCCAATTTCTGACAATTCATATTACCCCATAATTCAGCTCCATAAAAAGAGGCTGGGACAGTCTGGATTGTGTAAATGTTGACAGCTGGCAATACAGCTCTTTCACCATGATCTAAAAAGAATTTCCTAAGATCACCACCATTTCTTTCAAGAATAACCTGAGTTGAGTGGACCATATCCCTGTGGCGGTAAATCTTACTCCCAGGTAATCATAATGGGTTACTTGCTTGAGGTTGATCCCATCTACTACCATTGAATAGGCATGTGGGTTTGATTTATTTGATGTAAATACCAATAATTTAGTCTTATTCTTATTAATGTTCAAACCCAGTAGAGAGCATTTAGAGGCAAAACAGTCCAGGCTATGCCTGATCCCCATAGGTGACGCTGAAAGCAGCACAGCATCATCAGCAAAAAATAATGCCGGAACAATGCCTAAGCCGAACTTCGGGGATCAAGCATGCCACTGTTACCAGCTTGCATGCCACTGTTACCAGCTTGGCAGGCATCCTTTGCTTCAGCATTACATGCCAACGCTGATCTCTAGGGACACAATCAAAAGCGGTCTGGAGGTCTATAAAGACCGCATAAACTCGCATCCGCCTCAATAATATATATTTTTGCAGAACAAGGGACAAATGAAAACATTGATCGATGGTGCTTATCCATTGTTGAAAACCGGCCTGTGTATGAGCAATTAATTTATTAGAAACCACGCAATCATGCAACTGCTTCAGAACCACCCTCTCAAATATTTTTCCAATGGCATAAAGTAATGAAATTGGCCTATAATTGCAGGGTTTTTCCCTGCCCCCTTTTTTATAAATTGGTACATTTTCAGCCGTTCTCCAAGAATAGGGAACTTGATTGAGGTTAACAACTGCTAACAATAATTTCAATAAGATTGGTGCCCAAACTTATGGTTCATCTTTTAACAAGTCAACTGGGATCCTATCTGGACCTGGGGCTTTTTGACTCTTAGAATTCAGAATGGCACTCAGTACCCCTTCCATTGTAATAGCCATTGGTGATTGGTTACAGACAATGGTCTCTAAGCCTTTATCTAATACTCCCCCTTTATTTGCCCAACTGTTAGCCCACCATCTTTGTATAATCCAGAGAAATGGTTAAGCCAATCCTCGGGAGGAATATGACAGAGGAGCCTGTTATCGTTTGTTCCCTTTTTATTTGAAACAAAAGTCCAAAAAGTTTTAGTGTCCCTCTTATACGCTGCCTCTAAAAGGTCCTCCCAAGTATCTTTAAAATAACCACCTTTTTTGTCCCGGATGTTATTCTCATAGTTAGTTCTACAGGGGCGTAATTCCGCTTTATCCTATTTAACTTCTGTTGCAATGCACTATATCAGAGCTTTTTTTTAGAAATGTTGCACTCGTCATCAGACCAATCGGGCGTTACCACCCCTTTCTGGTTACTATTGTTTCCTGGTTTAGTAAGAAGGGGGCTCAGGCTTGTGTTACCAAGTGATCAAACTCCACCAGGAACTCTCTATCACTAAGATCTTTACTACAGATACTGTTTGATAGATAACATATTTAAGGCAAGCCGTCACTATTCGATCCCATTTGATGACACATCTGGCATTCCCAGAGATTCCCACAACCTATTTTACCTTTCAGTCTTACGGCCAACTGGACAGGTTTATGAATTGCTATCTCTGTGATCAATAATTGTGAAGTCCTCAACAAATTCCCAGTCACTCATCAGCACAAGAATGTTATCAATCCGTTTGGAACAATTAACCCCAAAATATGTATTCTTACAAGGGCAACCACTATTATCATGCCCTCAGATTGAGCCCATGCAAAATCCTGGCAGAATCTAGCACCCACTTATGGACCTGAACAGAATAACTAGCCTCTATTTCTGGCATCTCCCACTCTGAGTCCACGTCGTACCATAACCTTTTCAATTCTCTTTGGGATTCAAATTGCAAATTAAAAACCCCTCAAATAAGATATGGAGTTTGCCTGGAGTAATGTCATGCCAACCAGTTATCAGCTCTTGCAATAATGCTAATGTCTCCAAGGGGTTGGTTCCATAAGGTCTAATGTACAAGTTAAATGTAAATAGGGTATGCCCCTCCTTATTTTTATGAATCACTAATTGCATGTTTAAAGTACTTTGATCACATATTTCTGTTTCCCAACCTGAGTCTACTGCCAACAATGTCAATAATCCCCCTTGGTCTCCCAAAGAAAACTAAAAAGGTGACTTTAGAGAGTGAAGAAGGTCCTCTTAATCCGTCAAAGCCTCTACTGAACATTAGGGTGGTGACGATCAGTGAAAGAGTGGATACGAAAACTAAAAAATATATTAGCAGACCATGTTTATTAGATTTGTTCTGCAAAATTCCTGCGCTTCGAATACTTAAGTCCTGTGACTTTGAATTTATTCAACCTTTGAGGTTTCCTTTTGGAGCAATCACGCTTATTCACTGTGTTTTACCAACTACTGCCACCTTGATCAGATCCCAATCTGAATCACTTGAGTTCCTTGGCTTCGATTTAGACCTGGCGATACCGGATACCCCTGCGCCCCATCCTTGTGAAGATTGTGGGACTGCTCATAATAAAGCTCCTTGTAACCCCCCTAAACAAAGTGAATCAGTGGGTGAAAACCAAGCGAGATGGAAGTGGCAAAAAAATCTGTTGGGCCAAATTGAAAAGATCCATCCATGAGAGACTAAGATCGCCTCATGGAATACTCGAGGCCATTCTCATTTCCTTGAACCCGGAGCCTCGCTTGACTATCTATTGAATTTTCCCATTATTTTATTACAAGAGACATGGCTCCTTAAAGATTTCCACTCGATACCCACTACATATTTCAATGCCATGATCATAAAGGAATTTGAATGTGTAACCATCAGCACAGGCTGCGCTTGTAACCTGGTGTAAACTCACTGGGTGTGATATTTTATAAATGGGATGGGTGGGGAATATTCACAAAAAGGCACAACCAATTTGTAATTGAACAAATTTATATGGTGCATTCACATAGATGATAGTGCATAATAAAACAATGTTTCAGAAAAACCAATAGAACCATCTTGGTACATGCGGATACATATTACATGTGAGGACCTTGATACTGAACAATACAACGAAAAGTAGAAAATATCATCCAAATGCCAAGAAATTCAGAAAATGCCTACATATTACATGTGAGGACCTTGATACTGAACAATACAACGAAAAGTAGAAAATAACATCCAAATGCCAAGAAATTCAGAAAATGCCAACACGTGTTTCAACCTATGAGGTCGTCATCAGGGCATATGGGTACATATGAAGCATTAAAATTGGATGCTGATGCTGAACCTAGACTGAATTCAAACTGGAAATCTGTCAGAGTTGGGAGAAGGGTGTCGGAGCAAGGAACGGTCGGAAATGGGAGAGAAAAGAAAAAGAATGGTATAATGTTAGATTGCTGTGTGCACAATAGAACGTTAGAGGTAAGTGTATAGGCTATAAGGAGTAAAGCATACCGTATTGAAATATTTCTCAAAAGGCTCATGGTCAAGCTATTGGAAAATTGTGGCAGCGGATGATTCCCTTATTCATATAACTGATAGTTTCTGTATGCTGTAAAATATAAAAAGCAAATGGAGCAGATTTAGTCTATTGACGAGTGCTCTCTGACATGTTAAAAGGGTAATTTAACAGTTTTAAATAACATATAGAGTGAACTGGAGGCAGATATTACCTTCAAACAGGACAAGTTGTGATGTATTTTGCTTTGCAGCGGTACCGTAGCTGTGGCAATGGTGCGATGCAAGAGGGCGTGTTTGATTATTTTAACCGGATATCTAGCCGCAATCTGTGAAATAAATGTCACATCGTGTTTGTATGGAATGGGTTTTGGATACAAACAGTGTAATATACCCAATGTGAAAAAGTAGGGAAAAAGAAAAAAAATGCTTACCGGCTTGGTGATATAGCGCGCTCAGTGGCAGACTGTTTCTCACTGAAATCAGTCACAGTGCTAACGGGTTACTGTAGTAACCTCGTCCGGGTCGGTCAGGTGATCGAATCACCTGACCTGGTTGCTAGGACACTTAAACCAAGCCGGAGGGCAGGGAAATGCTGATCCATTCGTGAAGTATAATGGAATTAGAAAATAGCGGTCTGGTAGGACAGGAAGACTAACATTTGTAAAAGCCAAAAATGACTTGAGCGCAATGAAAATTAGAGTCAATTGATTACATCAAGCGCGGTTATTTACCTGAAAGTTTCTATCATTGGTATTTTTGTTAGGACTGTGGGATGTTTGGTTGTCAGCTGCCAGGGATTACTATTTACAGGGATCCAGAAATCCAGATGTGTGTTAGCTGTCGCGTGTCAAAAGGCAACAGACAGATTAATAATAGTGTGTGCTTGAGCTGGGGAGCCAATAAATTCAATAGTGGGACGGATGTCATAACGTATGTGCGTGATGGTACTGATTTGGTGAGGCAAAGTCAAATTAGGTATTGTAAATACAACTGTGATCCTGCTAGGAAGTTTATTGACATGCTCCAAGGTCAAAAAACAAGAGTAATGAACCTGTTGGATCTGAAAGTGAATCACATTAAAGGTATATATAGGTAATACAGTTCATACCTATAATCTAAAGAGGTCTAGACAGTAGGGTCTCTGTGCCACCCGACCAACTGATTGTTTAAATGAACACATTAAGTTCAGAATCTTGGTTCAAACCAAGCGATAAGCAGCGGAGTTTGCAGATTAATCTTGCTTCCTGTTGCCGTAGAATCAATTCTCTGTTACCACCTCTCTGATGTTGTTTGATATGTTGTAATCCAATAAATTTAATATCTTGAGTATTGTCCAATTGGTGATGTTTCTGCCAGTGGGAGGCCAGTGGGAGTCTCGTATCTTGACTGCTGAGATGGTTAAGGTGTTCCCGAATCCTGAAACGTACTTCTCTAATTGTGCTGCCAATATACACTTTCTTGCAAACACATACTATTCCATAAACAACATATTTCGTTCGGCAGTTAATGAAGTCCAAAATTTTGGTTTGTAGGCCATTATGACAACTGAAGGTTTTTGTAGGCGCTAAGGCATGATGACAAAAATTACACGAACCACATTTATGAAAGCCTACCGGTTTGGACTTGGTGGAAAACCAACTCACTTGTCCTATAGGATCAGGTTTAAGGAAAGAGGGACTCAGGATATTTCGCAAAGTGGTAGCTTTTGTAAAAATAATATTTGGTCTATCCGTGATATATGGTGTCAGATCAGAGTCTAGGTGCAAAATATACCAGTGTTTTTGTAGTATATATTGAATGAATTTGTGATCGCTGGAAAATTTAGTGATAAAGTTGACACATGTCGGATATTGATCTCGAATTGTTTTGGTCTTCTCTGTCAATAACTGCGATCTGGGTACTTGCTTTACTGCATTTGTTGTATTCCTGATTAATTGAATTGGGTACCCTCTTTCCCGAAATCTGTGTCCTATAGACTTACATTCTGTGTCAAACATTTCATCTTGACTGCAGTTTCTCTTGGCTCTG
Source organism: Ambystoma mexicanum (assembly GCF_040938575.1). Lineage (NCBI taxonomy): Eukaryota > Metazoa > Chordata > Amphibia > Caudata > Ambystomatidae > Ambystoma > Ambystoma mexicanum. Next base: position 828,280,959 of record NC_090925.1, on the reverse strand, counting down.
AGCATTTCACCTCTAGGTATATTGTTGATAACACTCTGTCTATGACAACTACTGGCGTGTAGTATGGAGTTCACTGCTGTAGCTTTCCTAAAAGTGCAGGTTTCAATGGTATCAGAGACAATTTTGATTTGTAAGTCTAGAAAGGTAATTGAAAGCGGATCAATGTGGCCTGTGAATTTGATGTCAAAGGTGTTGTCATTAAGATAGAGCATAAATGCTTCAAAAGTTTCTCTACTGCCTTCCCAGATGGCCAGTACATCATCAATGTACCTTTTCCAACAAATAATTTGACGTTTGTAAGGATTGTTCTGAAAGATATAGCTAGCCTCAAAAAAGGCCATAAATAAATTGGCCAGAGAGGGCGCATATTTAGCCCCCATAGCAATCCCCCTACTTTGTGAATAATAATTGCCATTAAAAAGAAACTGATTGTGTGAGAGGGTGAATTCTAGGAGGCTTTTGATCATTTGAACATGTGAATAGTGCGAAGCAGAAAAGGTTCTGAAAGTAAAGTCGATGGTATTCAAGGCCAGTTTATGTTGGATAGAGGTGTATAAAGATGTAACATCCAAAGTCACTAGATAATATGAGGGTTTCCAAATGATCCCCTGTAATATTTGTAACGTGTGCGTTGTATCCTTGAGGTATGCCGGAATTTCCGGTACCAAATGTTTAATGCTGCTGTCTATATACTCTGCAAGTGTTTCGGTGACACCTCCTTGTCCACTCATGATTGGTCTGACTTGTGGAAGAGTCGAAAAAGGTTTGTGAATTTTCGGTAAGAAGTAGATCGTTGGCATAAATGGTTTAGTAGTCAACAGAAACATTTTTTCCTCATCTGATAACAAACCTTGGTTGTACCAAAATTGGAGTAAGGTATGTAATTCTTTAAGAGTTTGCGTGGTAGGGTTAGCAGTAAGCATCTCATAACATCCTGGTGTTGCAAGGTGTTCCATTGCCATTTTAATATAATCTGATTTATTCAAGATGACAATATTGCCACCCTTGTCTGCTTCCTTTATGATAATGGTGTTGTCTTCACAGATATCTTGTAATGCTTGTCGTTCCAATTTGGTTAGGTTCTGTTTTTTACTGCTACAATTTTGTTGAAAACCATCAATATGTTTATGAATTTCTTTGGTAATTGACTTGTAAAACGTGTCAATAACATTATCTCCCGTGATGGGTGGCAAGAATTTTGATCTATTTTTATGTTCTTTGATGTCCAAGTTACGTTGATGAATACTAAGTTCTGCCTGTATATCGCTCATGCTTTTTGCGTCATCGTCCATAAGGTTATGTAGTAGATGGATATTTTCAATTTCTTGTATGCTTTTGGAGCTAGTGGGGGGGAGTGGTGCCAACGGTCTGTAAGTTTCCTCCTTATTGTGAAAGAATTTTTTCAGTTTGAGTTTTCTTGAGAATTTGTACAGGTCAATTTGGAGTTCAGTCATATCTGTAGTGGTAACTGGAGCAAAAGATAGACCATGGTTAAGGACTGAAAGTTGTTGAGGTGAGAGGTGTTTATCAGATAAATTGACAACTAGGCTTTTAGTATAGACTTGGGTATCGGTTTCTTGATTTCGGCTAAGAAGCCTCGTCGGTATAGGCGAGCCCCTTCGGCGTTCGCCTGTGTACCCTCTAGGTTTGGATTGGTAGTAATGTCAGTTTCTGAATCTGTATCAGATGTAACAGGAGACGTTGTTGGTGTCGCTATTTGTGATAAATCCCCATCATATTTAGGTTGATAGGTGTAGACTCTGTCGTTCAAGTAGTCTTTTTCATCTCTATAAAATTTTCTGAATTTGCGCAATTTGATCTCATCCTGGTATTCAACTAGGATCTCATTCATTTTGGCGAAGTTTTTTTCTTTCGAGCTGGCAGGATTATTCATTTCTTTAATTTCGATTTTGAGTTTATCTATCTCTTTAACAACGCGAACATGTTCACGTTCTGCATGTTTGACTAAGATTTTCATCATGTTCTCCGAGCTGACTGTGACATTTGATTCCCAGTCAGCTGCCAGATCTTGGTCGTCTTTATGTAGAAAATCGGGAATCATTTGGAAACCCTCATATTATCTAGTGACTTTGGATGTTACATCTTTATACACCTCTATCCAACATAAACTGGCCTTGAATACCATCGACTTTACTTTCAGAACCTTTTCTGCTTCGCACTATTCACATGTTCAAATGATCAAAAGCCTCCTAGAATTCACCCTCTCACACAATCAGTTTCTTTTTAATGGCAATTATTATTCACAAAGTAGGGGGATTGCTATGGGGGCTAAATATGCGCCCTCTCTGGCCAATTTATTTATGCCCTTTTTTGAGGCTAGCTATATCTTTCAGAACAATCCTTACAAACGTCAAATTATTTGTTGGAAAAGGTACATTGATGATGTACTGGCCATCTGGGAAGGCAGTAGAGAAACTTTTGAAGCATTTATGCTCTATCTTAATGACAACACCTTTGACATCAAATTCACAGGCCACATTGATCCGCTTTCAATTACCTTTCTAGACTTACAAATCAAAATTGTCTCTGATACCATTGAAACCTGCACTTTTAGGAAAGCTACAGCAGTGAACTCCATACTACACGCCAGTAGTTGTCATAGACAGAGTGTTATCAACAATATACCTAGAGGTGAAATGCTCAGAGCCAAGAGAAACTGCAGTCAAGATGAAATGTTTGACACAGAATGTAAGTCTATAGGACACAGATTTCGGGAAAGAGGGTACCCAATTCAATTAATCAGGAATACAACAAATGCAGTAAAGCAAGTACCCAGATCGCAGTTATTGACAGAGAAGACCAAAACAATTCGAGATCAATATCCGACATGTGTCAACTTTATCACTAAATTTTCCAGCGATCACAAATTCATTCAATATATACTACAAAAACACTGGTATATTTTGCACCTAGACTCTGATCTGACACCATATATCACGGATAGACCAAATATTATTTTTACAAAAGCTACCACTTTGCGAAATATCCTGAGTCCCTCTTTCCTTAAACCTGATCCTATAGGACAAGTGAGTTGGTTTTCCACCAAGTCCAAACCGGTAGGCTTTCATAAATGTGGTTCGTGTAATTTTTGTCATCATGCCTTAGCGCCTACAAAAACCTTCAGTTGTCATAATGGCCTACAAACCAAAATTTTGGACTTCATTAACTGCCGAACGAAATATGTTGTTTATGGAATAGTATGTGTTTGCAAGAAAGTGTATATTGGCAGCACAATTAGAGAAGTACGTTTCAGGATTCGGGAACACCTTAACCATCTCAGCAGTCAAGATACGAGACTCCCACTGGCCTCCCACTGGCAGAAACATCACCAATTGGACAATACTCAAGATATTAAATTTATTGGATTACAACATATCAAACAACATCAGAGAGGTGGTAACAGAGAATTGATTCTACGGCAACAGGAAGCAAGATTAATCTGCAAACTCCGCTGCTTATCGCTTGGTTTGAACCAAGATTCTGAACTTAATGTGTTCATTTAAACAATCAGTTGGTCGGGTGGCACAGAGACCCTACTGTCTAGACCTCTTTAGATTATAGGTATGAACTGTATTACCTATATATACCTTTAATGTGATTCACTTTCAGATCCAACAGGTTCATTACTCTTGTTTTTTGACCTTGGAGCATGTCAATAAACTTCCTAGCAGGATCACAGTTGTATTTACAATACCTAATTTGACTTTGCCTCACCAAATCAGTACCATCACGCACATACGTTATGACATCCGTCCCACTATTGAATTTATTGGCTCCCCAGCTCAAGCACACACTATTATTAATCTGTCTGTTGCCTTTTGACACGCGACAGCTAACACACATCTGGATTTCTGGATCCCTGTAAATAGTAATCCCTGGCAGCTGACAACCAAACATCCCACAGTCCTAACAAAAATACCAATGATAGAAACTTTCAGGTAAATAACCGCGCTTGATGTAATCAATTGACTCTAATTTTCATTGCGCTCAAGTCATTTTTGGCTTTTACAAATGTTAGTCTTCCTGTCCTACCAGACCGCTAGTTTCTAATTCCATTATACTTCACGAATGGATCAGCATTTCCCTGCCCTCCGGCTTGGTTTAAGTGTCCTAGCAACCAGGTCAGGTGATTCGATCACCTGACCGACCCGGACGAGGTTACTACAGTAACCCGTTAGCACTGTGACTGATTTCAGTGAGAAACAGTCTGCCACTGAGCGCGCTATATCACCAAGCCGGTAAGCATTTTTTTTTTTTCTTTTTCCCTACTTTTTCACATTGGGTATATTACACTGTTTGTATCCAAAACCCATTCCATACAAACACGATGTGACATTTATTTCACAGATTGCGGCTAGATATCCGGTTAAAATAATCAAACACGCCCTCTTGCATCGCACCATTGCCACAGCTACGGTACCGCTGCAAAGCAAAATACATCACAACTTGTCCTGTTTGAAGGTAATATCTGCCTCCAGTTCACTCTATATGTTATTTAAAACTGTTAAATTACCCTTTTAACATGTCAGAGAGCACTCGTCAATAGACTAAATCTGCTCCATTTGCTTTTTATATTTTACAGCATACAGAAACTATCAGTTATATGAATAAGGGAATCATCCGCTGCCACAATTTTCCAATAGCTTGACCATGAGCCTTTTGAGAAATATTTCAATACGGTATGCTTTACTCCTTATAGCCTATACACTTACCTCTAACGTTCTATTGTGCACACAGCAATCTAACATTATACCATTCTTTTTCTTTTCTCTCCCATTTCCGACCGTTCCTTGCTCCGACACCCTTCTCCCAACTCTGACAGATTTCCAGTTTGAATTCAGTCTAGGTTCAGCATCAGCATCCAATTTTAATGCTTCATATGTACCCATATGCCCTGATGACGACCTCATAGGTTGAAACACGTGTTGGCATTTTCTGAATTTCTTGGCATTTGGATGTTATTTTCTACTTTTCGTTGTATTGTTCAGTATCAAGGTCCTCACATGTAATATGTAGGCATTTTCTGAATTTCTTGGCATTTGGATGATATTTTCTACTTTTCGTTGTATTGTTCAGTATCAAGGTCCTCACATGTAATATGTATCCGCATGTACCAAGATGGTTCTATTGGTTTTTCTGAAACATTGTTTTATTATGCACTATCATCTATGTGAATGCACCATATAAATTTGTTCAATTACAAATTGGTTGTGCCTTTTTGTGAATATTCCCCACCCATCCCATTTATAAAATATCACACCCAGTGAGTTTACACCAGGTTACAAGCGCAGCCTGTGCTGATGGTTACACATTCAAATTCAATTTAGTCCAGGTGATAGTGGGAGATCACCTTACCATCCACAAGACCGCAGCTAAACCAATAACTGTGCTAATTACTTCTTGACTTTCAGGTGTGCGCTCTCCTGTTTTGGGCCCCACCCCCACAACTCTCTTGTTTTATGATCATAAAGGAGTATTGGGCTGACCTTTTGGCGGGCTGTTGATCGGAGTTGCACATGATTTCCATGCTAAAGCAATTCCATTGAAATATAATGCCCAAGATAGTAAAGCTGCTCTTCAAATTAAAGCAAAAAATATACCAACTGCTCCTAATATACTAATTGTTAATATTTATGACGCACCTACAAGAGATCTCACTTTCGAGATACATGAATCTATTGAATCTCTACTGGCTGAATGGCTTTTTCAGAAGGGTAATTATGTGGTGATTTTTGGAGAAGACCTCAATGCGCAATGTGGAATTGTTACGATGAAAGCCACATTTTATAAAATTGGTGTGTCAAATGTTATGGTCAAGTCGCAAAGTATTGCTAGGGGTAAATTATGGTCTAATTTTTTGAAAGCCTGGAAGGTGTGGCCATTGAATGGACGACCTGTTAGTGACATACCAGGGAAGTGCACATGTAAAAGTGGTAATAAAATAGCAATGCTAGACTACATATGTGGTAATATGTCAGCATTAGAACTAGTGAGTGATTTCGAGGTGGTACAGCTGCCCTATAGTGACCACTCACTTGTCTACGCATCTCTGCGATTAAATACCCATAGTGTTTGTGACAGGGGCCCCACAAATATCGGGGTAACAAATTGTGGGACTAAAATAAAATGGAGTATTCCGAAAAGTAAGAAAATGACTAAAAGATTTTGTCAACTAATTGTAAACCTTGAATTCGATCTTGACCTTATGAAGAGTGAAGAGATAGAAAATCTGATAAAAGAAAATACTGAGGAAGTTGCCACAGTAAGTGGTATTCCATGTATTGCCACTGGGAAAAAAAGTTATGTGAAATATGACTATGACATTTTGGTGGCAAAGCGAGTTCATCGTGGGGAATTGCGTAAGCTAAAAGAATTGCCTCTTCCTATTAACAAATATACCCAACTAAAGAAAAAATGGAATAATAAATATAGAGGGTGGTGTAAACGCCGGCAACTTGAAACTACCGATAGAAAATGGCAGGAAATTATCTGTATCCTGAGAGATGGTGATACTCGATTGATATGGAAGATGTCAAATACGGTAAGAGGCAACTCTTACCCGCAACCCCTTAATGCCATTGGTGAAGAGATATGGGTTGATTATCTTATGAATACTATGTATGAAGATGTCCCAGAGTTTAGTATGATCAATAAAGTGGATGAATGGCCTTTACATTTCACGAAAAGTGATACAGTGAAAATTATTGGCAAACTTAAAAATTCGAGAGCCCCTGGCCCTAACGGTCTCGCATCTATGGTTATTAAATACGACGCTCCCATAAGGTGGTCTGAAATTTTGTAAACTTTGTGCAAAAAAGTCTGGAAAAAGAGAGAGCCATTCCGTCATCATGGCTAACATCTATTCTAATCCCTGTATTTAAAGCTGGATCTAGATCTTTACCAAGTAATTACTGAATACTATCTTTTCTTGACACTACTAATAAAGTATTTAGGGCAATTGCTCTTGACCACCTTCAGAGATGGGTTGAAGCTAATCATTTACTGCATTCTTTCCAATTAGGCTTTCGCATAGGATATAGTAACACACATAATATACGTGTACTTGATGCTATTACTACTTGAGCAAAACAACACTCAAATCCCTCTGTCTACGCTACATTTGTAGACTTTAGCTCTGCATTTGATAAGGTTTACCGAGAACGCCTGTGGGCGATCTTGACAGAGCTGAAATGCCCATCTTGGTTATTGGAGATTGTTGTAAAATTACATACTAACACTACAGCTCGTATAAGACTAGATAACGAAGGCCATTTATCTAAACCTATGAAAATTAATAAAGGTGTTAAGCAGGGATGTATGCTTGCTGCCCCATTATTTAACCTCTATATAGCCCAACTGATGAAGCGCCTGGAAAATAAAGCTAATTGCCCCGTGAGATTTATTAGGACCAAGACAACGGCATTATTATATGCCGATGACTTGGTCATAGTAGATCACATGGGCATGAAATCATTGTTAGAAGAACTTGGACGATTCACTAATGAACACGACATGAATATTAACTTAAAAAAACTAAGATCATGCTGTTTTCAGCAAAAAAAGTGAATAGACCAACAATGGCCCTCAGCTGGGATACTATTGAGTACACCACCACATATTAATATCTGGGTGTTGAAATGGATAGTAATAATGGTTATGGCTCTTTAATAGTTAGGAAAATCCAACATGCTAAACAGATAGCTATACTTGTTCGTAGTTTTGTTTCTCACTGCGCAGGTTATTCATTGAAAGGCAATATGCTGCTCTATACTCAATAGTTTATACCTGTTGTCTCCTATGGATTGGAGGCTATAACTATTAAAAGCCTTGCCTGGCTTAACAAAATTGAAGGTTATTTCTGGCGCACTGTTTTATGTTTACCTCTTACCTGTCCTATTCAATATATCAGAGTTGAATTGGATTTGACATCACTTAGAGGGGTTATATAACATCAAAGAGGCCTCTTTGTGCTGAAAGCCTATGCCATCCTGTGAGCTTCACATTATAGGGACAGATATTATTCAATTATATAAATCTAACAAACCTAATTCGTATGACACCATGTGTATCGACTTAAATTGGGCGATTGATCCTGACCGTTGTGGTCGATTTAAAAGCATTAAAAAGAAGCTTCAGAGAAATGACTGGGTAAACAATTTTGAATATATGAGTGGTTTACATAATATTCAACAGATTGAAGAAATTGTTTATACATACTTTAAACCTCAAGTATATCTGATTCGTGGCCTAGCCTGGCAGTGCATAAATTCCGACTTATGATGAGAACAAATCAATTACCAGTAAGAGCAACATATGGCACTCAGTGGCAACTTGCTGTTAATCAACGATAATGTAGGATATGTAATATACAAGGACATCTTGAAACAGTTCGCCATATTCTTACTGAGTGTTCAAAACTTGAATCGCTATATAGATGTCTGTACAATGGGTGTATATACCACTAATCTACCATTGCAACTGTACATTTTTGGCAATGCTGTTTGAAATCTCCCTTGGAATCCATGCATGTTGCTTTATATAGTGTATGGTCTGTTGTTGAGTCTAATTGGTGTGCCCTAATGAGAAATGGGTGATTTTGATTCCTCATGTTTCTTTGCACTTTCTTTGTTATATTGCTAAGCTTTGCTTTGTGCATTTAGTCAGAGAATTGTAGCATGATGGGTCCACAATTGCTAATAATATGTTTTTTAAATAAATCTGTTTCTGTATAAAAACCTTTTGATAAACGTGTCAAGAATATGATAGTGAACTGTGTATGATAACGCTATGCAGATGTGACTGATTTTAGAATTTAGAATTCAAACTCAAGTGAGTATATGATTCTCTAAGCGAGTGATTGACAATGTTCAAATACTTGTAATCTTAAATATTTGTAATCTTAAATTATGAATGCATATGTAATGGGAAGACCATGTAAAGTACATGCGTTTTCTTTTAGATGTTCATAAAGTTGTTAAGGTTCTGTGAACTACACACAACTATAATAATAATAAAAAAACAAAACTAATGGTGCTTGTCAAGTCCCAAAAGAAGAATATTCTTCAGTCTGAATCCTAAGTACTAACTGGCCCTATCACTTAAAAAAACTTAACACAAAGAAGGAAGATGTTGCAATGGCGTCTGTTCTTGGCTTCTGCCTGGCCCAACGCTTAGAATACTTGTTTTCAGTCTCCACATATGATTTAGTTCACAGTCTTTTCAGAGTTCCTCTTCAATAAAACACAAATGTCCTCTCTATAGTTTTTTTCTTCTTCTTTGGAAAAGAAAGGAGTTTCCGCAACTACTTTTCTCAGCTTTTTGTTAAGTATTTCAAATCACTGCAGGATCATTGGTAATAAAATTAAATTAATGTATGCCCAACCTTCATAGAACTTGGACTCCCCAAAGTATTATGACGCCTTAGTAGTGTAACAAATCAAAGGTATTCGTCCCTTCTCCCCAAGGGGGAACCCCCCCCTTTGAGGCTAGGGAGTTGAGCTCAGCAAGACCCTCCCTAGGCATCTGGGCAAGCGGGACCTCAGTGGGAGAGACTCCCCCTTTGGGGACTAGGGCTCCCATTCCTCTGAGGAACTCCCTAGACCATCCAGCCTAGTAGCATATATGGCACTATTAGATATGAAGAACATTATAATACCCAGAGACTTGACTGAAGACAAAATTAAAATGTCTCCTGAGGAACAAGGGAAAGGATCTGTCTCTTTAAGAAAAGACATACAAATAACGGAGACAAAGAGACTGAATGAGGAGAACACGCATAGCAGAGGCGAAGCACAGAGAGAGAGAGAAGCCCACTGATAACGTGACGCTTGGATGAGGAGAGCCGCGGTGCCTGAGTCTGTCAGAAAGCTCCTGAACACCAGCGGGAAACTCTGGAGACTGGGCATTTACTGGCCGAAAGAAACAGAAGAAAAGGGAATGCTAATACCGGTGGTGGTGTGACGACGACAACTTTGTGGTGGGCCGTACGGCCATCGACCAAGGCCGAAATAACTAAGCTGGGGAGTCGGCAAGATGCCCTGCTACCAGTAGCCATACTCGGTTGCAAAGAAAGTGAAGACCGAGAACGGCTCACTGGTAGCACCAAGAAGCATGAGAACCAGAGTGGAGGATGGGAAACTGAGTGAGCGCAAAGCCAGAGAGCGTTCCCCTGAAGACCTAGAGGTAACAGAACGAATGGGAGAACTGGAACATCATTATAAAGTGGGATTAACATGTCGCAGTGAAATTGACAATTCCATAAATATAAAACCATTTAAATGGAACTGTGCTACGCCAATAAAGAGGATAACAAATAAGGCTGAAGGAGCAGACATAGGCCTCATCAGGAGTTGGGCGGATGGGTAAAAATGTGGCCGTAATGCTATTAGTGCCCGATTACTGCTCCACCCAATCCTGGGTTTGGGGAAACCTCCGAGCATTCACCTCCCGCTATGAGCTGGTGGTGAATGCGCCGACTTTCATGCCATTTCCAGCACACATTTCATGCCACAGTAATTGCGACGTAATTGCCCCATTGAGTCGTATGGACTAAAAAAAATGGGGACTAACCCTGCCACCGCAACTTGTGATCTGGCACGGTAAGGCTAATTGCATTGGTCGGTATCCCCGCAAATTTACCGCCGGAACAAATGAGAGAAAGTATTATGTGAATGTGACCCGAATACAAGTGAGCCAGACAAGGGAAGAATTCATCAAGTGACCCCAGGAGAGGGGGAGAATCAACTCACAAGAAATTATATCCCACTTGAGAAAACCTGGGTTACAATGGTATCTGGGATTATCCATCGAAAATAAATTAATTGAATTGAAATCCAACAAAGTGTATTAATTGAAAGTCATTTCCATTGAAATGCACTTTCATTGAATACATTTTGTTGGCTTTCGATTAGGGTTAGGGTTGGGTTAGGGTTGGGGTTAGGGTTAGGGTTGGGGGGGTGCCCTTGGGGGTTAGGGGTACTGGGGGGAACCCCAACCAAATAAAAAAAATGTTACATGAAGCTGGCCAGTGCCGAAATACTTTAAAGATTTCAGGCCTGGACAGCTCCATGTAACATTTCAATGAGGAAAATAAATGCATCGAAATGCTATCTTTTACATTTAAAAGTACAGTATTTTCGATGGACAAATTTCGATGGATATGTACTTTTAAATGTAAAAGATAGCATTTCGATGCATTTATTTTCTTTGCATTTTCTTCGATGGTTTTCCTTTTCGATGGTTCTTTTTCGATGAAAAGACCATAAACCGGTTACAAGAGTCAGGAGTGATATATAGGACTGACAAAAAACTAACAGGAAAGGGGAGATAAAACCCAAGAACATTGTAAATGAGCTACAAGAACTAATCCAGAACGTGGCAAGAGAATATTTAGAGATTTCCTATTAAACAGAATTTTGGGATAGAGAGGAGACATATTTACATCAGACAAAACTAGGAGAGGAAGACATTTTCCTGGTCTAATTTAAGTTAGTTAAAATAGTGGTTGGGTCAGTTAGAACTAGCTTTGGACGATGGACATATTCTTTTGGGACTTCCTGATGACTGACAAGCACCTTTAGTTATATACGTAGGCTGGGATACCGCTCTATCAATAGGGAAAGATAGGCCTTATCTTTATTTCAATAAAAAGCTGTCAAAATGTCCCTGAGTGTCCGCCTCCTTCTTCCGACCCAACCACAATAGGCATACTGACTCTAATTCAACGTAGTACAGGTGGGACGTCGGTCTGCTTGTGAGTTTTAGGTCCCCGTAACCTAGTTGGCTTTTCCAACCTTGTTGCAGAATGGTCACGCTACTCTCAATCAGTTTCACATAGGATGCCTGCACATCTGATTTTATCTGTTCCTCGTACCTTTGTTGGTTTTTCGCAGCTTTGGCATATAACATAAGCATCTCTTTCACTCTGTTTTACATAGGGTGGGAGTCTAATCAGTTCTCTCTGGTTTTCACAGTTTGTATCTCTTTTGCTCTGTCTTGCATAGGGCATAGCCCGTTTCTCTGTCTCAAGATTGTGTACCTTTGTCAACTTTCCCGGCTGTGGTACTCTCTGTTCGTGATACCCCAGTCTCCCTGGCCTCGTTGGGGTTGCCAAACAGGGAAACCAAAAATCATAGCCTTGGGTGGCATTTTGGTTTCAGGACCGTTCACTTCCCTGCTGGTGTTCGTATCCACAGCAAATGCTCTTGCGGTGTGGAGCTTGTGGACCAGGTATCCCTACGTCCTGCTGGTCTCAGTGTCGGTTACCGGGCGCCAGGCCCAGCACTGTTCTTCCATGGTCGCGCCACCAGCTAAGACACTTGTACTTCCATCTCCGTCTTGCTCTTGACTGGAGCCTCTAGCTCGGTTGGGACGACTACCATTCAGCCTCCAGATTGTGGCCCTTTCCTCCTCTACGCCACCGCTGGTTCCCGAGCTTGACGCGGCTCCACTCTAGAACTTGAAGCCCTACACATTAAATGGGCTATAGCCCATTTTTTAAATACTATCTGAAAGGTAGGAAATTTCACCTGGTTAGTGATCATGCTCCCCTTAAGTGGTTGAGTCTAAAAAAGATACCAATGCCAGAGTTATGCGCTGTTCTTTTGGATTTACAGACCCATTCTTTTTCGGTTAAACATTGTAAAGGAAGAGAACAGGGTAATGTTGATTTCCTTTCACGATTCCCAATACATGCTGTGAAAACCAGTGACCAAGGACTCTGGGATGGTTCCATAATACCAGAGTTCAGCATCTTCTCCACTTCCTGTATGACTACTTCTTTTCTTGCTTCAGGGATTTGGTATGATTTTAAATGGACAACCTTCCCTGGAGGTGTATGTATGCAGTGAATTAACCCTTTTACTCTCTTGTAGATCTCTCTGATTCTGTGACAGGTGGAGAGGAATCAAAGTATCTTTGTCTGACTCCTATTTTAAGAGACTAGTCAGCACCACAGTTGTCTTTTCTAGAGGATCCTCTGTCTATTCTGTAAGGAGATTTATATGATAGATATGGGTTTTGTTTTGCCGATCTGGTTGGGAGACCCGATAATTATATGGCTGAGTTTCTTCAATCACCTCATAGGTTCCATGCCATTTAGGTAACATCTTATCCTCGCATGTTGGCAGGAGAACAAGACATTTTTGGCCAATCAAGAATGACCTAAGTAGAGCCTGTTTATCATGAGAGGTCTTTTCGTTCTCTTGGGCTTTAGTCAGATGAGTGTGGACTATTTTTCATGGGTGGTCTCCGGGGCTGGTCACTGTGGCGCCGTTGGCGTCATTTTTCCAACCTACAAGTCTCCTCTCCCAAGATGGCGTCCAGTGCACTGTGCGATGTTCCAGTCCTTCCGGTAGGATCGGAGGAAGAAGCTCCTCCCCTTCACCTGGACATGGTACTTCAGTCCATGGATCCGGCACAGCAGTGCATTGCTACTGCTTTCGCCAGCTACGCTCTGTGAGTTTCGCTTCCTTCTACCAAATTGATCAGTACCTACTTTAAACCTTTCCTCTCTCATACTCTTATTCATCATTTGTGTGTGTATAGGGAATCCCCATTTGTTTGCAGACCCTCGTTGGACTCATCGATAATATCCATAAATAGGAACACACCCGTGTCCCCTTCCGACCGAGGTGATCTATTTATTTAAAGTCTTACTCTCCCGGTCTCTTTCTCTCTCTCAAGAGTAACAGTTTCCCTTTTCACTACAGAGCGGGTATGCCATCGCGTCTACTCAGACTACACTTCCTTACACTACCTTGATTTCATCAAGGAATCCGCTGTGCCAGTGTATTTTGCATTTCCCCACTAAGCCCGGTAGGTTATAAAACTGTTTCCCTCACATTCCTACCTATCTGAGTCCATCTCATTTCTGTCATCTCTCCAAAGGCTGGATCACTACAAGAACGAAGCCCTGCCTCTATCTATAGTCCAAACAAACCCCCAAGGCTTCCGGAGAAGGTATACTATTACGTCCTGTAGGAATACCACACTTCCTCCTGTCCTCTCTAACTGTGTTTCTCTTTCCTTCAGTCTCCTTCTGGTATAAGACTCTAAGGCCCGCATATACCCGCTTTTTTCTGACAACACTCTCCAGCTACAGAAGTATCCCAGACACACCCAGACTCACAGGGTTTTTTCCCCCACAAGGGTTTCCCTGGCGTTTTCTCTAAATGCCTGTGTTTCTAGGCATCGTGAGAGGACGCTAGGTGAGCTCTCCACTCTTCACTCTGATTCCGAAGACCAGGTCAGTGAGCCTTCTTTTCTATTGCCTGCATGCAGACCTCTGTGGCGGTCTTTTCAATACGTTTTTTGTAAGAACCTGGTGAGATATACAGGTGTACATATAACTATTGTAGTTTAGAGCTAACACTATTGCTCTCACAGTGGCCATGTGTTCTTTCAACCTTTTAGCAGAGTGGTAAAAGGGCTTCCTCTCTCTTCTGACAGGTCTCCCTTAACATGTCAAGGACATCCCACGGCTCCCCAGCCCAAAGTAACTCAAATGGTGAAAACCCTGTTGAGGATTGTGGTGTTTTTCATATGGCAAAAAGGGTCCAGGGTATCATAATATCCCAATTTCTGCCGTCATCCTCAACCAATTTCTTAATGACATTCTTAAGAGTTATGTTGAAAGGTTCCACTAATCTGTCGGTTTGCGGGTGGTAGATGGAGGTCCTACGAGTTTCAATATGTAGGATGTCTTTTACTTTGGCTATTAGCCGACTCATGAAGATAGAGCCCTGATCCGTTAGTTTCACTTTCGAGAAACCTACCCGTGAGAAAAATGGGGTTAGTTGTTTCAAAATCTGTTTCGACATACTATTGCGTAAGGGGAAAGCCTTTAGGTAGCGAGTTGCATAATCTACAATCAGCAAGATGTAACGATTCCTCAACCAAGATGGCTCAAGACCCCCGACTATTTCCATACCTATGCGAGAAAAGGGCACACAAATTATAGGCACACCAATGATAGGCAAAGGATGAAGCAGAGCTGGAGGTGGTATTTGGGAACTAGTCTTGTGACATGGCACAGGTGAGTATGACATTTTTCACATCCTTTTGTGAATTTTAGGTACCATTATCTGTGTTCTAGAAATGTCATCAGAGCTGAGGTCACCTCAGTAAAGTAGCCCATACCTTACAAAGAAGAATGTTCCCCCTTTTAGTCTTGCCTCGTTTTCAGGCACCACATATAAAAAAGCCTTTGCTATCAAGGGGGCATTCCGCTGGGCAAAGGCCAACTCAGGATTGATCTCAGCTTCCTCATTAAGGACTTCCGGTTTTCCTGTCTCAAATACTATTGGGGATTTTTCATCTGCAACCCGAAACACTTATCCCCCTCTATCCGATTGATCTGCTTTCTTTATTTCCTCCGTTTTGGGGAATCCAGCTCTTTCTAGAATCCTCGGAGCCCCCTGCCTATTATGTGGAATGCCTCTTTCCTGCCGTTTTGAATCAATATCTTCACATCCCCTATATTCGGGAGCGATGATGCCTGCTAAGATGTCTAAACCATATCGCCAAGTCAAGCCAATTTTGAGGCTAACCTGATGTCGGTGCCTAGGCAGGGGTACAAGAACCAGGTTAATGGGAATTAACATTTTGTCTCGGGGTAGCACCAATCCTCCCCTACTACTACACAGATCAAAGCCTATAGAATTTTCTGTAGCTACTGATGGACCAGAAGTTCAGTGACAATGTTTTTCAAACCTGAGGGTTCCCCAGTTTGTGTCAACTGACACTGATCCCACTGACACCATATGTGATGAACCAGGAATGAGATGTAGACTCTGACGACTTGATGTTTGTCAAAAACTTTTATTAAATGAAAAAGTGGTTGGGAAATGCCTCACTGTCCCTAACATAGGAGCTATTTCCCTACCTCAACTAATACTAAGGGCCTCCTCTCCTGTGTCAAGATGTCCAAAGAAAAAATGTCCTGTGTCTGAAAACGTATCCTAGCCCTCACACTCTAAAAGTACCTCTAAGGTGCTAAGGGTAATGTCTCGGACTTGTAAAGTATGCAAATGTTCAAGTTTAACAAAAAGGCGTAAATCCAACAATCGTTCCAAATGAATACTGTTCACTCCCTTCCCCAGGTTTCTTTCCACCAAAACAAAAGTTCTAAAAGAATAACCAAGTTCTTTGTAGCTCAAGATGATAACTCCCCTCCTCTTGATGTTGCAACTTATTCCTGGGTAAATGTCTCCCTTCCCCAAGTCCTTGTCACATTCAAGGTAATCCAAAAACCCTAAAAGCATGAATCTTCCTTGGGATTCTCTGACTCACACATCAACTACCCCGGGTATACTCCCCTGCCAGGTTCTTTCATATAATTCCTTGATACAATTTGGGTCCCAGACTCGCAAAAACACTGGGTATACTCTCTTCTCACATACACTGTGTTCACTTCACCTGCTTGGCTTTGCCTGGTATATTCTCTTGCCAGGACTATCCTTATGTAGTTCACTTCACCCACTTGGCTTTGCCTGGTATACTCTCCTGCCAGGATTTTCCTTGTGTAGTTCACTTTGCCTACTTGGCTCTGCCTGGTATACTCGCCTGCCAGAACTTTCTTTCAACATTTATTTCACTTCAGTCTTTTATGCTTCACTGTTTTATTTTATAATGTGGCTACAGGTCTCAGAACCTTTCCCATGGTTTCCTCAAGTTATTATTAAATTTCCCAGGGGACCTGTTAGCTTGCTCAGGCTTTCCGGCATGGTTTTAAACCATTTCGGGCCAATCACCTTCTTCCAGTGACTAAACTTCTGGTGTCGGTTCACAGTAAGAGTAATCATCATTGCTCCTTGTCTATTTCTTGTCTCAGTTCTTGTTTCTTTACTTGTTCTCTGATACTGGGGAATACTGCCAGTAAAATTGTCAAATCAAATTGTTGAAGGGGGTGATGACAATATGCCATTAGGACATGAGGGCTGGAGGGAATATCCTTAAATGGCAAAGGGGAATATTGTGCCTCACCTGACGATGTTGCGTCATCCCCCGAGGGTTGCCTCCCCCCAGGTGGTCCTCCTTGAAATAGCTGCCCCCCAGGGTCAGGATCATGTGGCTGCTGCCCTCCCCTGGCCACTTTAGGAGAAGCTATCTCAGGGAAAGTAGTGATTACATCATCAGATTCATCACAAGTCAGACACATCAGGGCTCCTATTTTCCGCAACGTTGTAGCTGAGGTAGTGGCCACCAATAATACAATTTTTAGGGTTAAGGAATGTAGGACTCAGACTACAGTGGGTCAGGATTCAGTGGTATTTATTTAAATAAAAGAAAAAACCCATTGTGACGAATCTGAGCATGTCATCCCTTCTCCCCTAGGAGGAGACCCCCTCCCATGGGGCCAGGGTGGTGCGTCCACAGTACAATAGTCTGCCTCAGGGTACCCCCTTATGGAACTAGGGACGACTATATTCAAAGAATGTGGTATGCCCCTGCATTAGTACTCCTAAACCCCTCTCCAATGTTCAATCCTCCACTCCCTTCTTTTGATAAAGCCAATATCTGTTTTAGTCAGGTTAGTCAATCCATACTATTCAAACCCTAGAAAATGCAAAGTCTTTTTCATCTGACTCTATGGCATGTACTGAAAAGAAGAAGACGATCAGAAGTCCAGGGAATACTAGGGAGAAACAGAAGGAGCATTCTAGCTTCGCAATGACTGAGAAGAAGAAGAAGAAGTAGATGATCAGGAGTGCAAGGATCATTATCGAAAAGCAGAATGAGCACTCTAGTTTCCCAATGAACGTGATTGGCCCAAAGCAACTACCTTTCCCAACGGGGGAGCTTTATTGTCAGACAGCTGAGATGCAAAAGAGGGACGGTCTTCCAAGGAGGAAACCGGCAAGCGGTGCCACGGGGAGCTGGACGAGAGTGAACTGGATAGAAGCCGAGAGCGGAGGAAGAGCAGATCGAGAGCCAGATCCCGGAAGCCAGGACTGCTCATGTTATTGCCATCTAGAACCTCAGGGCCTCCCGAGCAACGATGAAGCAACCAGCAGAGAGGATGCACCGCCGGGAAGAAGCAGATGTCATGGAAGCCAGTGCCAGCTGCAAGGAAGCCCCGAATGTGACAGGGGCCTCCAGAGAAGCTGCCGCCGCTCAGGACATGCTGGTACTTTCCAGTGGGAAGCAAACAGGTACGCAGGTTACCCGAGTGGCGCAGGAGGTCCGGGGGAGCAAAGGGGTGAAGGCAGAGTCTACAGAAAGAGAGTCTGGGACCCTGGGAAACTGAGTACAAGTCTGGGACATGCACTCAATTGAATACCAGAAACAAAAGCCAACCTGAACATTGCGAGTCTGGGACTCACACCCATATGAGAGACAGAAACAAAGCCAAACCGAATATTGCGAGTCTGGGACCCACACCCAAAGAGAGCTAGCCTATGTTATAACTGTTACTTGGCAAAAGAGTAAACCAAGTAACTGTGATTGTTACAAGTCTGGGACTCGAACCCATAGAGGGACAGTCCATGAGAGGATGAAGGCTTGGCAGGAGAGCATACCAAATTGAATTGAATGTTGCAAGTCTGCGACCCGCACCCAAATAGGAAGTTTCATGAAAGAAGAACTGCTTGGCAGGAGAGTGAACCAAGCAGTTATATTGCGAGTCTTGGACCGCACTCAAAATAAGAGAAGAAAATACAGTGCAACAAATCCTACATTTGGCAAAGGGAGTGTGCCAAGTTGTTAGGGTAAATAGGAGAAGAATAAAGAGGATATTCTTGTGAACAACCTATTGACATTTGTAGAAGTCAGTACAGGCCTGAAGGGCCTCAAAAGGAAAAGAACACTATATTAATAAATCTGGGGAAAGGATTATGACCCTAACCTTGCAGGAAGACAGTTTTGAAAATGTCTTTATTTGGGGCACCATGTTCCCAAGAGACTGAGTACTTTTCTGTTACTTGTCAAAAGGAAATCCCCAAGGCAGGGGGAAACCCTACAGCAATGAAGAGTCAGGATACCGCTGAGAGGCAAACTAAGTTATTATTAGAGAAAGACAAACAGCAAGATACAGTAATACAGAATGACAGGTGACAGGTGTGATCAGTTGTCAGACGGAGAGCTCTCTGGCAGTGTTAGGTCAGAGCGTTTCTTATATAGCCTTGCAAGTTTCTGTATTGTTGCTAGGAGTTATAGTATCAGGACAATCCTGCCACATCAACCCCCATTTGGTCGTCCCTGGGACAGCGTAAAGACCACAGTGCGCAGGTTGGCCTTTTGGGAGGGATGGTACTGGAGAAGGAGGTGTAGCAGTGTAAACGTGGCAGTGTATACTGTGATGGGGGACAACTAAGGCCAGTCATATTCGGGAAATAACACTGTGGTGAAAGGAATTCTTCCACTATCGTGTTGTTGGGGTGTGTGCCCAGGCATAATAATCTGAGACATCCATTAGATCGGCATATGTCCTTGAGAAATTTGCGGAACGTATTGGTATCTGGGGACATGAATACTGAAGTGCTGGGCAGTAGTCCCAGAAAAACAGTCAGCGGGGGTAACATGCCTGATATGTGTTGGGAATACCAATTTCTGTGCTGATGATATTTAGTCCAGGCACTCCCCACCTTGGTCAGTGTATATCACGGCAGTATACCTAGAGATACTGGTGTGGAAAGACGTGAGGAGGGAGAGAAAGGACAGGGTCCAATACTTTAAAATCGATGACACTGTGCAAGAAACAAGCATATCACACGTACACTTATTACAACAAGAAATCTTGCTCGCCAGTCAGGCCAGTATCTTGTCCACGGGATGCTTGCTTGAGTAGCCTGTGAACGCAAAACGTGAGCAGTAATCATTTGCAAGACATTGTAGGTATGTGATCAGAGAAACATCAGTTATGCAGTGGGCATGAGGTGGCAATAATATTCCTAACTTTTGCTGTCCAGCCCTACGCAGAATGGGGCCTTCTGTTATGATATGTTATTTGGCATTCATGTAGCGCTCTATATATCATTGGTATGACCTCAAAGTGCTGGAAGGTTGAACGCCCTCGGGGACCGTGGTCCAGGTCAGTTGAGAGTAAGGTGGCATAGGGTCCATGGGTGAACCGATTATGTGTGCAGCTGAAGCGACTGTGATGGTAGCTGTATCCTAGCATTAGGTTTGGTGGCATATGATATCAGTAGAATGTGTGCAGTCAGGGCGATGGTCACCAGGATTGGTTTAGGGCTGCGTTAGGCCTGTTTACGACGCTTCTAGGTCGAATTCGAGGGGTATAGCTGCCTTTTATCAGAGTGTTGAGGTGTTCATGAGGTAATGTTTGTATGTGAACAGCTAGGCCGAAATTGATCGAGTGGTATAGCTGCATTCTAATTGTGTGTTGGTGTAGAGAAGAGAGTGAGCCTAGCAATATGAGAAGTGAGTGTATGGGAGGAGGGTTTGATTTATTGGGTTCGCTGTTTCGGAATTAAGGTCTTCGTTTGCAATTGCCATGTTCAGAGTAAACTTATTCGTAATTTATTAGCTGTCTTCAGTGGTGTTACTGCTCACAATTTCCTAACATTTGTCATCAGGTAGCAAGGTTAGATGGTCATATTCGGCATTATGGAAAGAGCCAGGTTTTTAGAACTTTGCAAAAGGCCATGTAGTTGTGGGCGTTTTGAATATGAGAGGGGAGAGAGTTCCACAGAGTAGGGGCAAAGGTTGAAAAAGCCGATCCTCCGATCCTGACAGAGTTGGGGTTGGAATAGCTAGAAAGAGGGCAGAGCTTGATCTGAGGGTGCGTGATGGGAGGTAGGGTTTTATTTTTTCTTGCAGGTATGTTGGGCCGGTCTTGTGCACTGCTCGATGGGTAATGCATAGGGTCTTGAAGGTGGCCCTTCGTCTGACTGTGAGCCAGTGGAAGGTTTGAAGAGCGGGAGAGATGTGGTGTCTGTGACCCAGGGCGAGGAGGAGTTTGGCAGCAGCGTTTTGGGCTCTTTGTAGTTTGTTGAGTTGGTATGCTGGCGGTGCTCCCATGTATAAGGAGTTGGCATAGTCCAGTCTTGACATAACAATAGACATAACAGTGGCGAGTCGGTTGTGGAGAGGTAAGGAAAAATGTGTCTTAGAGGTTTTAGGTGATAGTGACAGCATTTTGAAACATTATTGATCTGATGGGAGAGGGTTAGGCCTAGTCCATAGTGCAGCCAAGGTTTTTGACTATATTGGAGGGAGGGGGAGGTGTGCCGAGGGGGGAGCATGGGAGCGGTTGTGGGAGAAGGGCAGTGTTGCTGCACACCATGATTTTAGTTTTATCGGGATTCAAAAGGAGGTAGTTACAAGTCATGCATCGTCAATATCACAGAGACAAGCCTCAAGGTCAGGGTGTGGGTCAATGTTAGTCTTGGAGATTCTTAGGATAATTTGGGTATTGTCAGCATAGCTGTAACCAGAGAGGTTGTGCACGCGGATGATTCCTGGTAGAGTGGTGAGATAGAGGTTAAAGAGGAGAGCAGAGAGGCATGCACCTTGGGGTACTCCAGTGTTGATGGGGTGAGCAGTTGAGACAAAAGGGGGAAGGAAGATGGTTTGTTTCCTGTTGCTAAGTAAGCAGGCAATCCATTTGAGTGCGAAGCCACAGATTCCTAGGGAGTGGAGGCGGTCAAGGAGGAATGAATGGTTAACACTGTCAAAGGCTGCAGAGAGATCGAGGAGTATCAGTGCTGCGCATCCCTCAGAATCTGCCGTGACCTTGAGATCATCCCAGATCGAGACCAGGGTGGTTTCTGTTCCATGTCGAGGTCTGAAGCCTGATGATGCAGGGTCAAGGAGATTGTTTGATTCTACAAAGCAGTTGAGCTGGGGGTATGCAGTCTGGTCAATGAGTTTCACTAGAAATCTGGTGTTGGAGATCGGTCTGTCATTCTTGGATTCAAGAGGGTCAAGGGATGCCTTTTTTAGAAGTGGCTTGATGTGCACAGTTTTAAAGGCAAAGGCTTCTGGGAAGAGGCCAAAGGTGAGGAAGTCGTTAAGTATAGCTCTTGCATGTTCTTCTGCGCATGTAGAGGAGAATATTTATTTCAGAACAGAGGCGGAGTAAGGGTCGAGGGGTGATCAGAGCATCTGCTGCCTGTTAGTAGGTCAAGCAACTTGCCTCTGGAGATGGGTTTGAAAGAGTCGAAGGTTGGTCGAGTGGGCGTTGGGGCAATGGGATCAGGAGATGTCAGTGTAGGGCAGGGTTTCAGCAAGGAGCGTTTGAAGTGAAGGGTTGTCGTCCGGTCAAGTGCGATGTTGTAGAGATGTAGTGAGAGGGAGTCACAGAGTGATTGTGTGGGAGTGGATTGGGCGGGGGTGCAAGCAGGTTTCACAAATTCAGACATGATCTTGTGGAGTTCTTTGCTGCTGCTGCCACAGTTCAGAATTCATTTATTTTAATAGGCTTTTTTGGCCTTACGGATCTCGGATTTGTAATTACAGTGGTGGAGGGCGAACAAGGATGTGGTGGGGTTGGTTTTAGAAGTTCGCCATTTGCATTCAAGAGTTATTTTGTTTTTTGAGTGTCCTCAGAAGGGGAGTGAACCATTTGGGGGACGGTCCTTTGCGTTACATTGCAGGGCACGAGGCGGAGAGCGGAATTAGTGATTCTTCAAGCCAGGAGTCGAAAGATCTGATGGTTAAGGCTCTACCATAGGACAACGTGCAGGGGGATACAGTAGCAGGGCTTCAGCTAAGTTAGGGAGTACTTTGACTCTGTTCCAGCATTTGTGGACATGTGTTGGGGCAGGGGTGGCCGCAGGAGGTGGGGCTGCAGTGTGGATTGAGAAAAGGATGCAAAGTGGTCTGTCCAGATAAGTGGTTTGGGACTAGAACTAGAGACCAGATCATAGGAGCTGAAGATCGAATCAAGGGTGTGCCCACCTGAGTGGGTTGGATGTTGGGAGAGGTTGTGTTAGTCCAAATATGAGCTACTGCAAATAAATGAAGACACACCAGTCACAGAACAAATATATAACAACGGTTTATTGCTTATGCAGACCCAGATTCATCCATGTATGTGTACAGCCATAGAGAAGATGGGTGAAGGTATGGTGGAACAGATATGCTTTATACATTTTCGGATCACTTCAAATTCGTACCAGTTCATCGTGAGTTCATGGTTCATGACCGGTGAAATGTGGGCATTTTGCTATGGCAACATGTGCTTCAGCGTCATCCCTCAGACAATTTACTGTCTGGGAACAGAGCAGAGCGGAGTGTAGGAGTATAACTTGTTCATAGCACAAGGTAACATTTCTCGCGCCCCTTTATCTATATGTTGCTTCTAACTAAAAGGTCAATCTGAATTTCGACTCAGTAGTTCAGGCTTTCAGAAATACACATGGCATTAATTATGCTCCTTTTAATCATCTAGTCGCACAATTAGCCTCGGAGAGTCAGGAGTCAGGAAGACAGGAAGGTATATAAACTACTGATTATAGCTCCGGGAGGATAGCTCAGCGGCAGCATGCGCGTCTTGGAAGCAAGACGACACGAAGCAGCAACAGGTTCGATCCCCGGGTCCGCGCTTAGAAACCTCCGGGTGTTTAAGCGCGTTATAAATACGTAACTAAGACAAAAAAAACGCAATTTCGCAACTAAGAAAAACAAACAATTCCTGTAACAGCGCCTCGATGCCTGCGGGCTGTGTGAGCGCTTTATAAATGTAAATAAATAAATACGTTTGTGCCAGCTCTTCAAGGTCTCAAGTTAAAGACAAACAATGTGCTCAGCATTTCTGTGCAAAGACCTGTTAAGAGCTTTCCAAGCTGTGAACCTTCACCGTATGTGGAGTGAAAACCTGAAAAGTGAGTAAAATGGCTAAGATGAAGTTTGGATGGTGTGATTCAATGTGTGCGCTTAGGCCAACACAACATAATACAGAACGGATGTACTTTTACAGTTGAGTGAATCTAGAACAGCAATTACCTAGCACAGAACCTAGAACAGGCAATCATTGTATACAACGACAGCAGAACAGGATGACCCTGATGATAACAGCGAGTGCTGAGAATATTTTCCAACCGCAGGTTCTAAGCATTTTCCATGTCCATGTTCCAATGTCCCAATCCCCTTCAGGAACGTGAACTTTAGAGCTCAGTGTATGCAACCTTTTGATAGCTTGAAACACAGTGGGGAGGAATCAGGTACATACACACAACATGCAGACCCAACCATTTTGCATACACCACCACGCTCAGTTAACATGACGTCTAAAACCATTCTATTCTGAAGAGCAACTAACCTAATGGCTCTTTGTTCCAATGTCATGTTAAACAGTATGTCAATTGTTTCATTGATAGTGTTCTCTAACACTCTAGCCAATCTTCTAATATCTCTAGAGTTTAGTATTTGCCCCGAAAAAAGAACCATGGATTTTCTACATCACCTAGTATCTGAAGTGAAGTGTCATCGTCGATTCCCCTCGTAGGGCAAAGTTTCAGTATTTCTACAGTGGATGTGACATAAACACCTGGCAACAGTATCCCCAGGAAACAAGTTCCTTTCCAATCTTTAGGTAACCATGGATTAGCTTCCTTGCCACAGAAAAAGTAAATGGATCCCCCATTGTATAAGGGCCTATTCTCGTTTATAAAAACCGCAGTGTTCATACATTTATAATACATGCCCATATACCGGGAACCTTCTTTACGTAAACAGAATGGTACTGTGTCAGGATCATGATTAATGGTGTAGGGTGGTGGAATCGCTTCCCTATTTCCTACTGGTAACATTCAAAATGAGATCATAGATTGATAGGGTCTAGAATTATTATCAGTATTTTTGGCGGAGGCAGTATTGGTCATGCTTTTATTTGCAAAGACAGAACATCCTAGGGGTAACAGGACTAGTCGGTCAAATTCATTAATGTTTGTCCCATCGAAATTACCAGTGGCACTATCGTTCCATTTCTCAAAGAATAGAGCTCTAAACAATGCATAGCAAGAAGTTGATAGTGCAAGTGGATATATGTACCAACCTAACCCTTTCTCATCATGCTTTGGTAGGTAGAATCGCATGAGTGGCATTCATGATCTGTATGAGTGTGTTGTTATGATACCCTTCTCTGTGTTGGAGATCAAGTGGACGAAGAGTATGGGAGTGTAACTAGTATATTACTGCCTACTGTCCGCGCAACACCTTTGTCTCCTTACTGAGTGGACGTGAGCTCTCCAGATACCATAAAACAGGTATCAATGTTATTACTATACATGGTAGAATTGCTATTATTATAAACCTGTCCCTAGTGGACCATAGCCCTCTAGATATGGGCTCTCCAGTGGTGATATTTTCCATGTCCTCGTTTCTACGCGCCCCAAATATAGGCATAGTGTTTAGTGTCCGTTAAGAGGCCTCACAGAAACAGGCTCTATATATTCATCCGTAGGTGGCACTTGACCACGTGGCCAATCTTGCTTCTAGTCTTCTTACCCTGCCCCCCTCTGCAAATCCCTCTGCAAATCCTTGAAGCGTCTTTAGGGGGATTGGAGGGAAGGTCTTTGGTTTCTTGTGGGTGCAGTAATCATACTACACTTTCCTATTCTACAAAATATCATACCCTAGCTATTTCCATGGTCGAAGATTGTACCTTGTTGCTCCAGGTACAGAGTTGTCTGTGAACAAAGGATCAGTAGCTGAAGAAAGCGATGCATTCTAAAGCTGTCAGGGCTCGAAATTATGCTCAGGATCAGAATGGGTGCAGTCACTTAAAGGCACACACTAGGTTTCAAGATCATCAACCCCCTCCTTTACCCACGTGTTGTAGAGTAAAGGCAAGGGCACTCGTTTGAGGTGTGCTGCATGAGTAGCCAGCAGCACCTGATAGGTACCCTTCCAGCGAGCTACAAGACTCGATTTTCTATCAAAGTCCTTGATGAGCACAAACTTACCAGGTCGAATGAGGTGACCAGGTCCCTCGTATTTTTCGGGCAAAGCTGCTCAAACCTGCTCAAACCTGTTGGTGAAATACAGGTTTTGAGTCAATTGGTCATAGTAATAAGTTAATAATGGGTACTCAATGTCAGACAGCTTTTTAGGTCTAGTTGTGTTCCATATATTAGCAGGTCTCCCCATTACTATTTCATAGGGAGAAAGCCCTGTTCTTGTCTGAGCAGCAGTTCTCATAGACAGTAATGCTAAAGGTAAGGCGTCGGGCCATTTCACTTTGCTATGTGCACACACCTTTGCTTGTTTGTTCTTAAGGATACCATTATGGCGCTCGACCAAACCAGCACTCTGAGGATGTCTCGCGGAATGAAATCGTTTATCAATCTATAGCGCCTCGCATACCTGTAGTATGACGGCGGCTATAAAGTGAGACCAAATTACTCTGGGTAACCCGAATCTAGGGAAGTACTCTTTCAGCATGACTTTTGCACTGGATATGGCAGTGTTATCCTTCAAAGGGAAAGCCTCAACCCATTTACTGAATGCACATATTACTACTAACACATATTTGTAGTTCTGGCATCGCTCTCTCAATTAAATCAAAGTGAATCACTTCGAATGGCATGGAGGGAGGTCCGAAACTACCTTTAGGTGCATGGCGTTCTGAGCTAGTCGTTTTGCGACTTTGGGAATGTTGTTATTATTCCATACCGGGTCTAGATGTTTACAAATACTCTTCGCACCGATGTGGGCTGACCCATGTGCCATTTTAATTACATCTGTTATATATGCGTTGGGCAGCATCCACCTCTGTTTCTCGTGGTCAACCCAACAACCCGCATTATCCAACCCTGCAGGTCCAGAACCCCAAAGGTCAATCTCCTCTTTTGTGGCTTCAGCCTGAATTTCCTTCACACTGCTAATACCCTCCTCCATCATCCCAGTCTCAGCAACCCACCTCGCAGAATCCAACACATACATTTTAAATTGTGGGTCAGTGGCAGTTTGTTTTGCTATTTTGTCTGCAATTGCATTTCCTTTCCCAATGTCGTCAGTCAGCCTCTAGTGTGCTGTGCATTTCATTATTGCTGGTTGTTTAGCAAGAGCCAGTGCGGATAACAGTTGCACTATTAAGGGACCATGCTGAATCGTCGTACCATGAGATGTTACAAATCCCCTTTCAGCCCATAATCTCCCAAAGTTGTGAGCTACTCCAAAGGCATACTGACTATCAGTATAAACATTTACATTAAGCCCATGGGATATTTCACAAGCCCTAGTCAATGTGACTATCTCTGCAGCCTGGGCAGAGTTGTAGGGAATTTTCCTGCCTTCGATAATGATGTCTAAGGTGGTGATTGCATAGGCAGCAGTAGAAGTGCAGTTTAAAACAAGAACCATCACAAAATTGCTCTCCATCAGGGATGTCAATGGTGTATCATTCAAATCAATTCTGCCTTTGGTGTCATTCTCAGTGACAGACAGGCAATCAAAGGATGCGTCGTTAATGTAGTCCTCATCCAGAGGAGGCAAAAGTTCAGCCAGATTCAAAAAACAGTATCTCTTAATTTTGATGTGAGGTGCAAATAGGATCAACTCATACCTCGTGAGTCTGGCAGATGTGAGATGCTGAGTTTGAGTTCTATTTAACAGAAGATCTACTGAGTGAGGTACCATCACGGTTAAAGACTGACCCAAAACCATAACTTCACTTTGTTTCACTGAGGCAGCAGCAGCAACTGCAGCCCTAAGACATTTCCGCAAAGTGCATGCAACAGGGTCTAACGTGGAGGAAAAACAGCCGCATGGTCTGTTTCTTCCTCCATGTTCCTGTGTCAAAACAGTTAAAGCGCATCTGTTTCTTTCATGCACAAATAGGACGAACTCCTTATTATAATTTGGTGTGCCCAATATTGGCGTGGAACATAATCAAAAAAGTGTCCTTACAATCCATATCCCAAGGCAGCGGTAAAGCTACATCCTTCATTGTCAATGGCAACATTGGCTTAATCAAAAGTGAAAAATTCAGAATCCATTGTCTGCAATATGAAGCCATTCCAATAAAAGCCCTAACCTCTTTCTACGTATTTGGTACCGTCATGCCAGAGGTGCTTTGTATCCTTTTAGGGGCAAGATGTCTACCCTCCTTCGACAGGAGATAGCCTAAGTAGGCGACCTCCTGTTGGCAATATTGGAACTTTTTCAAAGATGCCTTAAACCATGGTCAGCTAGATGCTTCAACAATAAAATAGTGCCCTCCTTGCAAGCGCTTTCCGAATCTGCAGCAATAAGCAGGTCATCAATGTACTGTATCAGTGTGCAAGTGGAAGGCAGATCAAGCATATCGAGTTGTTCCTTGAGGGCCCTGCTGTAAATGCTAGAACTCTCAGTGTACCCTTGCAGTATTCTTGTGAAAGTGAAAGAGCATCCTCCAAGGGAAAATGCAAACAAATATCTACTGTCTGGGTGAATGGGTATGCTGAAAAATGCACTCCAAGTCGATGACAGAAAAATGCGTAGCTGTAATAGGAATTATAGTCAAAATGGTGGTGATGTCAGGGATAATGGGAAACTGTGATGCTACTACCATGTTAATCGCGCGAACATGAATAACAAAACGATAGGGTAATGCATTGTCACCTTTCTTACAAACAGGCAAGACAGGACTTTTGCATGTGCTACCAGAAATCTCTTCAATAACACCTTGATGCATTAAATCAGAAACAATACTTTTAAGTGCTTGTCACCCTCAACAGAAACTTTATACTGTGGAATGTGTGGTAACGTAATACCGGAGTTTAACACTATGCACACTGGTTCGACATCTAGTATCCCTACATGGTTGTCATTTACCACCCATAAATATGTAGGCACCTGGTACAATTCACTCGGTAAAGGCAAAGCCATAAATTGTGAGGCGGAATTCAGCTGGGGAGAAATAGTCACGTACACTCCATCTGGTGAGCAGTAAATTACTGCGTGCAATTTCTTCAACAAATTTAACCCTAGCAGATTTTCACTGCAATATGTAGTCAATAAAAATGGACATGAGTCAGTGAATGATCCCAAAGCTATTGGCACCGGTCGAGAAACCAGACTCACTACTGGAGTACCAGAAAACCCTACTGATATATTGTTTTGCCCTGACAGGTGAATATCTGGAACCCACAGATGGTCAATGGAGCACTTCTGAGCTCCTGTGTCCACCAAAAAAGTGTGTGCTCTATCCCCGACTTTCATTTCTATGTAGGGTCCTTTTTGATCTACGGGGATAGAAGTAGGTACCAGACCCTGCTTTGGGCTGTCCTAGTGAAATAAAACATTGTCGATGTAAACTCTTCAGTGAAATAAGTATGAGTAGTGTTGTCAAAACTGTTCGCGTTCCCAGTGTTCTGTTGCTGCCCCCCTGATTACTCATATTATTATCATGTTGTTGGTTTTTGGCAAACTGATTCCTATTCGGTCCATGCACACCATTGCATGCTCCCAGTCTTTTACTGAGCGTACCATTCACTCTCTGCTGGATGATCGGACACTGTGCCCTCCAGTAGCCCTCTTGCTTACAATAGGCACATTGGTTCATATTAACAGGCCCTATATATGGGATGAACTGTCCTCTCGGTTGTGTGTTTTCCCCCCACGGTCCTCTTGCAATTTGCTGCAAAAGCACCCTCGTTTTTAAGTCCACCTTTTTCTTGTCAAACTTCTCCTTTTCATTGTTCACTCTGTTCTCATAATACTGAGCCATATGGAGAACTTCAGATTGTGACTTTGCCTGCCATGCACTTTCAGAGGCAGTGATCCGCGACTGAATGTCAGGCAATAGCCCTTGTACAAACTTGTCAAGAAACAATCTCTTTCCTGGTTCCGTACTCAAATCCTGGCTACTGAAATCTGAAAATACCTGCTCAAACCTGTTCAAATACTTGGTTGCTCCCTCTGTCTCCCCTTGCACGCACGCAGTTAATTTATCCCAAATCATTCTTTTTTCAGGCAGTGGAGTCTTGAGTTTAGTCACAATGTGGTTTGGTAACATTAATATGACCTGAGGAGGCTTCTCCCCAGCTTTTCTAGACCTATCAGCTAGTTCCAATGCAGCCCAAGTATCGCACATAGCAGGTTGATCGTATGCTGTCCTAATCTACTTCCATAAATCTGCCGGTAAAATCACCAGAAATAATAAATCGATGCCACCTAAAGTGAAAACCGATGAATTTAAAACAGATTCTATTTCTTTGTAGAACCCTGAAGGATTCTTCCTAATGTCTGGGATAGACTGCTTAAGGGTATTTACTTCCTGCAGCGAGAATGGAACATGAACAAATTGCAAAATATAGCGTGCAGCAATAGTTGTGGCAGGTGCGCCGTCGATGCCAGGTATCTCTACTTTAGGCACAAAGGTAGGAGGAACCTCTCTCCTGGGTAGCTGTGTAGTGGGAAACTTATGTGATTGTTTATTAAGGAGTAAAGCCAAGTCGAGAGACAATGAGGTTGGCGCGGTTTCAGCGGAATAAACGCGTTTATATATTACCATAATATCAGCGGGACAACACAACTTCTTTTTTAAGCATTTATCCTGTAAATATTCAATCATAACTTGTAATACCTTTCTTTGCATAGGAGGAAAACATTGGCTAAATGTGTTATGAATATCAATAGGTGAAATGGAAGCATCTGAGATCCATCTAAGAGCGTCTCTCGTGCATATGTGCATTTCTTCACTAACAGTTTTTGGTGCGGGACAAAATCTCTTCTGCACAAACAATGTTTGTCGTTTACCTCTGTCCAATTCTTTTTGGTGTAGGTGGTCTATTTCTCGTTTAAAGAAAAAATATTTTGACAAGTGTTTCCGCACTTTCAGTGTGGTATTCCTAGTACAAGACAAGAAATTTAAATCCTGCGATTCCTGTGGAACAGCAGAGTCAGTTAGATCGCCCCAAATTTGGCTAGGTATAGCTCCATTTGTTCTAGTATTACCTTCTGTTCAGGGATACCACCATGGTCTGCTAGAGAGCCCGAAGCGGCTGCTTCATCACCCTCTTCTATGTATCTCTCTGCCCATTTCTGCAACACCTTCTTACGTGCAGGAGGTATTGTGCTACGAGTTACAATTCTCTGATTGCAAGGGATATTCACAGGTGCCAAAAGTGGAGTAGTAGAAGTAATCAGTATCGAAAGTAGGAGTAAGTCGTGTGCACTAGGAGGCAAAGGAAAATCATCAGAGTGTGAGGCTGGTACTGGTGGCTGTGCTTGCGTTTGTGGTGGTACATATGGAGGCGTTGCGGTAGGGGATGTTCGTCTTTCATTCAGTCATTTATTTATCAACTCATTAGATGCATGCAATTCTTTTGGAGGGTATATTTTTTGCACTTCTAATTGCAACCCTCTATCCATACTCTTAAGAGCTTCTTCTTGTTTCTGGAGGTCATGCATCAAAGTTTTCCCAGCTTGAGCAATGTGTCTATGTGCATATTTCTCTCTGCTTTTGAGGTGTTGGGTGGCTTCCATCTGCCAATCCCTAACAGCATCAAAGACAGCAGGCCTAGCTTTTTTGCTCAACAATACGGACTCCAGGTGCTGTATTCTAGCCATTTCAAAACTTCCCGACTCTGGCCATTGAAGTTCTACTTCATGTCTGGTCTGACAATGCCAAATACTATTGAACACTGTAGCTCCTAAACCAAATGTCAAATACACATCATAAGCCGGCTGTTACACTCACCTGGTATCCACGGGGACGCCACCCAGCCGGGTTGCTCGCTGGTATACCTCTCAGTGGTTCCCAGATGTGGCCTGCAGGTAAGGTTCCGCCTGAAAATACAGGAGGACTGTGTTCAAGACTGGCCGATCGAGGTAAGTATCCTCCCACCAGCCAGTATGCCTTCAGCCCCTCTGGGCCCTCTCCTCACCTTGTTGTAGAATTAGGCGTGGTCTCCGTCCTGCCTTCTTGGAAGGGGCGCGTTGTCTTTCATGGGCGTGTACGGTCCAGTTACTTCACTTACGCCGGCCCGTTTGATGTCTTTCAGGTAGATCTTATTGCTGTTTTTACATATTGTGTTGTTATTCCTGCATGCCTTTCTTTGTTTAATAATGTCTCTTTTCTCCCTTAGACATGCAGAGCTTCAGCGTGGTGAACTGGCTGAGTTGGGCCTCACCGGTAAATGATGGCACGTAATAAGCGCTATGATGCAGTAAGTAAGCGCTATGCACAGCGCTCCGATGTCTTGCCTTTGCTAACCAGTCTTCCTTCTTTTCTCGTAGGTTGCGGTGTTCTCCCAGCGCGTGTGGAATTTCCGGAGCGCTGCCAGCCGAGAGGCGACCAGCCAGGTAAGCCTTTTGAGCAGTTTGTAGTTTTGCAATGTCTCTAATGCCTTCTTTAATGTTGCCTTTACCTTCCTCTTTCAGGTCTTTCGGTCCGGGAGGCGTGCAGATCCAAGGTAGCTGATCACAGGAGCTGCAAGCAGATAAAGATGGAGATTGCAGGTAAGATGCTGCAGCTAATGATGTTCCTTTTGTCTCCTTGCAGGTTCGGCTTCTCCGATGCTCGTGGGTATAGCTGGACACGGTGAGCGTCACGTTGCAGACTGCAAAGTAACGCGAAGTGTGTTGTCTTGTTGGGGTGTGGTTTAAATAGCCCCAACAAAGTAGCCCATGTAAAATAGTCCCTAGGCCACCACACCCAAAACACTATACCACATAGCTTGGTTCCTAGGAGCCAAGCTATGTGGGCCCCTCCATGTTGGTTGAAAGCCTCAATAAAATAGTTCCCTGAACACATATCTATCACGGTGCATGAGCCTGGTGCCATGGGTGCCAGGACTGGCTCCAAGAGGGCTTTTGAAGTGGAGGCCAGGCCTTATTAGAGTCCTGATTCCAGCTGGCCAATCGGCTTGCCAGTGGGGATCTGGGACGAGGTTCGTGACACCCGGCGACCCTTCAGGTAGCACCAGTGGACTATGTTCCAAACCATTCGGTTGTCTTCTCTTGTGAAGCAAAGCATTGCTCAACAAGATGACAGCTTACTGAAACCAGGCATACTTTCTGAAAAACAGGTATTACCTGGTCAATATACTGCGTAGGATATTTGGCGTTCAAAACAAATATCAAGTACTGTCAGTTTGAAACAGACTCACTTGATTCAAATGCAAATTCCCCCATCAAATGGAACTAATCACCGTCGTGGCTGGTGGTCTTGTAACGCTCACCTGATTCCCTCGGAGGCGCAGGCCTTGACTGGGCGGTGAAACCGTCTTCAGCGTTAGGCGTAGGATTCGTTTGGCTCCCGGATTAGGCCCCTTCTTCACTGAAAATTTGACCCGAAGGGTGAGGTGTCTGTAAGTAGAAAATCTAGGTATTAGTGGCTGGAAGGTTGGGAGAAGTTCCAAGCCCCTCTCTCCCTCTCTTCCCGTGGTACTGGGTTGTAGTCGCGCTCACCTTAAATAGGTGAATGCCGGGCTCTCCATCCTGCGTCTTGTGCAGGGGCGCTGGGTCCAGTTACTTCACTGGATTCGAGTTCAGCCTCTTGATTGCAGAGGGTGATTTGAGAGCGATGCCGCCGTTTGCTGCACGAGCGTGACTTGTAAGTATTAAAGTTCTTTTTAGATTGCTCTCTTTTAATGTCTATGTCTTTTTCCTTTTCAGTTGCTGCCGGTGCCAAAGAAGATGCCCTCCCAGTTCGTGGCAATGAACGAAGCAAGAAGAGGGAGAATAGGATGGCACGTAAGAAGAAAGGCTGCGCTAGGGCTGTAGAATGCACCTTAATCTCTCTTTTTGTCTTTACAGGTGATGGAATGCGGCGCGAGCAGAGTTGGGGCGAGCGTAACGCAGGTAAGTCGTTTTGCAACTAAGCGTTAGTAACCAATGTTCTTTGTCTTTGCAGGCCCGATGCCGGACGAGAAATGCAGAAAAAACGCCTTGGATGCTGCCGATGGATCGGGTGAGTTGAAGCGCCAACCTTGCTTTTGCCTAACCTGTGCCTTTTGTTTTTGCAGGAGTTGCTGAAGACTGCAGATTGGTTCCAGCAGGTAATTTTCTTATTCACAGGATCCGGAGCTGAAGATTCCCTGGAGCTGACACGGTGAGCGTCCTGCTGCAGATGCAGAATAACGCGAAGCACGTTGCACCAATCGGGTGTGGTTTAAATAGCCCACAGGAGTGCTTAGGTGTCTCCTTCCACAGCCTCGCCCAGGAAAAAAAGAGTTCCTGCTTCCAGAAGGGTTCCAGCATCAATGATCCAGGGAGTGGTGCCTGCCCCACCCAGAAGAAAAAGTAGTCCCTGCCAGAAGAGAATGAAACATCATTCTGCTGGTAAGTAAGCAGCATGGTCTGCTGCAGATAGGTCCACCCAAGCACTTTCACACTTGTTATGAGCCCGGCGCTTCCTGTGCCGGGACTGGTCCATTTTATGAGCCTGGCACCACCGGTGCCAGGACAGGGTCCAAAAGGTCCCCATTGGGACTGGTTGGCGCCGATGGTATATGTTATGAGCCTGCTTCCAAGGGTGTTGGGTTGGTCCTGACTCCTTGGAAGCAGTGGTCATGACAGAACCCCCCCTCAAGGCCCCTCCCAAATTCGTCTTCCCCAGGGGTTTCGGTTTATCAGGAAAAGTTCGATGAAACTTCTTAACCAGACGGGGTGCATGAACATGTTCCGACGGTTCCCAAGATCTTTCTTGAGGGCCATAACCTTTCCAGTCAATCAGATAGTATAGTTTTGATTTGGAAATCTTGGAGTCTAGGATGTCTTGTATTTCGAATTCCAGTTCTCCGTCCACAAGAATAGGGTCTGGAGATTTCGTCAAACGGGTTCCAGGTTGCATGGGCTTCAGTAGAGAAACGTGGAAAACTGGATGTATTTTCATATGGGCAGGTAGACCCAATTTAACTGCCACTGGATTTATTATGGCAGTGATTGGGTAAGGTCCCAGGTATCGTGGATTGAAAGTACGCGGTCCTTTGAGAGGTAAATGTTTGGTTGATAGCCAGACTTGATCTCCCACAAGATATTGAGGGGCCTCCTTTCGACGTAGGTCTGCACACTTCTTGTATTGTTCCTTGGCTCGCTTAAGGTGAGACGTGGCCTCTTTAAAGGCTTGAGTGATTGTAGAATGCAGATGATCTACAACTGGGGTCCCAAGAGTCTGAGGTGGATCAAGATTTGAGGTGCGGGTGTGGCTTCCATATAAAAGAAAAAAAGGAGTCTTTCCGGTTCCAGCATGGACTGAATTATTATAAGCGTACTCCGCAATCCAGAGAATGTCTTTCCAAGTACTCTCCGATTGTTGTAACATGCAGCGCAAATATTGTTCCAGGGTTTGGTTGGTCCTCTCGGTCTGCCCGTCGGTCTGGGGATGATGGCTAGTTGAAAGCCTTACATCAATTTGGGCTAGGCGACAACAACTCCGCCAGAAGTGGGAAATAAATTGACTTCCTCTGTCTGAGATTAAAACTGAAGGAAAGCCGTGCAACCGAACGATGTTTTCGAGGAACTCTCGGGCCAGAATTGAAGCTGTGGGTAACCCTTTCAATGGGATAAAATGAGCCATTTTCGAGAATAGGTCCACAATTACTGAAATTGTATTAAATCCGGAGCATGGTGGTAAATCCGTGATGAAGTCCATGGAGAGAGTATGCCACGGGTGTGGAGGAATGTCTAGGGGTTGTAAGAGGCCTGCTGGTTTCTCCTTCTGGCTTTTGCTTTGGGCGCACACACCACAGGAATTTATGAAATCCTTAATGTCCTTTCTCCAAGACGGCCACCAAAAATGCCTTTTTATCTTTTCTGACGTTTTGGCAATACCTGGATGTCCTTCATTTAAGGAGTCATGGTAACATGAGATCACCTGTTTTTGTAAATCGGCACAAGGTAGATATAACCTTCCTCGAAAGTATAGTAAGTTCTTATCCGTAGTGAAGTCTTTTCCCTTGAGTTGCCAGTCTTGCACCTCTGCTGGAGTCAGAAGTTTTTTAACTGTAACTTCAATGTCTTCAATGGATTGTGCATTAACCAAACCCAGGATTCTCTGTTCCGGAATTATGGGCACGGGTTCAGGATTGGTCGTGAGTTCATCTACTCCAATTCGGGAGAGGGCATCAGCTTTACCATTCTTGTTGCCAGGTCGGTAGGTTATCACAAAGTCGAATTCGGCGAAAAATAGTGCCCAGCGAAGTTGTCTAGAGGATTGAGCTTTGGCTGATTTAAGGTACTGTAAATTACGATGATCCGTAATGACGGTGACTGTGTGTCGGGCTCCCAGGAGATAATGCCGCCAGGCTTTAAAGGCGGACTTAATAGCCAAAAGTTCCTTATCTGTAATGGTATAGTTGATTTCGGGAGCCGAAAATTTGCGGGACCAAAATGCCACTGGGTGTAACTGGTTTGTCTCTGGGTCCCTTTGCGAAAGCACTGCTCCCATTGCGAGACTGGAAGCATCGGTCTCAACGATATAGGGGAGTTCCGGACGAGGATGTTTTAAAACCGGAGCCGAGGTGAATTTTGTTTTTAGTTCTTGAAAAGCTTGTTCAGCCTCTGTCGACCACTCGAAACGTTTATTTTTTCTAAGGAGGGCTGTAATGGGTTGGACTACTCGAGAGAAACCTGGAATAAACCTACGATAAAAGTTGGCGAAGCCCAACATACTTTGAACACCTTTCACAGACGTTGGTGAGGGCCACTTAATGATAGCGTCCACTTTCCTTGAGTCCATGTGGACTCCATTAGGTAACAAAATAAATCCTAAAAATTCGACCTCAGTGACATGAAAAACGCATTTCTCCAGCTTTGCAAAAAGTCTGTGTTTACGGAGCCTCTCCAGTACTGCTGTGACATGTTTTCGATGTTTCGCCTCAGAGGACGAGTAGACCAGAATGTCATCTATATAGACAACTACACACACGTCAATGAGCTCTCTGAGGACGTCATTCATAAAATACTGAAAGGCAGCCGGTGCGTTGCATAATCCAAAGGGCATTACTTGATACTCGAACAGTCCATATTTAGTACGAAAGGCCGTCTTCCATTCATCGCCCTTTTTTATTCGCACCAAATTGTAAGCTCCTCTGAGGTCCAGCTTTGTGTAGATACAGGCACTTTTAACTTGGTCAAGAAGTTCAGGGATCAATGGTAACGGATACCTGTTCTTAATCGTAATCTGGTTTAGGGCACGATAATCTATACATGTTCTTAGGTCTCCCTCTTTTTTTGGAACGAAGAACAGAGCTGAGGAGGCTGGGGACTTCGAAGGACGGATAAATCCATTAGCCAGGTACTGGTCCAAATACTGCCTCAGGTGAAGATTTTCAGGTTCTGTGAGGGCATAAATTCGACTGCACGGAGGAGTGGATCCCGGAATCAAGTCTATCTGGCAGTCGTAGGATCTGTGAGGAGGCAGAGAATTAGCTTGATCTTTCTGAAAGACATCTTGAAATTCCCGCTATTCTGGAGGCAGTAGAGGGTTCTCAAAAGTAGTTGCTGCCAGCTTAGTAAGGGGCTGAGGATAACAGGTAGGAGCGCATTCTGGAAACCGGATTGTCTTTGCTCGCCAATCAATTTGAGGATTGTGCTTCTCCAACCAAGGGATTCCCAGGATAACTTGAAACTGCGGAGCCTTGATCACGTCAAACACGATCTTCTCTTGATGTCCATCTTGGCTTATCAATGTCACTTCCATGGTGGTGTGAGTTACTGGTCTGGAAGCTATTTCCGTACCATCCACGGTGGTGATGACGTCTTTCACCGTCTTAGGACAAAGAGATAGATTCATCCTGGCGGCCAATTCACAGTCCACGTAATTGCTGATTGCGCCACTATCAATGTATGCTTTAAGGGCATGCATACGATTAGGTTGTTCTGGACTCACGAGGACCATGGGCATGATGAAATGCGAGGTCAAAGAACTGGTTTTAACGCTCGGCAAGCGGACCTCTACACTTGTCGGGCGAGGTTGTTTTCCGACTCAGAACCTTCGGCACCTTTATCAGAAGCTCCTACTATCTTCTTCCTTGGTTTCACTGGGCAATCTCGAAGGAAGTGTCCCGAGTTTCCGCAATAAAGGCACAATTGCAATTGTCTTCTTCTTTCCCTTTCCTTTTGGGTTAGAGGTCCTTTCACAACCCCAATCTGCATGGGTTCCACGGTATCATTTCCTTTAGCTGAACTCTGTGGTCTAGAAAAAACTCGAGTTTCAAATCTGGAACGATCGGCCTTCCGATTCTGTATTCTATGATCCAATTGAACCACCAGGTCAATGTATTCGGAACAGTCTAGTGGAGGATTCACCACCTGAGCCAGAACGTCTTTAAGTTCTCCACGCAGTCCTCTGTAGAAAAGGGCGATTCTCTTGTCCTCAGGCCATCCGGTTTCAACCACTAATCTGTTGAACGATGCAATTTAGGCCAGAAGATCTTGATTGCCCTGTCGTAGTGAAAGAAGTTAATTGTCCAGGGCCTGTCCCTGCGAGTGTCTTGCAAACAATTTTCCCATACTAGCTTGGAAATCCTGGAAGTTATGAAGAACAGGGTCATCTCGAGTCACTAAAGGAATAGACCAATCTGCGGCGCTGCCACTAAGATATGAGAGCACGAAGGCCACCTTAGCCTGGTCCGTTGGGAAAGCGGCGGGTCTGCATAAAAAATGCAAGCGACACTGATTGATGAACACAGCAAATCTTTTCGGATCACCTGAAAAGCGCTCGGGCGGAGCCAAAGGTACATTTCCTGGTAGGTTAATGTGCACCGGATTAGTAG
This sequence comes from Ambystoma mexicanum, assembly GCF_040938575.1. NCBI lineage: Eukaryota > Metazoa > Chordata > Amphibia > Caudata > Ambystomatidae > Ambystoma > Ambystoma mexicanum. Next base: position 828,242,329 of record NC_090925.1, on the reverse strand, counting down.
AAGTCGTTGGAGCATGACTCCCACTAGGAGTAGGCAGAGGAGTTTGTCCCGCTTGGGCTTGCAGCAATTGTCTAGCCAAGTCGTCTGTTTGTTCCTTAGAGACCACTAACTCCCTCCTTAAGGCATTCGTTTCCTGGCGTGCTGCGTGTACTTCTGCCCTCAACTCCCCAAGTAACTGGGCCAATTGGTCTGTGTCTGAAGTTTCCATTGCGCCTGGGTGGGAAATATGTGGTAAGGCTTCGCGTTCTGTAACGCTCACCTGATTCCCTCGGAGGCGCGGGTCTTGACTGGGCGGTGAAACCGTCTTCAGCGTTAGGCGTAGGATTCGTTTGGCTCCCGGATTAGGCCCCTTCTTCACTGAAAATTTGACCCGAAGGGTGAGGTGTCTGCAAGTAGAAAATTTAGGTATTAGTGGCTGGAAGGTTGGGAGAAGTTCCAAGCCCCTCTCTCCCTCTCTTCCCGTGGTACTGGGTTGTAGTCACGCTCACCTTAAATAGGTGAATGCCGGGCTCTCCATCCTGCGTCTTGTGCAGGGGCGCTGGGTCCAGTTACTTCACTGGATTCGAGTTCAGCCTCTTGATTGCAGAGGGTGATTTGAGAGCGATGCCGCCGTTTGCTGCACGAGCGTGACTTGTAAGTATTAAAGTTCTTTTTAGATTGCTCTCTTTTAATGTCTATGTCTTTTTCCTTTTCAGTTGCTGCCGGTGCCAAAGAAGATGCCCTCCCAGTTCGTGGCAATGAACGAAGCAAGAAGAGGGAGAATAGGATGGCACGTAAGAAGAAAGGCTGCTCTAGGGCTGTAGAATGCACCTTAATGTCTCTTTTTGTCTTTACAGGTGATGGAATGCGGCGCGAGCAGAGTTGGGGCGAGCGTAACGCAGGTAAGTCGTTTTGCAACTAAGCGTTAGTAACCAATGTTCTTTGTCTTTGCAGGCCCGATGCCGGACGAGAAATGCAGAAAAAACGCCTTGGATGCTGCCGATGGATCGGGTGAGTTGAAGCGCCAACCTTGCTTTTGCCTAACCTGTGCCTTTTGTTTTTGCAGGAGTTGCTGAAGACTGCAGATTGGTTCCAGCAGGTAATTTTCTTATTCACAGGATCCGGAGCTGAAGATTCCCTGGAGCTGACACGGTGAGCGTCCTGCTGCAGATGCAGAATAACGCGAATCACGTTGCACCAATCGGGTGTGGTTTAAATAGCCCATAGGAGTGCTTAGGCGTCTCCTTCCACAGCCTCGCCCAGGAAAAAAGAGTTCCTGCTTCCAGAAGGGTTCCAGCATCAATGATCCAGGGAGTGGTGCCTGCCCCACCCAGAAGAAACAGTAGTCCCTGCCAGAAGAGAATGAAACATCATTCTGCTGGTAAGTAAGCAGCATGGTCTGCTGCAGGTAGGTCCACCCAAGCACTTTCACACTTGTTATGAGCCCGGCGCTTCCTGTGCCGGGACTGGTCCGTGCCAGGACAGGGTCCAAAAGGTCCCCATTGGGACTGGCTGGCGCCAATGGTATATGTTATGAGCCTGCTTCCAAGGGTGTTGGGTTGGTCCTGACTCCTTGGAAGCAGTGGTCATGACAGGTCTTCCCAAAAACGAAACATAGTCGTTGGATCCGGTCCAGAGCTCTTGCTGTGACGACCTCTGGGCGAAGCGGCGAACGGAGATCGTAAGTAGCAGTCTGTGAGGAAGCGCGTCTCTAGGTGCAGGGGCCCCCGATACTCACTGGTCTCGGTTCATTCAGTCCGTACTCGCAAATCGCGATGGGTTGTCATCGGAAGATGCCCACGTTCCGGGCACCATCTGTTAGTCCCAAGTATGAGCTACTTTGAATAAATGACGACACACCGGTCACAAAACAAATACATAACAGTTTATTATCGCTTAAGCAGACCCAGATTCATCCATGTGCACAGCCATAGAGAATATGAGCAAAGGTATGTGGGAACAGATATGCTTTATACATTTTCAGATCACTTCAAATTCATACCAGGTCATTGTGTGTTCACGGTTCATGACCCGTGAAATGTGGGCATTTTGCTATGGCAACATGCGCTTCAGCGTCATCCCTCAGAAAATGTACTGTCTGGGAGCAGAGCAAAGCGAAGTGTAGCAGTATATCTTGTTCCTAGCACAAGGTAACATTCCTCGTGCCCCTTTATCCAAATGTTGCTTCTAACTAAAAGGTCAGTCTGTATTTCGACTCGGTAGTTCCGGCTTTCAGAAATACACATAGCATAAATTGTGCTCCTTTTAATCATCTAGACGCACAATTAGCCTCGGAGATTCAGGGGACAGGAAGACAGGAAGGTATGTAAACTACTGATTATCTACGTTTGTGCCAGCTCTTCAAGGCCCCAAGTTAAAGACAAAGAACGTGCTCAGCATTTTTGTGCAAAGACCTGTTAAGAGCTTTCCAAGCTGTGAACCTTCAGAGTGAAAACCCGAAAAGTGAGCAAAATGGCCAAGATGAAGTTTGGATGCTGTGATTCAATGTGTGCGCAACATAATACAGAACAGATGTACTTTTACAGTTGAGTGAATCGAGACTGTCGACCAGCGGATGGGTTGTGGGTTTGTAGGGCATATCAAACCAGATCTTGAAGTCTCCCAGGAGTGTAAGGGAAGAGTGCTTCACCTGAGGAGTGTTTCACCTGAATGGTGGCAATAGATTCGAAGAGATTATTGGTGAAATGTCTATCATATCCAGGGGGTCTGTAGATGAGTAGGAAGCTGTGGGTGAATGTTGATGGTAGAGAGAGTTTTACTAGAAGGGATTCACAGGGCGGCGTTGCATGTCTGGGTTTCGACGAGTGGGACGGAGAAATGGGGTTTGTAGAGGATTGCCACTCCGCCTACTCTGGAGGGTCTGTTGTGGGTGATTAGCGAGTAGCAAGGGGGGGGAGACCTTGTGCGCCACTAGCGCAAAATCATCGGAGTACCAGGTTTCGGTGATAATAATGAGGTCGGGATTGTCAGAGGAAAGGAGATCAAAGATGCTCTGTCTGTTTCGTGCTACGGAGCAGGCATTAAAAAGGATGCATGTGACTTTGTGAGGGGATGTGTTTGTTTGTTTATTTATTTGTAATGTGCACCAGACCCAGGGGTAACCGGGCGCAGTGAGGAGAATATGCAAAGCTCACAATGTTACATAGAATTACAGTGTTACATAGAATTGCAATGTTACAAATTTACAGTGGTAGAGGGATAGGTATGTACAGACTTAGCAGGAGGCAGATCTGATCAGGAGATTGAGGAATTGCTATACAGCGAGGCAATTGGTTATATACAGTGTTACTATAATTATTTACATTTGTGGTATATCTCTGATAATAAATATATACATTCAGATGAAGTAGCGTAACACAAGTGTCTAGCAGAACATTACATATTTTTGTCATTGAGGTGTTTAATAAGATTCAATCTAAAGTGTGAGAAAGAAGGTTGGTCTGTTCTCAGATTGTGTGGCAGGGCATTCCACCATTTAGCAGCTAGTACGGGGAAACTGGTGCCGCCAATTTTAGCAAGTTTAAATCTAGGGATTACCAAGCAGTTGGAGTTGGGGGTTCTTGTAAGCCTACTAGAGATTTTTATTTTTATTTTGTCCATCAGATAGCTGGGAGCAGCGTTATTAAGGGCTTTGTACGTCAAGGAGATCATTTTTAGATGGATTTCTTTCTCAGTGGAGAGCCATTTGTATTGGTGTCTGATAGAAGAAATATGTTCCCTTTTATTTATGCCTAGAGCAGCTCTTAAGGCATTATTTTGTAAGATTTGTAGCCTTTTGGTGATAGTTTTGTTGGCACCACTATAAAGGGCATTACAGTAATCAAATCGGGATAATATTAAGGTTCTCACTAGGATCATGCAACTATCGTTAGATAAGAAAGGGTTTACCTGCTCTTATTAATTTACAGGTATAGGCTGTAGTAGAAGCTCTGGAGTTAACTTGTTTGGTGAAAGACATAGTGGAATCAAGATAGAAACCTAGTGTTTTTACTTCTCTCGAGACCTTAATGCTATTGCCATCTATGTTGAACATAGAGTAGTCCTTACCTAACTTGTTGATATTGGTCTGCGTACCCAAGATGATCAGTTCAGTCTTATCATCGTTCAGGCAGAGGCCATGGGAAGCCATCCATGCCTGAATAATGAGGTACACCCTATTCACCAACTCCCTATCCTTGCTGTGATCCCCAGAAAGCGGGAGGAGAATCTGTGTATCATCTGCATAATTAGTGTAGGTGATACCTAGAAGGTCCAGATCATCGAAGAGGGGTTTAGTGAATATGTTCTATAGGGTCGGTGAAACACAAGAGCCTTGAGGGACTCCGCATGTGATTTGTGAAGGGTCGGCTGCTGCCGAGGGGGAGAAGACTCTCATTGTTCTCTCGCTCAAAAAGGATTCAATCCATTTAGTGGCATGGGAGGAGAAGTGTGCAGCAATGTCTAAGTGTTTGCAAAGGACCTTGTGGTCCCCTAGATCGAAAGCAGCTGAGAGATCAAGTAGAAGGAGGAGTGCTGTCTTACCTTGATCTCTCAGTTCGTCTATTTGGGTCTTTAAATCAATGCGGGCAGTTTCAGTTCCATGGAGTGGACGGAAACCAGATTGTCTAGCTCCCAATAAATTATCTAATTCAAGGTGTCTTTGAATTTGTGTGTAGGCAATCTTGTCTAGTATTTTCAGTAAGAAAGGTACCGTAGTAATGGGCCGATAGTTGGTGGGAATGAGGGGGTCTAGAGTCTGCTTCTTGAGAAGCGGGAGCACCCAAGATTGTTTTAGATTAGCCGGGATGTTACCTGTGGCGAAGGAGCTATTTATAAATTTGGAAATGAACGGTGAGAGGTCTCTGGCAGCGTCTTTTATTAGTTGCGCTGGGCAGACGTCACCTTTGCAATTCGAGGTTTTGAGGGAGAGGATCATTTTCTCTACCTCTACGGTGGTAGTTTTAGTGAAGGAGAATTTGTTGGTAGGGTCGTTGGTGGTGTCATTGGGTAGAGGCTTATTTTGGAGGTTTAAGGATTCTTTTTTTAGTTGGATTTTGTTTTGCAGCGTGGTCATTTTGTTTGCTAGGGCAGTTTGGATATCTGTACACCAGGTCTGGTCCTTAGTACAGGTGTCTGGTGTGGCAATGGGAGACTCAAGTTCTTTCAGGATGGAGAAGAGTTCCTTCATGCTTGAGTTAGAGTTGGCAATGCGATCATTATAGGAATTACGTTTTGCTAGGCAAATTTCATTTTTGTAGTGCCGAGAGATGTTGGTTAAATTAACTTTGTTCTCCTTAGTTGGACAGAGTTTCCAGTCTGATTTGCATTTTCTTTTAGTCAGGCGCAAGGCTTTAAGTTCTGGCGTGAACCATTTTGTTTAGATGTGCCTTAGGTTTACTTGTTCGCATTTTGAGTGGGGCGACTTTGTCCATAGTGGTACGCATGATATTATTGTATTCGTTGACCAATACACTAGGGTCAAGGTTGTCTGGCAATGCATTTAAGGTTGGAAGGATCAGGGGAATAATATTATCCACTGTAATATTCTTTTTGTTTCTTGTGGGGCAGGGTGGAGACGCCTGTAGGGCTGGAATGAGTGGTTTAGTAGTGATTAGGTTAAAGGACACCAGGGAGTGGTCGGTCCAGGATAAGGGCGTAGTAGATGAGACTATGGCTGAGCAGTAGGAATCAGCGATCCAGTCAAGTGTTCTGCCCTTCACATGGGTAGGGATGTTGACTTTTTGGGTTAGTCCTAAGGTGTTGAGGGTATTAGCAATAGTTGATGCATAAGCATCTGCTTGGTCATTGAAACCAAGGTTAAAGTCCTCTAGTAGCAGCAATTGTGAGGTAGTTTTGGTATTGTTGGACAGAAGGCTGTGCAAATCCTCCTCGAAGGTTCCAAGTGGACTTGGTGGTCTGTAAATTAGGTGAATGGATAGAGTTTGGGTATTGTTTATAGGGATTTTTGCAGTGAGACTTTCACAAGATTGCAGGGTTGTGGCAGGGGCTAAGCGTAATGATAGGTTTATTTTGGATATAATGGCGATTCCACCTCCACGGGAGCCTTCTCGGTCCTGCCTGGATATGGTGTAGCCATCAGGAGTGGCCAACATGAGTGATGGGCCTGCCGCATTATGTAACCAGGTCTCGGTTATAGCAATAAAGTCAAAATTGGCTTCTATAATTAGGTCAGCTAGGTCGATGGCGTGTGCCACTAGGGATCTTACATTAAGGAGAGCTCCCTTAAAGGAATGTTCTTCAGGGTCCGTTTTAGTTAGGGCAGCATTAGATGAATTAGTATTTGTCTTAAGTTTGAGGGTTTGGATAGTTATGTTCACTGGTAAGGAGTGAGGGGGATTGTGACCATTATATATCCTAGTATGTTGGCCTTTCATCGTGCGCTTTATAGCGGGAAGGGATCTTCTAGGTGGTTCGTAAAGTTTGTTGAGTCTTGCCATAATTTGAGGTTTCTCTTGTGAGTTGGAGTGGGCTGCGAGGTAAAGGCTAGTTGGCCTGGTATGGCCTGGTGCATGGGGCTAGTATGGTCAGAGTAGTTGCATGCATTAGGAATGATAGATAGGAGAGGAGGCGCAAGAACTGACTTGCTTAGGGGGACTTCAGTGTGGCACTTCTGAGTGCTGGGGGCGTGGAGCGCGGCCATGACCAATATAGTATAGATATTGAGTAAGCATGACATAGTGCAGAGCTATCACTAGTGACTAACAGTGCCACTTGGTGTGAGCAGACTAAGATTTCAGGCAGTCTAGGTTACTAAATGTCGGATAATTATATGACTAAGAACAGGTAGGTAAAATGGCTAGGAACATTTACCAAGTGTGGCAGAATCTATGCAATCTAGATACCATTCGCTAGTGGGGCACAAAACTATAAAGACTAGATGCCATTTACTGATAAGGGCACAAATCTGCAAAGCACAAACAGGCAGGTTGAAATGCTAAGGAACATTTTACCAAGTGTGGCAGAATCTAATCAATCTAGATGCCAAATGTTTCAAAATCTAATTTACTATAAAAAAAACTATAAAGACTAGATGCCATTTACTAGTAGGAGCACATGTCTATATAGCAAGATCAATCACGTTAAAATGCACGTTTGTTTACGAAGTGAGGCAAGAAGATACATTCTGGGTGGCATTACTATGGGACTGGTTCAGACGATAGTTTGTATGCATTATGCAAGCGCAGAGAGTGCTATGGATAGGTAGTATATTGGGACATCCGGTGTTACCAATAGTGTAATGGCACGTTGCTAAGCATGTGAACAAATAAGGTCAATCCAGCATGATTGCGGCATGCAAGAACAGTCAAAGGTGCGTGTGCTGCACGTCTAGCCTCGTGCAGTGAGAGCACTGGATGAGTGACGGAGGCCACGGGCGACCCGCATCCTGGTTAGTGGACGATTAGAAGCTGTACTGATCCGTGGACAGGTTGAAAATAGGCAGTGCTGGGCTGGCAGGCATATAATTGTAATGATTGTGTTGGCTTGTGGTCAATATACGAGGCACATAATGTTTACAGATAAAAATGTTAGATCGAAGCCAATACCATACTAGTACTTTGTAGAATGAGGGAGCGTACCTCAGGTGGGTCAAAGGCAGCGCTGATGCAAGAGGGACAGGCAACGGCAAATACCGGCATAAACAGGCAAAAACAGGAAGGAGCCTTACTTCTGTGGGCCTTGCATGAGGTGGGCCGGCTACGCCTGCCGGTGCCCAATCAGGGTAGACATGTGCTTGCCAGCCAATCGGGTGGCTGTATCAGGGATTGGATAGGCTCGGAAGGCACCCATCAGTAGCGGGCGGCCATCTTTAAAAGGATTTGGTACCTCGTGTACCTTAATGGCGCCGCAACGAAGCAGGTGCTGATTCACTTGCTTCCAGGCAGAAAGGCAGCCTGTTTTTCCTTCGCTGGGGGTAGTGCATCAAATGCTGAATTTACGTTGAATAAGGAGCGACTTGTGATACAGCGCTCTGGTTCCAGCGCGTAACTCAGAAAAATATTCTGGGTGCTGAGGAGGTCGTGGAGGGGCACGCTAATCCATCTTGGTGGGCCCTGGTCCTGGAGCTCCTGCTCCTGGGCTCCTGGGCTCCTGGGTTGAAGGCAAGGGAATGGGCTCAAGCAAAAAACAGGAAGGATTTCGTGGCACTCATCACAAGGGGTGCTAGGGGGACATGGGTGCCAGACGATGAAGGGGCTGTGGGAGGGTCATTCTGGGTGGTGGAGACTGGGAGAGGGGGTTTGGAAAGGGGACTGGATGCATGTGCATTTTTGATGATTTGTGGGGGTTATGTTGAGGGGGAGGGGAAAAGTAGGCAGGCAGTGCTAGGTATGTGAGAGACGAGGAGGGGAGGATCAGGGGGAATGTAAGGGAGGTGGTTGGGGTACATGAGGTGGGGGGTTTCGAGTCTAGTGGGCGCAGGGGGTATAGGAATGCTGGAAGAGAAGTCAAGGGCGAGGGGGTGGAGAATGGGAGAGGGGGGCGGGGAGGGACTGGAGGTAGGGGTGGGGAAGGCTGCTAGGTTGGTCCAATGGAGAAGGGGTGAGGTGTGGAGGATCGAGGCAGAGGACCAGTCACTCTTTTAGCATTTTGAGGGTTTTGGTGCCATAGGAGTGTGAGAGAGGGTAGGGTGCTCGGGGGAGCAGGGGGAGCACGCAACAGTGCTGGAAAGGACGAGGTGAGCTACTTTCAGAGAAAGGAAGGGATATGAAGAGGGGGTCTGTCGGCGGGGGTAGAGTAGGGGTTGAGGGGGAGGGAGGCATTGGAGGTATGGTGAGACGGTAGGGAGTTACTTGAGGGGCACAACGATAGCGTGGTAGTGGGGTGGGGGGTGGAGAGGGTGGCATGGGAGGTAGAATGGGAGGGTGAGGAGTTTATCAATGGGCATAACGATGGCGTGGTAGTGGGGTGGGACTTGTGATGTTTGGAGCACCAGAAAGCTCACCAGGCTTGAGAGTTTGATATTGCGTGCGGTGAATGGACAGGGAGTGAGGGGTTGTTATGAATGGATGCAAGGGGGATGATGGGTGGTGGTGTGTCTGGGTGGGTTGGGAGCCACTTGTGAAGTTTGGAGTGCCAGAGAGATCCTCTGGTTTGTGAATTGGGTATTGCGCGTGTAACGCTCACCTGGTATCCACGGGGACGTCACTCAGCCTGTCCTGGCCTCTTACGACCTCGAACCCTTCCCTGGAGGCTATGCGACTGGGCCTGAAACACAGTATTGGTAATGTTTAACCCCCTATTGTCTCTGTGTGCTTGAGCCCCTTCTTCCCCGGGGTCCAACTCTAGCCGGATATCAATCTGGGCCATAGAGCAGCACTTTCTCCAGAAGTTAGATACGAACTGCGTACCTCAGTCTGAGATTAAAACTGAAGGGAACCCATGGAGCCGTATGATGCCTTCAAGAAATACCTTTGCCAGAATGGAAGCATTTAGGAGCCCCTTAAGAGGAATGAAATGTGCCATTTTTGAAAATAGGTCCACGGCCACAAGAATAGTATTTAACCCTTGACTGGGTGGTAAGTCAGTAATAAAATCGAGGGACAACGTGTGCCAGGGTGCTGGTGGGATTTCCAATGGTTGTAATAGCCCAGCCAGTTTCTGCTTGGACGACTTGTTTTGAGCACACACTCCACAAGACAGGATGAATTGGATAATGTCTTTACGCCACATGGGCCACCAATAATTTCATTTTACCTTGGCTAGGGTTTTAGCGATTCCGGGGTGGCCCTCGATCAAGGAATCATGATAACCGGACATGACTTCTTCTCGTAGTTCTTTTTTTGGTAAGAATAAACGATTCCTGAAGTGGGGCAGCTGATCTTTTATCATGTAATGTTCTCCTTGCGCACCGCACGCTTGTAATTGTTCCGGACTCATCAGGTTTTGGATTTCTTCACATATTTCTTTCTGGGTTATGATTGCTGTGATTCCTAGGAGCTTGTCACTCGGGATGATTGCTATTGGATCAGGGGTCTGATACCCCTGTTCTTCCACCCTTATACAGGAAAGGGCATCGGCCTTCCCGTTTTTCACCCCTGGTCGAAATGTAATCACATAGTCATATTCAGCAAAAAAAAAGAGCCCAACGTAGTTGGCGTGAGGATTGGGCCTTTGCCGTTTTTAGGTACTGGAGGTTCCGGTGGTCAGTTATTACAGTGATTGTGTGTCTGGCGCCCAAGAGGTAGTTCCGCCATGCCTTGAAGGCTGACTTAATGGCTAAGAGTTCTTTGTCGGTAATAGTGTAATTGAGTTCAGGGGTGTGAATGTACGCGACCAGAAGGCAACAGGGTGTAACTGGCCTGTTTCGGGGTCCTTTTGTGAGAGGATGGCTCCCATAGCCATGCTCGAGGCGTCCGTTTCCACCAGGTATGGGAGATCTGGGCGAGGGTGGCATAAGACTGGGGCAGATGTGAATCTTGCTTTGAGTTCCTGGAAAGCCTCCTCGGCTTCTGTTGTCCACTGGAAGTTTTTGTTGCTTTTCCTTAGTAATGATGTGATGGGATGCACGATCTGCGAAAATCCTGGGATGAACCGGCGGTAGAAGTTTGCAAAACCCAGCATACTTTGAACCCCCTTGAACGAAGTTGGGGATGACCAGTTCAGGATAGCATCTACCTTGTGTACATCCATTCGGATTCCATTTGGGCTGAGAATAAAGCCTAGGAATTCCACTTCAGAGACGTGGAATGAGCAATTTTCGAGCTTGGCGTAGAGCTGGTGTTGATGGAGTTTCTCCAATACGGATCGGACGTGTTTAATGTGGTCCTGCTTTGATACGGAATAGGCTAGGATATCGTCAATGTACACTAGAGCGCAGACATCAATCAATTCCTGTAGGACATCGTTCATGAAGTATTGAAATGCAGCAGGCGCGTTGCAAAGGCCAAAGGGCATTACTTGATATTCGTACAAGCCGTATTTGGTGCGAAAAGCGGTTTTCCATTCGTCCCCCTGTTTTACACGAACAAGGTGAAATCCCCCCCTCAGGTCAAGATTTGTGTAGATTTTGGCATCTTTGACTTGATCAAGCAATTCAGGGATCAGTGGCAGGGTGTAGCAGTTTTTTACGGTAATCTGGTTCAGTGCGCGATAGTCGATGCATGTTCTCAAGTCCCCCTCCTTTTTCGGTACGAAGAATAGAGGACTGGCTGCTGGAGACTTCGAGGGACGGATAAACCCGTTGGCCAGGTATTGGTCAAGATAGACCTTCAGGTGCTGATTTTCTGGTTCGGTGAGTGCGTAAATTCGCCCACAAGGGATTTGTGCGCCGGGTATCAGATCGATTTGGCAATCGTATGGTCTATGCGGTGGTAGGGTATTAGCCTGTTCTTTCTGAAAGACATCTTGAAAATCCTGGTATTCACTTGGGAGGGTGCTGATTGCCACAGTGGCAAGCGTGGAGGTTCTGGTGTCTATTGGTTGTTTCTCTTGGCGATAACATGTGTGGGCGCAAGTCTCGGGAAAGGCCAATTCTTTTGCTCTCCAATCGATTCGAGGATTGTGAGCTACCAATCATGGCATTCCCAAAATCAACCGGAACTGTGGTGCCTTAATGAGGGCATAAACGATAGATTCTTGGTGTCCATCCTGGCACGAAGGGTTAAAGCTGCAGTGCATTGGGATACAGGACCAGAAGCTATTTCCGTGCCGTCGACAGTGGTAACAGTGTCGGTGGTTGATTTAGGGCGTAACGGAAGCCCCATCTTTGCCGCAAGTTCCTGGTTGATGTAATTCCCAACGGCTCCACTGTCTATGTATGCTCTTACTACGTGCATCCGAGATGGTTGTTGGGGATTGATCAAGACCACAGGTAGTGCAAAATGGGAGGTCTGTAGTTCACTTTCTTCGCTCGACAAGTGGACCCCTACACTTGCCGGGCTGGGGAGCTTTCCGATTCCTTGATGGTATCTTCCTTGTCCGTGGCCCCTACCGTCGTCCTCGGTGGCTTCACAGGGCACTCTTTAAGGAAATGACCTGACCTTCCACAGTACAGACATAACTGCTGCTGTCTCCTTTTATCCCTTTCCGCTTTAGTCAAGGGCGAGCTGACCCTCCCGATTTGCATTGGTTCTCCTGAACCTTCTGTCGTTCAGGTAGTATTGTCCTTTGAACGCACATACATAGGGTCAGGGTCCGGTCTGGCTCAGTCTGCTGTTCGGTCCTGCAACCTATGATCCAGTTGAACAACAAGGTCAATGAATTCTGAGCAGTGTTTCGGGGGGGTTCACTACTTGTGCGAGAACATCCTTGAGCTCCCCCCGCAACACCCAATGAAATAACGTGGTTCTCTTCTCCACTGGCCATTCTGCTTCACTACGAGTCTATCGAACGTGGCTATGTATGTTAATAAGTCTTGACTCCCCTGGCGTAGGGATAGAAGTTTGTTGTCTAATGCCTGCCCATGAGTACGCCGGGCGAACAGCTTTTCCATCTCCTGCTGAAACCCCCTGAAGTCATGAAGCAAAGGATCGTCTTGGGCCACAAAGGGTACAGACCAATCCACGGCGCTACCACTCAGGTAGGATAGCACAAAAGCGACCTGTGATTGGTCAACCGGAAAGGCCCCTGGCCTATAAAGGCAGTGCAGGCGGCACTGGTTCATGAACGTTGCAAACCTCTTGGGTTCCCCCGTAAATCGTTCGGGCGGGGCCAAGGGAACTGCCACAGGAAGGGTTATCTGAACGGAATTGGCTGATGGCATTGGCATCGAGGGCACGCTTCCAGGCAATGGTGCATGCCCTGCTTGTGACTGGAGAAGTTGTCGGCTTAAATCATCAGTATGTTCTTTGGCTACTATCAGCTCTCTTCTCAGGGTGTTGGTCTCCTGCCTGGCTGCATGTGCTTCGGAATGTAGCTGTCCCAACATTTGAGCTAACTGGTCGGTTTCTGACGATTCCATGATGCCCAGGTGGATTTTGATGTGAGGCTTTGCATTCTGTAACGCTCACCTGGTATCCACGGGGACGTCACTGAGCCTGTCCTGGCCTCTTACGACCTCGACCCCTTCCCTGGAGGCTATTCGACTGGCGACTCGGCCTGAAACACAGGATTGGTAAAGTTTAATTCCCTATTGTCTCTGTGTGCTTGAACCCCTTCTTCCCCGGTGTCCAACCCTTCCCTTTGATCCACAGCTCACCTTGTTTTCTTGGATTGTGTGCTCTCCGTTCTGCTTTCAGCGCAGGGGCGCGTTGATTGATGCAGGCTTGGTGGTGCCTCGTTACTTCACTGGCAAGAGTCCGACTGGTAAGTATAATGAGTCCTTGAAAAGTTCTCTGACTTTGTTCCTTTCCTTTGTTAGATGATGGCCGGCGTCCGGGGATGGCGGCGTGCTGCTGAGATGAGTGGCGCTGAAGGTGAGTGAGAGCGCGAGGCGCGATGCACCCTTTTCGCATTTGTATTGAACTGAGTTCTTTTTCTGTGTCTTTTAGGTGCTGCGACGTTTTTAGCGTGGATGCCGGTTATGAGGAACAAATGCGGTGAGTAAGCGCGGTATCCGGCGCCTCTAGATGTTTCCGCGCTAACCTGGAGTGTCTTTTCCCCCCTTCGCAGATGGATGAGAAGTTCCATAGACAAAGTTTCCTCAGAGCAGCTGAGATTCAGGTAAGCGTCAGTATTTGAAAAAATAAGCGAAGATCTGTAGAATGCTTATCAATGCCCTTTACTGTTTTTTTCCTCTTCCTTAGGAAGCGGCGTGCCGGGATGGGAATGACACCGCCGAAGATGCCCGCAGAATAGAAGGAGCGTCGAATGAAGGGCTGAAGCTGTGCAAGGTAAGGCTGTTCCTAACGTTGTTCGTGTTCTTGCAAGAGCTGAGCCCAGAAGAAAGATGCAGGCCCATTGGAGACCGATCCGAACACGGTGAGTGTCACACTGTAGGTGCAGAAAACGCAAAGCATGCCTCTCAGCCTGGGTGTGGTTTAAATAGTCACTGGATATCCCAGGTGTCTCTGGGCTGAACCACACCCAAAAGACTAGACTGCACATGCAGTTCTGGAGCCAAAATATGTGGGGGCGTCCATCTTGTCCCCATCAATGCATTACAAGCCCAATCCCCAATGTTATCCTATGGGAATGAGTGAGTCTGGTGCCACAAGCGCCATATCTGACTCCAAGTGGGTCTTTGGAGAGATGGAGAGGCCCTTGAGGGCCATGTAGGTGATCGTGGCCTGGCTCCAGCCTGACATCTTGGAGGGCTGGGGACATGAGGGGCAGGAATCATGACAGCGCGGGATGTATGGACGAGGGGAGAGCAGGTGTTCTTGATAGATGCTAGAGGGAGGGTGGAAAATGAAGTGATAAGGAGGGCTGAGGAGTGGGGGTGAGCGTTTGAGGGCACGGGTGAATGGCGCGCCAGAGGGGTCCTCCGATTTCTGAATTGGGGGCGGGGAAATGGTGGGGTGGGGGGTGCAGGTGAGTTCCGGGTGGAGTGGTGTTCGGGGGATGGGTTCATGGTTTGTGGCCTGACATGGGGTGTAGGGGTGGTTCATGAAGTTGGGTGCAAGGGACGAGCCATTCACAGGGGGGGATGAATTACGGGGAGAGGGTAAGGTCTTGAGAGGCTGGGAGTGAATGGGGGTATGCGAGGGGGGTTTTGTTGATGTGGGGCCTCCATCCAGGGGATGTCAGTGGCAGCACCTAGAGTCAAGGTACCTGTGACAGCGAAAGCAATGTCCCTGGATGTGATACCAGCATCTAGACTTGGGCTCAAGGACAGAGAGAGAGGGTCAAAGCGGCAAAAGAAATTGCAGGAATTTGGGTGCAATAGGAGTGCCTAGATTTGGGACGCCTGGATAGAAGGGGGACGGTCCAGTGCGGGAAGAAACCTGGAAGTAACAGTCGTGCCTAAACTAAGAGCACATGGATAGCGTGGGAAGGCGTAACACAGGGACAACAGTAAATGCGGTAGCGAGTGATCTATGATATCCCAAGCTGAAACCGCAGCCCTTAGATTTGAGATACCAGAATGGAGAGAGAAAGGCCTAAACACAGAGACAGAATTTACTAAGTGTGAGTTAATGCAATGCTAACAATTTTCTAATTTTCTAACAACTTATGCCCAAATGTTCCAAGCAATCTCGGTGATCCCTGGACCTGGGAAGCTGGAAATAGCAGACAGCAAAGTTCTGGAAGCCAGCAGGGTAGATGTTTGATCAGGCGTGGAGCAGAAAGGTAGAGGGTTGGCCTGCTGAAAATGTTTGTGGGCTGGCAGCTCTGCAGGAGAATAGGTTTTCGAATAAATAAGGCAAAGGATGCAAAGAGCATGTATACAGACCAGCTACGAGTAAAAGACCCTGGCACGTCACATGGGTCAGGTGGAGCTGGTCTGTGATGCAGGAGAAGGAGCAAAGATAATTGCTTAGGCGCTAGGCTTACTCAGCCGGCCCCCCGAGACCTCTTGTACTGATGGGCCCTGGTGCCTTTACTCCAGGTGTGCAGCTTTATTATGGCTGCATGAAGAAGAAACACATTTTGAGAGCGTTGGCCACCAGCAGAAGGCAGGTGTAGCAAGAAATGTTTTGAGAGAGTTGGGCCACCTGCAGAAGGCAGCTGTAGCAGGACGTCAGTGTGCTTTACCTGCCGGTGGTAGTGGTGCTCGTGGCAAAACTCCGTAGGTTATGGACTGGTATCGGAGTGTCGTCGTCTAGAAGTGCAGGATGGGGTGCTCCACAGAGCCTGCAGCTGGGTGTCTTTGTCCAGACCCCTAGAGGTGGCAGCTGGGCTGGTGTTTCCGGCGTCACTGGTGGCGAGGTAGCGTTGTCCTTGTCTTTTGGCTGTTGCTCTTCACCAGCCGGTGGCGCTGTCTTACACAGTGGCGGGCGTGGACCCCGGCATGGAGGCCTCTGCAACGCCCTGCTGTGTGGGTTGTCAGCAGGAACTGGTAGGAAGAATTTAGCAGATGAACCTTCAGGACAACCCAGTCTCCTGGCAGGAGGCTGTGGCATGGTGCTTCAGGTGGACAAGCACATTTTTCTTGTATTTGCGGGAAGTGAGAACTGACAACAAGCATTTGTTTTTTTTCACTATGACACAACAAGATCATCATTCAGTTGAATATTACATAGTTCTGGAGCCAGTGGGGCAGTCGCTGGCATCCTCATGGGTCTGCCTATTAGAATCCCATATGTTGACAGGCCAGTCATTCTGCTTCCAGTATTTCTAATGTCCATCAAAACGAAAGGGAGAGCATCTGACCAGTTTAGGCCTGTTACACGGCACACCTTGGCAAGGCAGTCAGGTACCCATTTCGAGCAATGGAACTTTTGAAGAATACGTAGGGTCAAGCAAATGTTTTGGACAGTTTGTCCTGTGAAATCAATGCCCCTGGCAGAGTTTATGATACTGGGAGGCCACAACGTGGGATGAACTCCTTAAGTAGTCGCTTAACTACAGTGATCTAATCTGCATATTTACAGAGGTATGCCTCAGTCCATCCAGAGAAATTGTCTATGACGACCAGGACATATACAAAGAAGGCACATTTTTCATTTGAGATCAAGTCAATTTGTAAATTCACAAAGCGTCTGTGGGGTGGGTCATGTGCCCGGTGAGTTGTTTTGACAGGCTTTCCCGGGTTGTATGTAAAACAAGTGTTGCAGTGGGTGCAGAACTTCTGTGCAATGGTGGGGAATTTGGGAGCAAACCAGTATCTTTTGGAACTTTGCAGTACTTTTCCCCTTACTTGAATGTGACACAGAGTGAGCAACACATGCCACATATGGCAGCAATGAATGTGGGGCCACTAACTGGTGTGTGTTATTGCACCCTAGGCGATCAGAGCAACACACACAACCTTTAGTTTCCCAGCTCTGTTTCTCGTTCTGGGGGACTGCCTCTTGGAGGTTCGCCAGTCGGAAAGGGATGCTAGGGAGTCCTCAAATGCAAGGAGAAACAGCAGCACATGATCAGGAGACTGAGGGCCATGCATGCATTGCATTTATAGCACGGTGGTCGGCCAATGCATTTCCCTGCAGAATGCTGTCTGAACACTTAGTATGGGCCTTACATTTCATGATGGCCAGCTCTGTGTGTAGCAAAATAACGTTAAGCAGTGCTTCAACATAGGGTGCATTAAGGATAGGTGTACCTTGGGCAGTGAGGTAACCTATGTTTCCAGAGGGTTTTCATAATCATGCAAGATGCCAAAGGCATAGCGGGAATCTGTGTATATAGTGGCTATGCATTGTGTGGCGATGATGCATGCCCTAGTGAAGGCAATGAGTTCAGCACCCTGTGCTGATCTTACTGATGGGAGCTGGAACGCTTCTATTGGCTCAAGGTGGTACAGATTGCAAATCCTGCCTGTCAATTACCTGTGGAATCTCTAAGACACGAGCCGTCAGCAAAGTTCTAGGTC
The DNA here is from genome assembly GCF_040938575.1 of Ambystoma mexicanum. Taxonomy (NCBI): domain Eukaryota; kingdom Metazoa; phylum Chordata; class Amphibia; order Caudata; family Ambystomatidae; genus Ambystoma; species Ambystoma mexicanum. Next base: position 828,224,976 of record NC_090925.1, on the reverse strand, counting down.
AGCATTAGGGAGGGGGACATCTTTGAGGTTGGCTTGTGGAGAGGAAACTGTCAACCGCAGCAAGTCAATCATGCGGGTGACTATCATGAGGATTGGGTAAAAGGGGGGCAGGATTAAGAAGGGCACATTTGATATGGGTGATATTGGTGGTGGAGAGGAGTAATTTTTCATACTTGGTGAGGCAAGCCGCTGATAGGTGTTGTGTTTTACCTCTGCAGAGTAGGGCCAATACAGAGTGCGACACTGACATATTTATGTGGCGTGCCAGTGCAATGGTGTCAACTTTGGAGAGCAGGAGTGCAGCAGCAGTCACTGCCTTTATACATTTGGGGAAGGCAGAGGCTACCGGGTCTAACTGAGAGTGGCCGTAGGCAACTGGGCATTGTAGGTCCCCATGCTTCTGTGTGAGTACACCTAAGGCATACACCCTTTCTCATCAAAGAACATGGTGAAGGATTTGGAATAATCTGGGAGGGCCAGGGCAGGTGCGATGGAGAGGCCAGTTTTAATTTTGCTGAAAGCAGTGGCGGACCCTGGAGATCAGGTTAGTTTATCAGGCGATGTATCTAAAAGCATCTTTTGTATGGGCGCAACAATGGTGGCATAATCAAGAATCCAAGGCTGGAAAAAATGTCTCATTCCAAAAAAGGAGCACAGCTGTCTCTTGGTGTCATGGATAGGGCATTGAAGGATGCATGCAACGTGGGCGGTATTGTCACTCTTCGTGGATTTGGACAGAAGAGAATGCTGATGCCAGATCAATGCACGTAAAGAAGGTGGCATTGGCAGTGAGGCATCAAAGTATAGTGATAGGATCTGACACAACTGGATGAGAAGGGATGACAGCCTTATTAAGAGCTCTAAAGTAATGTGTGAAATGGTACTTGTCTATCTCTTCTTTGGCCAGAGGGAGTATGGGGGTATTTGCACGGGCTTGTGGCGTAGTATAAAATACCTTGGTCAAGGAGTGATCGAATGACAGGTTTGATATCTTCTTCTGCTTGGGGTGAGATCCTATACTGTGGCACTCGTGGCAGAAGAACCTCAGGATTTAAGGTGACGTGTACTGGTGATGCCCATAATAAGACAAGGGGCCTCATTACGACCCGGGCGGTAACCATGGCGCTATTTGCGCCATGGTTGCCATCGGTAAACTACCGATTCCGCCATGGTGAATGGTGGAATTACCACCCCATTCCAAGGTTTGCGGGGGCGGTAATTCCCCATTCACCATGGCCCTTCCCCAATCTCATTTGAGCTCAATGGGAATGGGGAAGGCGGTAATTACGGTACCGCAAATTGCGGTACCGTAATTACATCCAAAGTCCCTTTGCAGGTCCCGTCCTTAACAGCTGGTAAAACCAGCCGTTAAGGGAGGACCCGCAAAGGGACCTCGGAATAGGGCGGTAAGGGATTACCGGTACCGGTGCCCTTATCGGTACCGGTAATCTTACCGCCTGGGTCGTAATGAGGCCCAAGGAGCGAGTCCAGGAGGTGTTGCCATTGTATGGGCGTGGGTAAGGGAGGCAGTACACTCTGGTAGGGTGGGTGAGAGCAAAGACTGCTGTAAGAGGAATAACCATTCAACCTGTTTAGACTGTGAAACCTCTAGGTAAATACCCTCTATGGAGCAATAAAAGATACAATTAATTTTGCACAATAAATCAATACCCAACAAGTTAGCAGGTCAACTTGGGCAAAGGAGAAATGCATGTTGGTCAGAAATGGCACCAATTGAAACGGATACGTTGTTTGACTCTGCCTGTGGGATCATTGTCCCAGACATTCCAACAGCATTTATAATTCGATCAGAGACATTGACATGAGGAAGATCTGCTGCTCGTGGTGTAGAGCGGCAGGCAAAGGTATCAACCAAACAGTGGGCCTCATTATAAGTTTGCCGGTCCAGGAATTACGGTACCGGTAAGCTTGCCGGTACCGTAGTTCCCGGACCGGCAATCTACGAGTTGTGCTCGCGGATGCCTTTCTGCCCATCAGGTCGGACCTGGCAGGCAGAAAGGCACCCGCGAGCACAGCATGTCGGATGCACCAGCACCGCTATAAACGTTGCCGGCGCATCCAACCTCCCCATTCCCATTCAGCCCTACTGGGCTGAATGGGAATGGGCAGCATCTTTTTTCCAGCGCCCGTGAATGGGCAATTACCGGTTCCGGCAAGGCCGCAATGACCCATTAATTGCCCATTCACGGGCGCCGGAAAGAAAATGACACCGGCGGCAGCCGTGCCTGTATTACAGGCCCGGCTACCGCCAATGTCATAATGAGGCCCAGTGTACGTCTTTTGTCCCGGAATGTAACACTGGAGATAAGGACTGGCTGGTCCAGCAGGAGCAAACCAGCAGCCAGCAGCCAGCACAGCAGGGCCCCTCTGGCAACGTCATTGTGGTCTGTAGGAGATCAGCATATCCTGGCAAACCCCATGTGGAGGGATTGGAGCAGGGGGCTGCGGGGGCGGTTGATTAACATTGGAATGGCCAGGGGTAATGATAAAATAATTTCTGGGAGCAGTGGGACCATATTGTCGTGGTCTGGGGGGTTTGATAGGGCATTGCTGGCTGAGGAGGCCAATCTGCTTACAATATCTGCAAAACAGTTGCTCCTGTTGTGGTTTCTGGGTGGGCAAAAATAGATGTGTGCAAGCCTGTGGAGGCAGATAGGCCTGGGAAAAAGGAGGGGGTTGTTGAGTGCATTTCTGGTTTGAGAAACCCGGACGTCTCTGTTTGCCTAAGGCAGTTTGTTGAGCATGCTGTAAGGCCATTAGGCACGAGACACCATCTTACTCTTGTCCTTTGAGTTTGTCATAGAAGTGTTGTGCAGCTTGTAGTGCTATTTCAATGTATTGAGCTTGCCACCCAATATGTACATTTTTTAATATTCTTGGAGATTTCCAGGAGGCTGTTAACAAAATGTGATACAAGGGCAGTTCGAGCCTGTTCACCACCATAAGCAATGCCTGAGTATTTAGTAAGCCAGTATGTCAGTCTAGACAGGCAGTCAGCGAGGGATTCAGACTGTTTAGCGTTTACGGGCTACAATTTTGCTCCAGTCTGATTTGACGGGGTATTTCTGTTTGATGAGGGGGGTGAGCGCCTCCACACTAGCAGCAATGCCAGTGGCGGCAGGGCGAGTGTTATGCCATTGGAGTTAGTCCATAATCTGTTTGCATAGAGTGTCTTTGAGTACTGCTTGGATGAGCTGCTTAAGATCCCCAACCGTGGGATCATAACACACAATTACAGTGGTCAAATGTTCCATAAATACAGCAGGGTTGTCAGGCAGAGTGGGGAATTGCTGTGCAATATGATACAACTCAGTGGAGCTCCATGGCATGTGCATTCTAATCGCAGGATTAGCGACATCAGGTTAATGGTAGGTGCGCATGGGTAAGAGGGAAGTGTCTCCTTGGACAGCAGTCAAGAAATCCCTGGAGCGGAGCGAGGGGGAGCTCATCCATGGAAGAGTGTGAAAGTTGAATGTCTTGTTTAGTTAGGAGACGCATGGCAACTTTGGCAAGGGGTGATCCCGGATCTGCTGAGGCACAATATTTGCGTATGAAGGCAGGTGACCACTGGGGTTCTAGGCTGTGCCGTCTCCGATAAGTGGAGGCTGCATTTGGCATTGAGGAAACCAGTGGGGCTGTTTGGTAGCTCCCCTCGTGAAGTGAGGCGAATAGTGCATGGCCGGGACAGCTGCCGGGGAAAGTTATACAGAGGAAGAGGTGGCTGGAGATGCATCAGCTGATGTGAAGGAAGTTTGGGTGGTCAAGAGGGAGGGAGCTGCCAGAGTTGATGGCAGATGTTGCTTCATCACTGGGTGGGGTAGGGTGGGAATGAGTGCTGGGTGTACTAGGTGTGGTGTGACCACTGGCATTGGAGGAGAATAGGGAGGCAGAATTTCATCAAGGCAATACACTGGGGAGACAGATAGGGAGTAAACCCACCCGGCCATCCACAACAGGGAGATGTGCCAAATAATCAACACAGTACAAGTATCTAGGGCACAACCACAAGAAAAAAACTAGGTACACCAGGCATGTTCGGCAAGCATGGGGTAGCAACTGGAATCCCTCTTAGGTGAGCCTGCAGGCAAATTTAAAGAGCTCTGGTGTAAATCGAGACGTTCAGTGGTAATGGTATGCCACAACAACGTGTGCGTAAATGGAGACATTTAGTGGTAATTGGTAATGGTATGACACAACAACGTGTGCATAAATGGAGACGTTTAGTGGTAATGGCTTACCACTACAGCATGTGGGGAGGCAGCGGCAATGGCACACCACAATGTTAACCACATAAAACCCACTTCAAGAGAGTAAACAATGATATTAGCATCTTTCAACAAATCTACATAAACACTATACCTCACGATAGCACCTTGACTGCATGCAGATGCAGAACTTCTAAGAGAAAAAAATAAACAGATATATTTTCAATGCACTTGACAACAAAAGACACAAACACACAAGCCAAAAAACTGATATGCAGTATCCCACTAGCAGGCATGGCACATCAGCAGGACCCTTCCCAGCAGAACTAACACTGCCACTTCCCCTCCCTCGATGGCACGAGGGGGCGATAGTAAGCACACCACAAAGTAGTTCCACCAGACCGGGTATGGTACATATAAACGAAAACACAGAGACCCTGATTTACCAGAGCCACAGATAAGAAAAATAGCTGCAACCCTTTACATACCACGCGACGAAGAAAAACACAGCTGCAGCCCAATACATAAAAACACAATTCCAAAGGCTACTATTTATTGTCTCGATGTTATCTCTTCAGTGGCTAGCATTACTGCCTACAGATGAACTTAGAAACATAAAGGCGGCGTCCTGCCACATACAATTATCTCTTGACATCTATTTCATCAAGAGTACCAATTTTAACATGCTTTATATTGTTGCAGAGAGAGACTGCTATGTGCTGGCTTACAGGCAGTTAGGAGATCGAGAAGCAACAGCAATTAACAAGTTCACATAGCGTTTTAATATTTTAGCCAGTGTTAATGATACAGTGGTGACCCAACTCATTACATTATTCATGACAAGGGTTTTCAATCAATGTTGCATGCTTATTCAACTCTTTTTTTGAAATTTGGAAAGCAAAAAGTATTCAGTACATATCGTAGTGGAGAAATAAAATACTACACGTGACAATATATACAGGTACAATAGATATTTTGGATACCGTCACCAATTAGCGTGTACCAGTTATAGTTATGGTCTTGTGAGGGCATTAAGCTTACCTGGGAAGCGTGTCCAGATGCTGGGTGCCTACTACGTGTGGCGCTGTTGCAGCATCAGGGAAAGGAGCAGGACTGTAGCACGTTTGAATTCGGCTCCATTGTGACGTGCGCATGCTGTATGGAGTAGTGTTCTCCAATTACACGCATGCGCGAGAGGCGCAGGTCCGGTTGCTACATGCAACCGGAACGCTGTGTAGCACGCCGGATTGGGTGGCCCGGAGAGCTTACATTGTGGGAGTAGGTGTCCCAGAAGACGTGATTGAAATTGCAATGCTGACATCGCCTAAGAGGCTGTGAAGACTGGTAAAGTGGAGAATGAGTCAGTATGAGAATCCTGTGAGTGGAGTGTTATAATGTAGAATGTAATGTGGTTCCATTTAGAGGCGTTCTTCTGGTATGATTCTGGAACGCCAGGATAATATGAGAAGATGCTTCTGTGAAGGAGGTTGGCTACAGGGGATCTCCTCTAAATAAACTAAGTTATAAGCCTTCATATCTTATGTGCTCATTTACAACAAATGGCGACGAGGAGCTGTCCTTGAAGGGGGTCCCCAGACGCAAATCGGTGGAGATCCTAGTGCAGCCAGTCATCGGAATTTGACCGAGGGACAGCTGAAACATATAATTGTCATGAACTACAGAACACGCCCCTTTTGGACTTCCTGGACCTTGTTTCAATGGGGCTTACACTCCCTTGTACTTCCAACATGGCCGTCCACTGTGAAACACCTTCCTCGCTCTACACCTGGGACGTAGCGTGTTCTATTTATAGACCACACCTCCCGCGGCTCTGCGCGTCTCAATGCTATTGCGAAGTAGCGACCAGACATGTGCTCTGTAGCTTGAGGTATTGTTTCCCTTGCTTCTTCCAGCCTACCCCATTCCTAGTCCCTTTCTTTCCTTTCTTGATTCCTGGACTCGTGTGCTAGTAGCGCACTCTGTAAATTTCCCAGATTCCTGGATCCTTGCATCCCGGAACTTTGAACGCACACTGGAGTCGGAAGAGGCTTGTGCAGCCTTATTCAAGAATCGATCAGTCCGCAAGAAGGCATCGATCAAGAAATCCAGCAAAGATCGAACTCAGGTCAGAAGGGGGGAACTCCTTGACAGTTTGAGACACCAACCTACCGAACTCGATATGGACATGGAAGCGGCCGCCCAGAACCTGATGCGTGGCATGCAAGAGCTATCAACCGAGGTGCAGAATCTAAAGGCGGAAAACGCTGCTCTCAAACAATTAGTTCTATCCCGTGATTCTGCCACAAAAGAAAGTGTGTGGGCAGCATAGTGGACAAATACGATGGGTCGGCAAAAACCTTTGCGGATTCCTGGATTCATGTTTGGTCCACATTACTTTTAAGCCCTACTACTTTTCAACTCCCAGGGCTAAGGTGGGTTCATAATTTCCCACCTTTCAGGAAACACCTTAACCTTGGCCACGCCCCACGTTTATTCCGGCGATGCTCTCCTAGATGACTATGATGGCTTCATACAAGCCCTTAGGACCATGTTTGACCGTCCAGAGCAGGTCAATAGTGCCCTGGAACGCCTATTAGACTTTCAGCAAGGAACCCAGGATATGCTCACCTATGTTACCCGATTCAAGCAATTAGTCAATGAAGCAAATTGGTCCCCTCAGAGTTTTACCCTTTTCAGGAGAGGACTGAATGAGGAGATTAAGGATGAGTTGGCCAGAGTGGCTCGCCCAAACTCATTCCAGGCACTAATGGACCTTGCCATGCAAATAGATTTCCGTATCCAGGAAAGGAAGGCAGAGAAGAAGAAATCCAGAGGTAATCCTCCGAAGCTGTCCTTTGAGAGTACCATCAAGACGGACACAAACCCAGGCTCAGTCTCTGAACCAGAGCCCATGCAGATAGGAGCCTTCCGTGGACCTATATCCCCGCAAGAAAGAATGAGAAGGATTCATACGGGGTTGTGCATGTATTGTGCCTCAGACAAACACTTGGTTAGGGAGTGTCCTCTAGCCCCTCCTCGGCGTTCGGGAAATGCCAGCTCCCGATCCTAGATGGAGCAGAGCTTCGGGAGAGGGATGTTTGCTCCATATCAATTGCATCCTTGAACTCTCCTGGACAAAACAATTTGGTGATACTACAGTCCTTCCTGTCGCCCTCCAAGAATAAGACCTATCCCATTCTGGCCTTGGTAGACTGCGGAGCTATAGGAATTTTCATTGATCAAGACTGGGTTGTTAGTCATCATATTCCGTACGAGACACGAAGCACCAAGCAGCCGGTGGAAGCAATCGACGGAAGACCCCACACTTCAGGACCCATAAGCCTACAGACAAAAGAGATCCAGCTTTTGTCACGACTCGCTCCCTTCGCTCCCGTTCCCACCACTTGGGGGCATGATTTGGGGTTTATTCCCTACTGGATTTTTCCTCCGAACCTTATGCTACAGTGCTGTGATGAATTGGGAGCGATAAAGCCTTATTTTCCAAGTTACTTCCCTTCCGGATCCATTCCAGGTTTTTGGCAGCCAGCATGCTACTTTGATCAAATGACTATGCTTCCCAGAATGCCTGGCTCACTGCTTCACCTCCTCCCTTGCAGGACAAGGTTGGGTGGAGGATAGGCAACACCTGTGGCTGCAGGTGCAGCAGGCGGCACACCTGATGGGTGTGCTCGTTAAGCAGCTTTAAAAGCCTCAGTTTACTTCAGTCCCGCGCTGGTCATCGTTGCAGTGTTCCTGTTGCAACTAGTCCCTTGTTCCTTGTTCCTAGCTTTTGTGCCTAGTTCCTAGTTCCTGTTTCTTGTTCCTCCGCCCTGGATTTCGGATTCATGTGCTAAATTGATTTCTGCTCCCTAGATTCCCTTTTTGTCTTCCTCTGTTTGCAGGCAGCATTTCTCAGTGCTTTCCCCTTTTAGATGCAGCCCAGTTTGTCTGTGTTGTATATTTCTTTGACTTTGTCCTTTGCTGCTGTAAACCTTTATGCCTTAGCCTTCCTCTTAGATTAGCTTCCTGTCTTTTCCTTGGAGGGGTGGGGGAAGTTTGCCTTGGTAATTTCGTTTTTCCCTGCTCCTGATCCTTACTTTCTATTGGGATCCATTCCATGTTTTCCATTGCACTTCTGCATTTATTTCCCATTTGATTATTAGGTGTGGTGTGCTGTTGTAGCTAGCTCCTGTGTGGATGCCTATGTTTCCTCACTATTCTGTAATCACTATTCCAATTTAGGTATTTAGTTATCCTCCCATTGCTGTTATAGCCTTTCTGGTTCCCAGTTTGATCAACAGGGTTCGTGGGCTTGCTTACATTCAAGAGGTTTTTCTCGTCCTCGTGAGTACTGTTTTTTAGTTCCCTTATTTAATACCATCAAGAGTGTTAGTTCACAGATCCTGTCATTGCTTGCCCTCTACGTGGGTTTAGCGCTGTCAGTACCTGTAACAGCAATTGGGGGTAAGGCGCTTGCCGACTTTCCTCGCGGTCAGGTGCTTACCCCACATCCCTTTTCATATATTGGTTTTGTTGTCACACTCTATTTGCACTCCTGGGTTTTAGCATACATGAGTCTTGGTTCCTGTGTGCACGTAGTTTAATTCGAGGCTATTCACTGTGTGATTTAGTGCACATTTCCCTTGCCATATTCGCTGCCTTTGTACTCGCCTGACTAATCCTGATAGAATGACCAGCCCAAAATTCCCATTGAAAATGGCAAGTTTAAGAAAGAAAGGCAGCAAGGCCTCTAACAAGTTTGTACAGAAAGCTTCCCCTACATTTACCTGTGACAATCAAATCACTAGTCCTGACTTAAATGAACTCCTTGTCACGAATGGGCATTTACGTGCAAAGTATTTTTCCCACAGGATGGCACATCCTACATTGCCTGATCCTAGTTCTGTCTTTTATTTTGATCCAGATTCTATGTCAGCGCAAGCCTTAGCCGCAGAAAACAACACACTGTTAGACTTATTATACAAGAGTACCTCTGTTGTTGAACCCCAAGATTCCAGTTGTGCTTCACCTCAAATAGAAGAGTTTCATGGTACAAACATAAAGAATGGAGGGGTTCCTTGCATAACTTCTGTTTTCTATCCTCAGTCTAAAGCATACTCCTTTGCACAAGTACATACTGTAGTCCCTAATGCCAAGAGGTCTAATGTCAATAGTTTGCTTAAGGGAAACACAGACCAAGTTGGTAAGAGAAAGTATAAATCTCAGAACCTGCAAGCAGTAGAGGACAATGCACAATCGGTGCACATCCAGATTGCTAGTGCAGGATCCAGCCCTGATGCCACTATGCCCCCCCCCTGTGCCTACTGATAGTGATGTACAGTTAATGCAGGGCATGGTCAGAGCTAATCTTGAGGAGTTAAGACAAGAATTCATTTCTTTACAAGAGGAGAATAAAACCTTGCACTCTTTACTGAATACACCTCAGACTTTATCCGTTGATGTTGATGAAGTGAACACTGTTCAGCCCCTGAGTGCAGAGACTTTGGTAAACCATGATATTTGTCAATATGTTAGATCTATTGGGAGTGAAAGTCTTTCTTCTAGCACAGCACTTAATCTGGGCACAGTTTCTAACAATGGTTCTGCTGTTTGTCAGGGATTGCAGTTAGCTGAAGATTTACAAGCCACTCATTTACCTAAAATTTCCTGTGTAGCAGTTTGTCATAATTCTGAGCTAGCACACATGCAAGCTTCTGATTTCCAAACACAATCCACAATGGTGGCATACACAGATTCAGTCACTACAGTAGGCTTAGGCCCTGCTCTTGATACAGCTGCTGAGACTGAAGTAGATGTTCAAGCTGATGTGGAAAACGATGTTACCTCTGGGTTCACTCTTCCTTCTGCCAATTCTGATCAATACGAACAGTCAGAGACAGTACAGATTTCATGTTCTGATGGACTCATTCCACATTATACAGAACCAAAAAACCGGCAGGCGATTCCTGAACTGTTGATTGTTAATCTGCCTCTTTCAGAAGCTAAGACAGAGGAATGGACAATTGACGAAATCCTGATTAAGAGAGACTTTACTATGGTGATTCCACTGGTTGATTTTGACTTCTACAAAGAAAGAGACTCTGTGTCACCCACTAAAGAAAGGGACTGCAAGGGTACAGCTCAGTCTTTGGTTACTGGTGCCAAGGAGTCTACTGCCCTAAAGGTGCCCTCCATTCCTGAGCCACCAATGTGTCTGTCAACTTCTGAGACTTCTGCCTGTCATCCTACAACCATTGACTCTTCTATGATCCAATCCACAGCCCTGCAGTCATCTTTGGCACATGTGTCTTCAATCAATGAACCGCTGCCATGTCTGCCATTTACTCAAGAGCCAGTCCCAAAGACCTGGACATGTTTGTATTCAGCAACCGAGATTGCTCCAGCTTGCATGCCTTCAGCCTCAAGGTTTCCTCTGGCATGCCCGTCTTCAGCTACAGTGACTCATCCTGCAGATCATCCTTCTGCCATAGAGCCTCCGGTAGTCCATCATAAGTGCATGACTTCAGTCCCGGAGTATACTGATTATTTGCCTTCAGTTCATGAGACGCCTGTATCCTGCTTAGCCTCACTGCCAATATCAGAGGTATACCTGTCTACACCATCAGATCCTGCTGTATTTTCTTCTGCTCCAGCGATTCCTCCTGAATCCCAACCATTTATTGTCGATGAACGTCTAGCCTGCCTTTCTTTTGCTTCAGGGGGATCATCAGAATGCCTGCCTTTTACACAAGACGATTCTCCCAACTGCTTCACTTTAGCATCAGAGCCTCCTAAATATGCAGCATCAGATTTTGAGACTTTTGCCAGCTCACGCTTCAGAGTCATCAAGCTGGACCAAGTGATGGGTCAGAACCACTCACCTGAGTGTGCACAGGGGGTGGTGCAGACCGGCGTATTACCTACAGGACTTGTGCAACAGAATTCCGCCAAGAAGCACCAGTTGGGTGCTGGTAGCCAAAGGAAGGGAATGACTGCTGCAGTTCAAAATGTGTCTGTTATTGCTCCTTCTGCGAGTGTGCCTGAAGTACCAAGTACTGCGTCTATCACTCCTATCAGTATGCCAAACGTCCCTGCTGTTGTATCCCACGTGCAACAAAGTGGCTACACGACTGTCACCAGGAGTACCAGCCTCGTACAACCCATTGGACTTCCAGGCCTCCAAGGCGTAGAACATGTGCAGTCAAACCTTAGTCACTTTCAACCACAAGCCTTTTCCCAGATGGATGACAGAAGAAAATCCGAACCTCTACCTCAGCCGCCACCTTCTCTAATGGCTGAACATAAACATTTCCTGAAGCCAGCAATTTCCTCACCTCCCGCATGTCCGCTCTCGGCAGAAAGGCTAACAGAACTTCTACCATTGTCCAATGCATGTTGCACTAGCCTGCCTCCCTCCTCAAAGACGTATAAGTGCCCACTCCCAGTGACTGAGTTTCCTGGGCCTTCCAACTCAGCTTCAGACCCTGCAAGTCCTTCATGCCTTTCTTCGACCCATGAGTATCTTCCTCACCAGACACCTGCCTACGACTCTTCTAGACTGCAACCTGATTCTATGCATTCCAGTCCATCTGCCTTTGCCCACAGGCCACCATTTCCATCAGTGCCACCTCCAAAGAAAAAGCACTCCCATCATGGAAAGAAGATGTCTCGTGCGGGTGGCGGGCACCAGAAGACGGCCGTGGGAGGGGGTATACTGTCACGACTCGCTCCCTTCGCTCCCGTTCCCACCACTTGGGGGCATGATTTGGGGTTTATTCCCTACTGGATTTTTCCTCCGAACCTTATGCTACAGTGCTGTGATGAATTGGGAGCGATAAAACCTTATTTTCCAAGTTACTTCCCTTCCGGATCCATTCCAGGTTTTTGGCAGCCAGCATGCTACTTTGATCAAATGACTATGCTTCCCAGAATGCCTGGCTCACTGCTTCACCTCCTCCCTTGCAGGACAAGGTTGGGTGGAGGATAGGCAACACATGTGGCTGCAGGTGCAGCAGTTGGCACACCTGATGGGTGTGCTCGTTAAGCAGCTTTAAAAGCCTCAGTTTACTTCAGTCCAGCGCTGGTCATCGTTGCAGTGTTCCTGTTGCGACTAGTCCCTTGTTCCTAGCTTTTGTGCCTAGTTCCTAGTTCCTGTTTCTTGTTCCTCCGCCCTGGATTTCGGATTCATGTGCTAAATTGATTTCTGCTCCCTAGATTCCCTTTCTGTCTTCCTCTGTTTGCAGGCAGCATTTCTCAGTGCTTTCCCCTTTTAGATGCAGCCCAGTTTGTCTGTGTTGTATATTTCTTTTACTTTGTCCTTTGCTGCTGTAAACCTTTATGCCTTAGCCTTCCTCTTAGATTAGCTTCCTGTCTTTTCTTTGGAGGGGTGGGGGAAGTTTGCCTTGGTAATTTCGTTTTTCCCCTGCTCCTGATCCTTACTTTCTATTGGGATCCATTCCATGTTTTCCATTGCACTTCTGCATTTATTTCCCATTTGATTATTAGGTGTGGTGTGCTGTTGTAGCTAGCTCCTGTGTGAATGCCTATGTTTTCCTCACTATTCTGTAATCACTATTCCAATTTAGGTATTTAGTTATCCTCCCATTGCTGTTATAGCCTTTCAGGTTCCCAGTTTGATCAACAGGGTTCGTGGGCTTGCTGACATTCAAGAGGTTTTTCTCGTCCTTGTGAGTACTGTTTTTTAGTTCCCTTATTTAATACCATCAAGAGTGTTAGTTCACAGATCCTGTCATTGCTTGCCCTCTACGTGGGTTTAGCGCTGTCAGTACCTGTAACAGCAATTGGGGGGTAAGGCGCTTGCCGACTTTCCTCGCGGTCAGGTGCTTACCCCACATCCCTTTTCATATATTGGTTTTGTTGTCACACTCTATTTGCACTCCTGGGTTTTAGCATACATGAGTCTTGGTTCCTGTGTGCACGTAGTTTAATTCTAGGCTATTCACTGTGTGATTTAGTGCACATTTCCCTTGCCATATTCGCTGCCTTTGTACTCGCTTGACTAATCCTGATAGCTTTCCATAAACCATCACCAAGAGCGGATTACATTCGACATCATTAAGTCAGCTCATTACCCCATGGTATTGGGTATGCCCTGGTTACAGAAGCACAATCCGTATATCAATTGGACAGCAGGATCACTATTCCTAGGCTCAGAGTTTTGTATCTCCTACTGCCTATTCCTGGATCCCTCCTCGACACCCCCTAAAGAACCACTAAGAGACCAGAAAATACCACTCATGGTTTTCAATATCATACAAGTCCCAGATGCCTATCAGGGATATGCTGATGTATTTTCAACTGCCATAGTCCAGGCCTTACCCGCTCACAGACCTGAAGACTGTGCCATAGAAACAGATCCCTCAGCAGTGATTCCCTTCGGCAGAATGTTCATCCTTTCCAAACCAGAGAAAAAAGCCCTCCGAGAATACCTGGATACCAACCTTGAAAACAGCACCATAAGACTCTCAAAATCTCCAGCGGGTGCTTTGTTGTTCTTTGTTCCCAAGAAGGACACCAAGGAACTCAGACCTTGCCTCGACTATCGTGGCTTAAATCAATGCACCCTCAATGATCGGTACCAACTGCCCCTGATCTCGGATATCCTGGAAGCTGTGAGAGGCGACATAATATTCACGAAGTTGGATCTCCGGGGTGCCCATCATTTGATCCGTGTCTAGGAAGGAGACAAATGGAAAACAGCCTTTAGAACACCCTTTGGTCACTATGAATATCTAGTCATGCCCTTTGGACTAGCTAATGCCCTCGCAGTTTTTTAACGTTTTATGGATAGGGTGTTTTCTGACATGTTATTACTCTTCGTCATTGTCAATCTGGATGACATATTGATCTTTTCCAAGGATCCTCTAAAGCATGAAGAACATGTAAAGGCAGTATTACAATGACTCCGTGAACACAAACTTTTAGCCAAACCCGAAAAATGCTTGTTTCACGTTACTTCTGTTCACTACCTAGGATTCATCCTTAGCCCAGAAGGAATTGGTATGGACCCTTCAAAGGTAAAGGTCATACTGGCATGGCCCGCTCCCACGTCACGTTCTATTTATAGACCACACCTCCCGCGGCTCCGCGCATCTCAATGCTATTGCAAAGTAGCGACCAGACGTGTGCTCCGTAGCTCGCAGTATTGTTTCCCTTGCTTCTTCCAGCCTACCCCATTCCTAGTCCCTTTCTTGATTCCTGGACTCGTGTGCTAGTAACACACTCTGTAAATTTCCCGGATTCCTGGATCCTTGCATCCCGGAACATTGAATGCACGCTGGAATCGGAAGAGACTTGTGCAGCCTTATTCAAGACTCGATCTGTCCACAAGAAGGCATCGATCAAGAAATCCAGCAAAGATCGAACTCAGGTGAGAAGGGGGGAACTCTTGACAATAATCATCTGGGCGATGACGAGTCGTTGGGAATGAGGGTGCAGTAACTTTCCACGGTGAGACAAAGGAGATACAGTTTTTTTATGGACATTAATAACTTACATTGAGGATGGCGCGTGCAATTTGCGGCTAACTGTGAAGAACGTTGTTTTCCGAATGATGTACTGTACGTAAGCATGGCGGAAGTGAAGGTGGGAAGAGGCGCTTGAACTGGTTAGAGCAAAGCACCTGTGTACGTGCTTTGCGTGCCGCCATCTTTGTGGATTGAGGTTGGCATAGTTACAGATACAAAGCGTCTATACACATGAAGCGTATGGAAAAAAAGAAAAAAAAACGATCGCACGTGGCCTGTACAAGCCTTATGGAAGTGTTGCTGGTGAATAGAAATTGAATGGTGGAATACTGCCTCCTTAAAAACAACGTTGCATATTGTGTGCCAAATCATACGATCGAGTGAACTGGATGTGGGTGGATTCAAAGTGAAATGTGTCAAGACACGAACAATGTATCAAAGTAATTGACCATCGCTTTCAAGTCAATAACAGCATTGGTGTCATCGTTATATCAGGATTGTAGTTGTGGAATGTAACAACCTCAAGGGAAATACAGGAAGTTACTGAATAGAATTTTGTTTAAAAAAAAAAAAGTGGAACAGAAAATAAAAACAGGCATTGTAGTGCAACGATGAAGGTTGACCGATTGCCACTTTCAACATGCAGAGTATTACAGCACCTGTGAAGTTCTTATCCCAACCTGGTAATCCTGTGTGTCCATGGGAGCAATGGTTGGATAATTTTCAGGTCTATTTAAGAACAATAGGGGGTGCCAAATATAATGATGACTTAAAATAGGCCACCCTCCTAAATTGTATTGGTGCTGAAGCATTGAGGATATTTAGGACCTTGACTGATTCGAATGACACAGAGGAGGGATCTAGAGATTCTTCTGGTAGTACCAGGAAATATGAGACTGCACTGTCAAAGTTGAACAAACATTTTGGGAATAAAACTAACATTGTTTTAGAACGATATAGATTCTTTTCAAGGAAACAGAACAAGAATGAGTCAGTTGATACTTATGTTGCTGCTTTAAGAGGGCTTATTTCGACATGTGAATTCACAGGAGTGGCAGATGAGTATTTAAGGGATCAGTTGGTGCTGCATGTGGCCGATGCTCGAATCCAACAACGGCTATGGCAAGCGAAAAATCCCACATTAGAACAAACTATTGAGATAGCTAGATCGTTTGAACTGGGAGAGAAATGTTTGAAGGAAGTTCAGAGCAAGACAGAATGTGTTGACATAAGAGCAGTACAAGACATGAGCAGTGGGGGACTTGATAAAGATGAAGAAGCCCTAGTTGCCATTGTGAAAAAGATAGTGAAATCTGACTTTGGAATAAACCCCAAACCTGGTAGAGAAGTGCTCCAGAGGCCACAAAATAGATTTTTTAAATGTGGATGGTATAGAGATGCAAACATAGAGAAGGATTGCCCTGCCCATTCGGCTGAATGCTATAGATGTGGGCAAATGGGCCATTTCGGTAAGGTATGTCGCAACATCAGAGGAAGGAGCACAGTTAGTTCGCGATATAATGCAACAAGATACAATGGACAATTTGGGAGAGGTGCCATGACAAAATACATGTATAGTGCATATGTCAATTGCTAGACCGCCCACATATTACAAAATATGAGGTAAGCGTCATGGGATCCAGATACAAGGCAGGAAAGGAGCCACTCTAAGCCAGTGTATTAAAGAAGAGAGCAGAGCGCAGCGGGGCAGCCTGTAAACATTTATAAATATTAAGGGCAACTTTCAGTTGGAAATGCATGCACCAAGTATATTACTAATAAATACAAACTCCTGCAGTCAAGGGACATAAATAGTGTCATGACATGGCAATGAAAATGTATCACAGCAACGTTGCCCCTGTGCACAATACCATTGGTAGTAGGTAGCCTCCCCCGGGGACTAGTTGGCGGCACTTATGAAGCTGTACAGCTGCGGGTGCTCATGCAGATTACGGTCACCATTTTGTCCTGGGGGACAAGGCACGGTATGGACATTACCCCACTTGTACTGCATGTGAGTGAAGACTTGTGTTTACTGGAAAGAAATATCTTAGGAATAGGCTGTGGGTGAAATTTCATTGAGCCCTCTGGTGGAAGATTTTAATTTAAAGATCTACCAGGATTCTTTCTGATTTAATGCGTTGGTGGCATTTGTGGTGTTTAGAACTGTGTCTGCGACCCACCAACGTATATCGTCTGCACTGTCTGTGCTGGTATTCAAGGTAGTGGGATACCAGGGGGGCTGAGTGTGTTCTGCATCTGATCCGCGATCTATGCTCCCCAATCCTTTTATTCACCTGTCTTCTTGTTTAGCCAACATATCTTAGCCCGCACGGGCATTCAATTATGCAGACCACATTGGTGGTTTTGCAATTAGAGAAATGGTTGATTTTCCATTCTTTGCCTTCAATCATGAAGGAGGTTGTCTTCTTGGTCAGCCTCCATACGTTACAGGTACCGCATGGATGGTGGCCCACAATCTCGCTCATACTCCACAGATCTGACCTTTGAGATTTTTTGTTGATTCTGGCATGGGTTAGTACGTCTTTCAAGTTCTTGCGCCGTTTCAGTGCCATTCTTAGCACTGGTTCTTCCGTTAGACTGAGCTGGACAAGAGGCCAGAATTTTTTAATCAATGACTTCAATTTGGTAGTTGAGGGCCAGAAGTGGTAACACAAGTCAGTAGTTGTTCATCTTCAATAACGTGTGTTCTTGGTGTGAGTAAAGCCACTCATGGGGTGTATTGGGCTCGCTTGTTTGTATTTTTAATCAGTTTCCTGGGGTATCCTCTGGTTTGTAGTTTGATTTGTAACTTATTAGCATGTATTTTGTATTGGTCTAGTTCTGTGCAGTTTCTCCTAAGCCGGAGGAACTGGCCATATGGTAGGTTGTCCCCTAAGTATTTTGGATGGTGGCTTCTATACTGGAGGAGTGTATTCCTGTCTGTTTCTTTTTTGTACAGTGAGCATGTAAGCTTGTTTTCCCTTGTGGCAATCACAAGATCTAAAAAATTGATATCTTGATTGATTTTACTCAGTGTGAATTTGAGTTCACATGTTTGTTCATTAATCCAGTCCAGAAAGTTACCCAGGGTAGTGTCATTATCTTGCCAAATTAACATTATGTCATCAATGTATCGAAACCAACAAGAGATCTTGGGGGTCATTACGACCCAGGCGCTAATTACGCCAACTTTACCACCATGGTGTAAACTACGTTTACACCATGGTGGATGGCGGATTTACCGCCCCATTCCAAGGTGAGTGAGGCGGTAAAACCCCATTTCCCATTTTCCCTTCCCCATTCCCATTTCTGCCCCATAGGGCCTAATGGGAGTGGGGAAGGCGCTAATTACGCCACCGTAAATTACGGTGGCGTAATTAGCATCATGGCGGGTTAGCGCCATGGATTTTAACGGCTGCTAAAAGCAGCCGTTAAAATCGGAATCAGGCGTTAAGGGTTAACGACGGCGTTAACCCTTAGCGCCTGAGTTGTAATGAGGCCCCTTATCTCTAAAGGGGTTGTTGGTATTCAAGATATCTTGCTGCTCATACTCAGACATAAAGATGACAGCCATGTGGGGCCGAAGGCCGCCCCCATTGCCGTGCCGCTGATTTGCAAGTAGAAAACCTCATCAAATGAGAAGAAATTGTTTGTCAGAGCCAGGTCGAGGAGCTCCACAATGAAGTTAATCGGGACTCTCTTCTGTCTCATGTGATGGATGAGATGTTGCTGGATAAACTCTATTGCAGAGTCTTGCGGAATGCTGGTTTACAAGCTTGTGATGCTCATTGTGACTAATATTTCTTCTGATGGACTGAAAGGTTGGTTTTCAAATATAGCTATGGTAGCCATAGTGTCCCTCAAGTATGTTAGTGTTTCTTGGGTTAAAGGTTTGAGGAAATGGTCCACAAATGTACAGATGGGTTCAAATATTGACCCACAACCGGACACTATGAGTCTGCCTGGTGGATGGAGTTTGTTTTTGTGCACTTTGGGAAGGGCATAAAATGCTGGTGTTCTATCTTCCGAAGTGGTTAGGAATGTTTCCTCCTTTTCAGTGATCCAGTTGCGGTCAAAGGCAAACTTGGTAATTTCCTGGATTTTGTCTCTTATTTCTGTGGTGGGGACCTTTTTCAGTCTCCTGTAGTTTGTTGTTACGTCAAAGAGGTTCCTGAACATGTCTTTGTACTGATTCAAATTTTGGACTACTATGCCCCGCCCTTATCAGCCATTTTGATGACTATTTGTTTGTTTCTTGAAAGATCTTTAAGGGCTTTATGTTCATCGGAGGTCAGATTATCCCTCAGTTTTTGGGGGGTTTCTTGTAGTATTGTCATTTCTTTTCTAATACATTTTTCAAAGGACACTATAGATGCTGGGATATCATTTTCCCTGGGATTAAAGTTGGATGGAACCCTTAGACCTGAGTCTTCTTCTTGCTCCGGTGTTTCTGTCTTTGAAATATGCTTTACGGCGTATGGTTCTGAAGAAGTTGGACAGTTCTTGATCCAATTCGAACCAGTTGGTACTGATGGACGGTACAAAGGAAAGTCCTTTCTCCAGGAACAATGTTTCAGCTTTGGTTAGTTCAATCCCTGATAAATTGAAGATCGGGATGTCCCTTAATACCTCCAGGCATTGCGTCGTCTCCTGTATGGTTGCCTCCATTGCTGGTAATTGTAAGTGGGCATGGGCATGAGTGCTGGTGGGCCCCAGAATGGTCCTCTGGGGCCCCCTCTCCCTACAAAAGTGACCTGCGGTGGTGGTGGTTGAAATTGCCCTTGGTTTTGTTGTCTTCCTTGGTTCTGTGACTGGTCGTCTGAAGACCCCGAACTGGAGGTATCTGAGAACGTAACCCATTTTCGTCTGTTCCTGTTGGAACCTGTCGGATTGGCTACTCTTTCTTTTTCCTTTTTATCTTTATAGTCTTCTGCCAGGTAGGGGTACATGTTTTTGATACCTTTAGCCAATTTTTTATGTTTCTTTTCTAGGGTTGCTGCCATAAACTGGTGAAGGGCTGTATTAATTTCTTTGAGTTTATCACGGGCATTTTGCAGATTTTCATTGTGGAGGAATTTGCTTTCTTCTGCTTCTAGTTTCTCCTTAATTTTGGTGTGTATCCGCTGGGCAGTGGTGATAGTAATCACCATGAGGTCTCTAGAGCATTTTGTAGAGATTTTACTAAAATCAACCATGTATTCCTTGTTGTCCAAGAATAGTGCTGGTTCATTATGGATCGTCAATCTTAAGAGAACCAGGTTGGCCCTTAGGTATTCCTGTAAAAAGTGACCATGGACTTCTGTTCGAAAACATTTCATTTTTAATTTAACTATTCAACTATTTTTTAAAAAAATGTTAAAACAAAAAGTATTCAGTACATATCGTAGTGGAGAAATAAAATACTACACGTGACAATATATACAGGTACAATAGATATTTTGGTACCGTCACCAATTGGAGTGCACCGTCTTAACATAAACATACAATCAGTAGAGTGGAGGGCACTTCAGTACTAGAAACAAATACATTTGCATTTTCTGGTTTGTGTTAATATTTATTTCTTTTTGCTATTGGTGATTTTTTTGAGAGCACCAAATGTTCAAAACAGAGCCAGGCTGAGGGGTGACCTAGTCAGTGGTCTATGTCTAGATACAGATCAGCTGTACTAAAAAGTACCTTTATCATGGGCCTAGACCGGGTCACCCTAGAAAGGGGAACATATAACAGTGAACTCAGTTAATGTTGAGCTTCTCTATGTATGGCCAAGTGGCTCAAATATCTACATGCATTAAAATATACTATTAAAAAGCTGTATGCTGAATAAATATGGAAACGAAAGTATGAACTTGAGCACGGTGTCAGCTATTGGAAGTGGGAGCTGGGGCTGGCTGCTATCTCAACTACAGTGTGTTCAGTGTGGAAATAGGGAAATGGCCAACAACCAGCACAGAAGGGACGCACAGAGCAAAATAGGGAAGTAGACATGGCGCAGGCTGTAAGCCTGGCTTCTGACACTCGCAGGCTGCTCCAGGAGCTTTTCTAAGCGCTATAGTGTTGTGCGTAATGGACAATTTACTAAGTTTCAATAGGGAACAGGGAAGGTGGGTCGGTCAGTAAGGCAAGAGTGTGCCAAGTCAATGTCCTTTCTATCGAGGTGAGGCCTTGGTGTCAGCAAAAATGATTCCCACATGAAGCTATCAACATGTTCTTTTTTTTATAAATCGAGTCAGACATGCGCCTGTAGGATGACGTGGCAGCCAGGTCTGTCGTGGGAGCAGGGGAGTGAATTTAAGTTGAGGTGGGAAGTTACTGGAATGGGAACGAATGCTGGGCGGTGACTAGGACCAGGTGGGAGGCATTGGGCGAGCGAAATTGTTGCACCCTCACGCGCGTGGTATGCAAAGCGTGCAGCTATATACTTCAACAATCCAGCGCAACACACTTTAAAACACAGTGGCCACATATGAAAACACTAGGTGCACCAGGCAGAGAGGCAATCAAGGGGGCAATGTTTATTCCTCATTAAGCCGAGCCTGCCAGCAAAACTCAAGAGGCACCTGGCGTGAACAGAGGCAGCAAGTGGTAATAGCATACCACTTAAACACCTTGGAGAGAGAGGCAATGACAAGCCACAGACAGTATTTAAAACCAAATTCACAAGCGACCAAAAAAACGGACAGCCCAAATGATGTGCAACAATTCTACAATGGTGGCATCCTGATATGGCGATGGACGAAAGCAACAGACAGGGTAATTCATAGAAATTCGCACAAAAGTAGCGCACGCGGCTGGCGCACAGTGTCCCCGTGCGATACACTGCGTCAGCCGTGTGCGAAAAAATCCTTTTCATCGCACAGCGTATTCATGGATTTTATCCTCCGAAACCAGCCGTGGTGCAGAGTGGCGCAGTGACCCTGCAGCAGCGCCAGTTACGCCCCCAAGAACGCCCTCGCGCAAGGAAAACCCTTCAAAAATCCAAAATCATCACAAAGGGCTGCGCTAACCCTGGACCAGTTCACAGGGCTGCCAAACAGCAAACGCCAAGCGGGGAACGTGTATTTCAGTGGTTCTCGGGAAGTTTCACACACGATTGTCCTGGGTACGTGTACATCAGGGGTGCGTGGGAAGTAACACACGCAATTCCATCAGGGCACGTGTATTCCAGGGGTACGCGGGAAGTATCACACTCAAAAACAGCAGGGTACGTGCATTTCAGGGGTGCGCGGGAAGTATCACACGCGATTCCATCAGGGTACGTGTATTCCAGGGGTGCGCGGGAAGTATCACACGCAAAAGTAGCAGCGTACATGTATTCCAGGGGTGCGCGGGAAGTATCACACGCAAAAGCAGCAGGGTACGTGTATTTCAGGGGTGCGCAGGAAGTATCACACGCAATTCCATCAGGGTACGTGTATTCCAGGGGTGCGCGGGGAGCACCACACATGAATTGCACGTGTGGGTCCTCCCAGGTGTTCCCTCTACACCCTCCACGGCCTCTGCAGGCGGCCCACACCACAGGGGCCTACCCTGCACATGTCCCGCAGGCAGCCCATCCACCATGCCCATGCCCCCCAGCCAACCTACATGTCACCTTGCACTACTGCCCACCAACGCATGTCCCCCTTCACCTCCAGGCACCAGGCCCCAGCATCCAGGGGCCCCCACTCATGTCCAACTCATGTCTCCCAGCACCCCCACCCCCACCCCCCAGCAGTGCAGGGCACCCTCCACCAGGCCCCACACGTCTCCCATCACCCCCACCCCCCAGCAGTCAGGGGCACCCTCCACCAGGGCCCCACTCATGTCCCCCTGCACCCGCACCACCCAGCAGTCAGGGGCATCTTCCACCAGGCCCCACTCATGTCTCCCAGCACCCCCACCCCCCCAGCAGTGCAGGGCACCCTCCACCAGGCCCCCACACATGTCTCCCATCACCCCCACCCCCCAGCAGTCAGGGGCACCCTCCACCAGGCCCCCACACATGTCTGTCACCACCCCCACCCCACAGCAGTCAGGGGCACCCTCCACCAGGCCCCCACTCATGTCCAACTCATGTCTCCCAGCACCCCCACCCCCCAGCAGTGCATGGCACCCTCCACCAGGCCCCCACTCATGTCCCCCTGCACCCCCACCCCCCAGCAGTCAGGGGCACCCTCCACCAGGCCCCCACTCATGTCCAACTCATGTCTCCCAGCACCCCCACCCCCCAGCAGTGCAGGGCACCCTCCACCAGGCCCCCACACATGTCCCCCTGCACCCCCACCCCCCAGCAGTGCAGGGCACCCCCACCCCCCAGCAGACAGAGGCACCCTCCACCAGGCCCCCACTCATGTCCCCCATCACCCCCACCCCCCAGCATCCAGGGGCACCCTCCCCCAGGCCCCCACTCATGTCCCCCTGCACCCCCACCCCCCAGCATCCAGGGGCACCCTCCACCAGGTCCCCACTCATGTCTCCCATCACCCCCACCCCCCAGCAGTCAGGGGCACCCTCCACCAGGCCCCCACACATGTCTGTCACCACCCCCACCCCACAGCAGTCAGGGGCACCCTCCACCAGGCCCCCACTCATGTCCAACTCATGTCTCCCAGCACCCCCACCCCCCAGCAGTGCATGGCACCCTCCACCCGGCCCCCACACATGTCTCCCATCACCCCCACCCCCCAGCAGTCAGGGGCACCCTCCACCAGGCCCCCACACATGTCTGTCACCACCCCCACCCCACAGCAGTCAGGGGCACCCTCCACCAGGCCCCCACTCATGTCCAACTCATGTCTCCCAGCACCCCCACCCCCCAGCAGTGCATGGCACCCTCCACCAGGCCCCCACTCATGTCCCCCTGCACCCCCACCCCCCAGCAGTCAGGGGAACCCTCCACCAGGCCCCCACTCATGTCCAACTCATGTCTCCCAGCACCCCCACCCCCCAGCAGTGCAGGGCACCCTCCACCAGGCCCCCACACATGTCCCCCTGCACCCCCACCCCCCAGCAGTGCAGGGCACCCCCACCCCCCAGCAGACAGAGGCACCCTCCACCAGGCCCCCACTCATGTCCCCCATCACCCCCACCCCCCAGCATCCAGGGGCACCCTCCCCCAGACCCCCACTCATGTCCCCCTGCACCCCCACCCCCCAGCATCCAGGGGCACCCTCCACCAGGTCCCCACTCATTTCCCCCTGCACCCCCACCCCCCAGCATCCAGGGGCACCCTCCACCAGGCCCCCACTCATGTCCAACTCATGTCTCCCAGCACCCCCACCCCCCAGCAGTGCAGGGCACCCTCCACCAGGCCCCCACTCATGCCCAAACCATGTCTCCCATCACCCCCACCCCCAGCAGTGCAGGGCACCCTCCACCAGGCCCCCACTCATGTCCAACTCATGTCTCCCATCACCCCCACCCCCACCCCCACCCCCACCCCCCAGCAGTGCAGGGCACCCTCCACCAGGCCCCCACTCATGTCCAACTCATGTCTCCCAGCACCCCCACCCCCCAAGCAGTGCAGGGCACCCTCCACCAGGCCCCCACTCATGTCCCCCTGCAACCCCACCCCCCAGCATCCAGGGGCACCCTCCACCAGGCCCCCACTCATGTCCAACTCATGTCTCCCAGCACCCCACCCCCCAGCATCCAGGGGCACCCTCCACCAGGCCCCCACTCATGTCTCCCATCACCCCCACCTCCCAGCATCCAGGGGCAACCTCCACCAGGCCCCCACTCATGTCCCCCTGCACCCCCACCCCCCAGCATCCAGGGGCACCCTCCACCAGGCCCCCACACATGTCTCCCAACACCCCCACCCCCCAGCAGTGCAGGGCACCCTCCACCAGGCCCCCACTCATGTCTCGCATCACCCCCACTCCTCAGCAGTGCAGGGCACCCTCCACCAGGCCCCCACTCATGTCCCCCTGCACCCCCACCCTGCCAGCAGTCAGGGGCACCCTCCACCAGGCCCCCACTCATGTCTCCAAGCACCCCCATCCCCCAGCAGTGCAGGGCACCCTCCACCAGGCCCCCACACATGTCTCCCATCACACCCATCCCCCAGCAGTGCAGGGCACCCTCCACCAGGCCCCCACTCATGTCTCCCAGCAGTGCAGGGCACCCTCCACCAGGCCCCACTCATGTCCCCCTGCACCCCCAACCCCCAGCAGTCAGGGGCACCCTCCACCAGGCCCCCACTCATGTGTCCCTGCACCCCCACCCCCCAGCATCCAGGGGCACCCTCCACCAGGCCCCCACTCATGTCCCTCTGCACCCCCACCCCCAGCATCCAGGGGCACCCTCCACCAGGCCTCCACTCATGTCCCCCTGCACCCCCACCCCCCAGCAGTGCAGGGCACCCTCCACCAGGCCCCCACTCATGTCCAACTCAAGTCTCCCAGCACCCTCACCCCCCAGCAATGCAGGGCACCCTCTACCAGGCCCCCACTCATGTCCAACTCATGTCCCCCAGCACCCCACCACCCAGCAGTGCAGGGCACCCTCCACCAGGCCCCCACTCATGTCCAACTCATGTCTCCCAGCACCCCCACCCCCCAGCAGTGCAGGGCACCCTCCACCAGGCCCCCACCCATGTCCCCCTGCACCCCCACCCCCCAGCATCCAGGGGCACCCTCCACCAGGCCCCCACTCATGTCCAAACCATGTCTCCCAGCACCCCCACCCCCCAACATCCAGGGGCACCCTCCACCAGGCCCCCACTCATTTCTCCCATCACCCCCACCCCCCAGCATCCAGGGGCACCCCTCCACCAGGCCCCCACTCATGTCCAACTCATGTCTCCCTGCACCCCCACCCCCTAGCATCCAGGGGCACCCTCCACCAGGCCCCCACTCATGTCCCCCTGCGCCCCCACCCCCCAGCATCCAGGGGCACCCTCCACCAGGCCCCCACTCATGTCCAACTCATGTCTCCCATCACCCCCACCCCCCAGCAGTGCAGGGCACCCTCCACCAGGCCTCCACTCATGTCCAACTCATGTCTCCCAGCACCCCCACCCCCCAGCAGTGCAGGGCCCCACTCATGTCCAACTCATGTCTCCCTGCACCCCCACCCCCTAGCATCCAGGGGCACCCTCCACCAGGCCCCCACTCATGTCCCCCTGCACCCCCACCCCCCAGCATCCAGGGGCACCCTCCACCAGGCCCCCACTCATGTCTCCCAGCACCCCCACCCCCCAGCAGTGCAGGGCACCCTCCACCAGGCCCCCACTCATGTTCAACTCATGTCTCCCAGCACCCCCACCCCCCAGCAGTGCAGGACACCCTCCACCAGGCCCCCACTCATGTCCCCCTGCACCTCCACCCCCCACCATCCAGGGGCACCCTCCACCAGGCCCCCACTCATGTCCAACTCATGTCTCCCATCACCCCCACCCCCAGCAGTGCAGGGCACCCTCCACCAGGCCCCCACTCATGTCCAACTCATGTCTCCCAGCACCCCCACCCCCAGCAGTCAGAGGCACCCTCCACCAGGCCCCCACTCATGTCTCCGAGCACCCCCAACCCCCAGCAGTCAGGGGCACCCTCCACCAGGCCCCCACTCATGTCTCCCATCACCCCCAGACCCCAGAAGTGCAGGGCACCCTCCACCAGGCCCCACTCATGTCCCCCTGCACCCCCAGCAGTCAGGGGCACCCTCCACCAGGCCCCCACTCATGTCCAACTCATGTGTCCCTGCACCCTCACCCCCCAGCATCCAGTGGCACCCTCCACCAGGCCCCCACTCATGTCCCCCAACACCCCCACCTCCCAGCTGTCAGGGGCACCCTCCACCAGGCCACCAGTCATGTCCAACTCATGTCTCCCTGCATCCCCACCCCCAGCATCCAGGGGAACCCTCCACCAGGCCCCCACTCATGTCCCCCTGCACCCCCAGCATCCAGGGGCACCCTCCACTAGGCCCCCACTCATGTCCCCATGCACCCCCACCCCCCAGCATCCAGGGGCACCCTCCACCAGGCCCGCACTCATGTCCCCCTGCACCCCCACCCCCACCCCCCAGCAGTCAGGGGCACCATCCACCAGGTCCCCACTCATGTCTCCCAGCACCCCCACCCCCCAGCAGTGCAGGGCACCCTCCACCAGGCCCCCACTCATGTCCCCCTGCACCCCCACCCCCCAGCAGTCGGGGGCACCCTCCACCAGGCCCCCATTCATGTCTCCCAGCACCCCCACCCGCCAGCAGTGCAGGGCACCCTCCACCAGGCCCCCACACATGTCTCCCATCACCCCCATCCCCCAGCAGTGCAGGGCACCTTCCACAAGGCCCCCACTCATGTCTCCCATCACCCCCACCCCCCAGCAGTGCAAGGCACCCTCCACCAGGCACCCACTCATGTCCCCCTGCACCCCCACCCCCCAGTAGTCAGGGGCACCCTCCACCAGGCCCCCACTCATGTCCAACTCAAGTCTCCCTGCACCCCCACCACCCAGCATCCAGGGGCACCCTCCACCAGGCCCCCACTCATGTCCCCCTGCACCCCCACACCCCAGCATCCAGGGGCACCCTCCACCAGGCCCCCACTCATGTCCCACTGCACCCCCACCCCCCAGCATCCAGGGGCACCCTCCACCAGGCCCCCACTCATGTCCAACTCATGTCTCCCATCACCCCCACCCCCCAGCAGTGCAGGGCACCCTCCACCAGGCCTCCACTCATGTCCAACTCATGTCTCCCAGCACCCCCACCCCCCAGCAGTGCAGGGCACCCTCCACCAGGCCCCCACTCATGTCTCCCAGCACCCCCACCGCCCAGCAGTGCAGGGCACCCTCCACCAGGCCCCCACCCATGTCCAACTCATGTCTCCCTGCACCCCCACCCCCCAGCATCCAGGGGCACCCTCCACCGGGCCCCCACTCATGTCCAACTCATGTCTCCCATCACCCCCACTCCCCAGCAGTGCAGGGCACCCTCCACCAGGCCCCCACTCATGTCTCCCATCACCCCCATCCCCCAGCAGTGCAGGGCACCCTCCACCAGGCCCCCACTCATGTCCCCCTGCACCCCCACCACCCAGCAGTCAGGGGCACCCTCCACCAGGCCCCCACTCATGTCCAACTCATGTCTCCCTGCACCCCCAGCATCCAGGGACACCCTCCACCAGGCCCCCACTCATGTCCCCCTGCACCTCCACCCCCCAGCAGTCAGGGGCACCCTCCACCAGGCCCCCACTCATGTCCCCCTGCACCCCCACCCCCCAGCATCCAGGGGCACCCTCCACCAGGCCCCCACTCATGTCCCCCTGCACCCCCACCCCCCAGCAGTCAGGGGCACCCTCCACCAGGCCCCCACTCATGTCTCCCAGCACCCCCACCCCCCAGCAGTGCAGGGCACCCTCCACCAGGCCCCCATTCATGTCCCCCTGCACCCCCACCCCCCAGCAGTCAGGAGCACCCTCCACCAGGCCCCCATTCATGTCTCCCAGCACCCCCACCCCCAGCAGTGCAGGGCACCCTCCACCAGGCCCCACTCATGTCCAACTCATGTCTCCCTGCACCCCCACCCCCTAGCATCCAGGGGCACCCTCCACCAGGCCCCCACTCATGTCCCCCTGCACCCCCACCCCCCAGCATCCAGGGGCACCCTCCACCAGGCCCCCACTCATGTCTCCCAGCCCCCCCCCCCACCCCCCAGCAGTGCAGGGCACCCTCCACCAGGCCCCCACTCATGTCCAACTCATGTCTCCCAGCACCCCCACCCTCCAGCAGTGCAGGGCACCCTCCACCAGGCCCCCACTCATGTCCCCCTGCACCCCCACCATCCAGGGGCACCCTCCACCAGGCCCCCACTCATGTCCAACTCATGTCTCCCATCACCCCCACCCCCAGCAGTGCAATGCACCCTCCACCAGGCCCCCACTCATGTCCAACTCATGTCTCCCAGCACCCCCACCCCCAGCAGTCAGGGGCACCCTCCACCAGGCCCCCACTCATGTCTCCGAGCACCCCCACCCCCCAGCAGTGCAGGGCACCCTCTACCAGGCCCCCACACATGTCCCCCTGCACTCCCAACCCCCAGAAGTCAGGGGCACCCTCCACCAGGCCCCCACTCATGTCTCCCATCACCCCCAGCCCCCAGATGTGCAGGGCAACCTCCACCAGGCCCCACTCATGTCCCCCAACACCCCCACCTCCCAGCTGTCAGGGGCACCCTCCACCAGGCCCCCACTCATGTCCAACTCATGTCTCCCTGCATCCCCACCCCCAGCATCCAGGGGCACCCTCCACCAGGCCCCCACTCATGTCTCCCATCACCCCCACCCCCCAGCAGTGCAGGGCACCCTCCACCAGGCCCCCACTCATGTCTCCCATCACCCCCACCCCCCAGCAGTGCAGGGCACCCTCCACCAGGCCCCCACTCATGTCTCCCATCACCCCCACCCCCCAGCAGTGCAGGGCACCCTCCACCAGGCCCCCACTCATGTCCAACTCATGTCTCCCTGCACCCCCAGCATCCAGGGACACCCTCCACCAGGCCCCCACTCATGTCCCCCTGCACCCCCACCCCCCAGCAGACAGGGGCACCCTCCACCAGGCCCCCACTCATGTCTCCCAGCACCCCCACCCCCCAGCAGTGCAGGGCACCCTCCACCAGGCCCCCATTCATGTCCCCCTGCACCCCCAGCAGTCAGGAGCACCCTCCACCAGGCCCCCATTCATGCCTCCCAGCACCCCCACCCCCCAGCAGTGCAGGGCACCCTCCACCAGGCTCCCACACATGTCTCCCATCACCCCCACCCCCCAGCAGTGCAGGGCACCCTCCACCAGGCCCCCACTCATGTCTCCCATCACCCCCACCCCCAGCAGTGCAGGGCACCCTCCACCAGGCCCCCACTCATGTCACCCATCACCCCCACCCCCCAGCAGTGCAGGGCACCCTCCACCAGGCCCCCACCCATGTCCCCCTGCACCCCCACCACCCAGCAGTCAGGGGCACCCTCCACCAGGCCCCCACTCATGTCCAACTCATGTCTCCCTGCACCCCACCCCCCAGCATCCGGGCACCCCTCCACCAGGCCCCCACTCATGTCCCACTGCACCCCCACCGCCCAGCATCCAGGGGCACCCTCCACCAGGCCCCCACTCATGTCCAACTCATGTCTCCCTGCACCCCCACCCCCAAGCATCCAGGGGCACCCTCCACCAGGCCCCCACTTAATGCCCCCCTGCACCCCCACCCCAGCATCCAGGGGCACCCTCCACTAGGCCCCCACTCATGTCCCCATGCACCCCCACCCCCACATCCAGGGGCACCCTCCACCAGGCCCCCACTCATGGCCTACTGCACCCCCACCCCCCAGCAGTCAGGGGCACCATCCACCAGGCCCCCACTCATGTCTCCCAGCACCCACACCCACCAGCAGTGCAGGGCACCCTCCACCAGGCCCCCACTCATGTCCCCCTGCACCCCCACCCCCCAGCAGTCAGGGGCACCCTCCACCAGGCCCCCATTCATGTCTCCCAGGACCCCCACCCCCCAGCAGTGCAGGGCACCCTCCACCAGGCCCCCACACATGTCTCCATCTCACCCCCACCCCCCAGCAGTGCAGGGCACCCTCCACCAGGCACCCACTCATGTCCCCCTGCACCCCCACCCCCCAGCAGTCAGGGGCACCCTCCACCAGGCCCCCACTCATGTCCCCCTGCACCCCCACCCCCCAGCATCCAGGGGCACCCCTCCACCAGGCCCCCACTCATGTCCCCCTGCACCCCCACCCCCCAGCATCCAGGGGCACCCTCCACCAGGCCCCCACTCATGTCCAACTCATGTCTCCCATCACCCCCACCCCCCAGCAGTGCAGGGCACCCTCCACCAGGCCCCCACTCATGTCTCCCAGCACCCCCACCGCCCAGCAGTGCAGGGCACCCTCCACCAGGCCCCCACTCATGTCCAACTCATGTCTCCCAGCACCACCACCCCCCAGCAGGTGCAGGGCACCATCCACCAGGCCCCCACTCATGTCCCCCTGCACCCCCACCCCCCCAGCATCCAGGGGCACCCTCCACCAGGCCCCCACTCATGTCCAACTCATGTCTCCCATCAACCCCCACCCCCCAGCAGTGCAGGGCACCCTCCACCAGGCCCCCAATCATGTCTCCCATCACCTCCACCCCCCAGCAGTGCAGGGCACCCTCCACCAGGCCCCCATTCATGCCTCCCAGCACCCCCACCCCCAGCAGTGCAGGGCACCCTCCACCAGGCTCCCACACATGTCTCCCATCACCCCCACCCCCCAGCAGTGCAGGGCACCCTCCACCAGGCCCCCACTCATGTCACCTATCACCCCACCCCCCAGCAGTGCAGGGCACCCTCCACCAGGCCCCCACCCATGCCCCCCTGCACCCCCACCACCCAGCAGTCAGGGGCACCCTCCACCAGGCCCCCACTCATGTCCAACTCATGTCTCCCTGCACCCCCACCCCCCAGCATCCGGGGCCACCCTCCACCAGGCCCCCACTCATGTCCCACTGCACCCCCACCCCCCAGCATCCAGGGGCACCCTCCACCAGGCCCCCCACTCATGTCCAACACATGTCTCCCCTGCACCCCCAAGCATCCAGGGGTACGCTCCACCAGGCCCCCACTTATGCCCCCCTGCACCCCCACCCCCCAGCATCCAGGGGCACCCTCCACTAGGCCCCCCACTCATGTCCTACTGCACCCCCACCCCCCAGCAGTCAGGGGCACCATCCACCAGGCCCCCACTCATGTCCCCCTGCACCCCCACCCCCCCGCAGTCAGGGGCACCCTCCACCAGGCCCCCATTCATGTCTCCCAGGACCCCCAGCAGTGCAGGGCACCCTCCACCAGGCCCCCACACATGTCTCCCATCACCCCCCACCCCCCAGCAGTGCAGGGCACCTTCCACCAGGCACCCACTCATGTCCCCCTGCACTCCCACCCCCCAGCAGTCAGGGGCACCCTCCACCAGGCCCCACTCATGTCCCCCTGCACCCCCACCCCCCAGCATCCAGGGCACCCTCCACCAGGCCCCCACTCATGTCCCCCTGCACCCCCCACCCCCCAGCATCCAGGGCCACCCTCCACCAGGCCCCCACTCATGTCCCCCTGCACCCCCACCCCCCAGCATCCAGGGGCACCCTCCACCAGGGCCCCCACTCATGTCCCCCTGCACCCCCACCCCCCAGCATCCAGGGGCACCCTCCACAGGCCCCCACTCATGTCCCCCTGCACCCCCACCCCCCAGCAGACAGGGGCACCCTCCACCAGGCCCCCACTCATGTCTCCCAGCACCCCCACCCCCCAGCAGTGGAAGGGCACCCCTCCACCCAGGGCCCCCAATCATGTCCCCCTGCACCCCCAGCAGT